>NW_025765525.1:0-600000 GCF_003918875.1 Haliotis rubra | reverse complement strand
GGTACAGCTTCCTTTGGCGGTCGACAAGGCGATGCACGTGAGGGCAGAGAATCTGGTCCATATATCGAGCGGCAGTAAGATTGCCTTGGACGAGCACCAATTCCAACCACCTCCACCAAATCTGTCCACTTGCCTGATGCAGTTGTATGCAAAACGGTCAGTGCGTGGTCTGTAGACACGTTGTCTTCCTGATTGTCTGGTCGGACATTCTCCGGGCTCCAAACCGTTCTTGCGCTGTGTCCCGGGCGGAACGATGGCAGTCACGTAGGTGGGTTACCCGGATGTAGCAATCTTGGGCTGATGTGGTGAGTCACGGTCTTCCTGGTCTTGGATGGTCATTTGTCAAAATGGAATGCGCAAAACGATCCCACAAACGTGTTATTGTGCTGGGATGAAGCTGAAGGTCCTCGCCACCACACTCTTGGAATCGTCAGCTTGTAATCGTCCAATGGCTATATTTCGGTGGGCACCGTTGAGACGTCCCATTTTCTCATCCAGTATTTGCAAAGGTCTTGGATGAATTTGCGAGATGCATTAGGGTCTTTTATAGTCATAGGTTGTACTCATGCTTTGCATGCTTTTGGTTGTGTTCCATAACAGTCAAGCTCATTGTGACAATCCTGATCGATAAAACCATTCAAAATCGTATATGGTTGCTCTTCTAAACCATACCAACTACAATATTCAACCCTCAAAACATGCATAATTTGACATATGCGTCAAACTTATGATCATTATTTTCAAATTTTATTTTGCGTTTCCTTTTTTGAAGAGTGTAGGTTAAAGCACATGTACACAGAGGTACTTTGAAAATAATCGCAATTTTAAATAAATGGAGAATATGAAAAATATCTACAAAAATTATGGATGGATTTGAATGTATCTTGGTGGTTATGTTAGGTATGACATAAGGGCAATCCGCGTACGGTTTGGTGAAAGCACATTAAAGTACACGTGCACAATAGTACTTTAAAAAAATAATAGTGAAAGGAGATTTCTGTGCAAGGGCCCTTCTAGTTTCCAAAATTAAGAAAAATTCCTCGAAGTCATGCTTGTGTTTGTATGACAAATAATGTCGAAGCTTGTATTTCAACAGCATATTTTGTTCTTGCAGGTAAATGGCGGATTGATTGACTATGGAAGTTACTTAGCAATGTGAAAGTTAAAATAAATATACTATTGCACATTATATATTGCACTTGCATACCCCATTTGTAATATGTAGTTATCTGTTCACTGTTATATGATTTGTCACTCCTGTATTAATACAGTCAGTTTATATTGACTGCAGATTTGGCTTTATGTCATTTGCCATTTGATTACCCAGACACGAGTGTCAGTGTGTCAATTCTGACTGTACTGGTATTCCTGATGTGACACTTGTGCATGGCTATATGATAGTCACATTAACCTTACCTGGGTACTATTATTACTACATATGTGAGTCATGGTAGTATATACATGTATTATGAAATGGGAGAAGACATTAATTGAATAAAGGGTTTCCATTAATAAAGTCCAATACTTACAATGTTGGTGTCCGATGAAGGAAAGACAACAATATTAAGACAATAATTTATATGATTATGTCATGTTTTATGTCACCAAAATTGAAATTAGAAGCATATTATGTGGTTATCCTTATATCATGCACCATAAGCTGCCTTTTGATATGCTACATGACTATGTTGTGATAGGTTTATGAAAACATGTTTTTCTTGAAATGGTGTCGCAAGCAATTTTGGGAACTCATATTCAATCACCCCACAATGACACTTACAGCAAACAGAAAAAATGGAACCATGTTTTTCCTGAATCCATACACAATAGTGATTACAATTAGTATTGGTTCCAAAAATTTACAGCCCCTGCACTATTAGGAGATAAACGTACTGTGTTTGGAAATTAGATGAATGTTAGACCGAATTGATAGTCTCTAAATTTCATTTGAAGTCGAACGCGTAGCGTGTATCTCCTCAGTACTGACGGATATGAGACATATCCTATCTCCGTAGTACAGACGGATATGAGACATATCCTATCTCCGTATAGTACTGACGGATATGAGACATATCCTATCTCCGTAAAGTACTGACGGATGTGAGACATATCCTATCTCCGTATAGTACTGACGGATATGAGACATATCCTATCTCCGTATAGTACTGACGGATAGGAGACATATCCTATCTCCGTATAGTACTGACGGATATGAGACATATCCTATCTCCGTATAGTACTGACGGATATGAGACATATCCTACCTCCGTATAGTACTGACGGATATGAGACATATCCTATCTCCGTATAGTACTGACGGATATGAGACATATCCTATCTCCGTATAGTACTGACGGATATGAGACATATCCTATCTCCGTATAGTACTGACGGATATGAGACATATCCTATCTCCGTTTAGTACTGACGGATATGAGACATATCCTATCTCCGTATAGTACTGACGGATAGGAGACATATCCTATTTCCGTGATATTGACGGACAGGAGAGATATGAAATTTCCGTAATATTGACAGACACGAAAGTAATCAGATATTTATGACACTGATAAAATCAAAGACGTAATCGTAAAGTGCCCAATTACTTAAAAAGTGCTACGTTAGCTAGCTTCCTTGGATTCAGATTTCATCTATTGGTCAGTATGCTGCTATTGTTTTTAGATGTTTCAATAGGGGTCATTCATTCATTCATTCATTCATTCATTCATTCATTCATATACATCGTGCGTTGCTACCTATCTATCCATCCATTGGTCCGTGTGGCCGGCTATTGTGCTTGGGTTTGAAAACGCTCCTGTGAAAACAATGCGTCCTTTGCTATGGAATCCGAGAAGGGACATTGTCGCGTGTTGCGTTTTAGTCAATATGTTATAATACATACTATACTCAATATTTTAACAAAGCACGACACGCGACAATGCGACAACCCGACATTTCATCAAAATGTCGCATTGTCGCGTGTAGCGTTTTAGTCAACGTTTAGGTTTTTTTTACTCATCTTAGATAGGGCGACAATGCGACAAAGCGATATGTTTTGACCTTGAAAATTGTCGCTATGTCACATTGTCGCCCTTTGGAGGAATAGAAAAATATTTTTCAAAACGCGACATCGCGATAATGCGCTTTGGTTAATTTTGCCTCATTTTGCTTGTATTTGAGAGGGCGACAACGCGACAACGCGACAATGTCCCTTCCAGGATTCCATACTTTCGGTGTGTCATTATCAACACACACTAAAATATATTTGGAGTCTTGGATCCATTCACAAGTTGATGGTGTTTACGTTGATGCTGATACAAGTGAAATTAACATCCCACCATTTGTGCCACAGATAGCATCAGCCGGAAACTACTGCCAGGGAGACTGATGTCTTAAAGCTTTCTCATTCTAGACCACAACCGGTGTCTGTCGGCTTCACTGATTGGTCGACGGCCTCGGTCACTTACCCGTCGCCCTGATGAAGAAACTGTTACTAAGGAAATGATATGCAGTTCCAACAGTGCGGGGTATTTAGGAAGAAATCCGTGTCCACTGCAAGTTGAGTTTCTATGTCCGTATAAATATCCTCACTGCAAGTGTGATATATATTTTTAATGTTTACACGATATACTGCTTTTCCATTGGACGAGAGGCTGGTCACATGACCACGAAACTGACGTTCATACGCACTCTCCTACCCAGAGTTCAATGCGGCCAGCATAGTACCGCAGGCCAGATAGATGCATGTGACCATTTATCACATCTTCCACAGTCCATCAAATATATTGTATATACTTCTTAACTGTTTCATTTTTTTAGGAGTCTACATGTCTAATAGAATATCTTTCATAAAATGGTTTACTTTCACTGGAAACTATCCTCAAACGTGTAACACTGTTTCGGTTTGCGTGACGATCCTTTGTGAACATTCGTTGTGCGGCTCCACGTACGTGCTGTCATCCAAGCCCAACTGCATGAGCGCTAGATATACAGTCACTTTGATGTATATATATGTATTGTCATAAACCTTACTGTAGTTGTAGAAGAATATCTATTTAACAACGGTGTACCCCTACTGTGCCCACTTTTCTTAAAACAACAAAAATGCAGTCACCCATAGAACAATTGGGGGATTAGTTATAGTCTGTTTCAAGGTAAGTCTGGTGACGCCGTGATCACAAGTCTGAACACATTGGTGAGCACATTTCAGAACACATTGCTGAGCACATTTCAGAACACATTGGTGAACACTAACAAATGTCACAGTCATGTATATATATACGAAATGAACCCCGACATCATCATTCATCATCATGGCTAATGCTCAAGTTGACGTCCAGTACATTGAAAATACACAGGGTGGACAAAATCTGATTTATAGCTGCTATAAATTTAGGGTTAAGAACCGAAAGAATAATAGTGTGAACTGGAGATCCTGTGTCAAAGACTGCCGAGCGACACTGAATATGACTGAAGGACTCATCACTAAGTCACTAACAACATTCATAACCACGAGATCGATCCAAACAGACTTTGGTAAGTTCTTGACTCATATCAAGGACCTTGTGTGACAGACGCCTAGATCTGTTTCTGCCATATATCAAGATGTGATTGTTAATATACTTTTTGTATGTTAATAAATTATTATTTCAAACTCATTACACTTATGTCTTGCTGAGTTAATGCCAGTTGTATACTAGTTTATGAATTAAGTATGTAGTTTATGACTTAAGAGTTAAGTAGTCTATACGCCAATCAAAGAAGTTATACTATATACCACTGCCCGCTACCCTGATACAGACTATACCCTAATCCTTCTGTTGTTTTAACACTGCCCATTTCCAAAACTAGGCACAGTGGGGGTAAACCATAACAATGCATAAAATATGAAGAGCACCGAACAGCTTGCATTGTGCAACTCTATGATTTACGAATATACGCAACAAAAGAAAGGTCAGATCATGTGATATATACTGGACAAAATAAGTTGGGGATATTGGTATTTTTATGATTTATATTTTATCAGTGTGTGAATGAATAAATAGATCATTATTCATAATTTCAAAATTTACATATATCCCTAACTATATTAGTCCAATATACACACGTAGGGTGTGACATTGATGCGAAATCATCACTGCGCCGGACTGTGAAGCGTATGAAGGGCATATTTTGACGTTCACACATTTTCTATGAGACAGCGTTAATGAAATGACGTAAACACTGACGCACTACATTCCTGGGAAAACCCGTGGAAATTCCCTCGTCCGAATAAATACAAAAGCGTAATTTCACATCATAGATATCCTTTAATCATTAAAAAACAACGTTTGAGCATAAATCGGGATGGGTTTGATTGCAAAAATAAAAATACAAAAGCGTAATTCCAGATCATAAATATCCTTTAAGCATGAAAAACACTCACCTTTGAGTATAAATCGGGATACGTTTGATTGCCATACAAGAATATCCTCTTTTCGACCAATCCCTGTGAACGAAACGAAACACTGCACATCCAAAGTGGACTCTTACCATTGTTTTAACTGTCACGTGACAGTCCACAACAACCAATAATTCTACCTTATTATCTGTTTGACATATCTTTATAATAACCTTTCAATGATCGGCCAAATATAATCGCCTCTGATTTATGAGCAGCTTCAGAATTCTGTCCGGTCACGCCTTTCATTGTACGTCCTTCATTTGATATATTACGACGCGCTGACACCGTCACTGCTAAGATAGTCCGTAAGGAATGTTTCATCTAATGATGGTGTTATTTGAATCTATTTTCATAACTCGACCACAAAAGATGTTTCTGTAGAACACGTTGAAAATTTTATTTACTTGACTTTCACTTTGTGTGGGTTATTTGAGTATGAGTGAGTGAGTTGGGTTTTACGCCGCTTTTAGCACCAATATCACGGCGGACACCAGAAAAGGGCTTCAAACATAGTTGCCATGTGTGGAATCAAACCCGGGCCTTCGGCGTGACGAGCGAACGCTTTAACCACTAGGCTACCCCACCGGCCCTATTTGAGTATGAACATTAATAGAGGGGATCGAGCTTGATTCATATTCCCAAACAGGATTCCAACCCAAGATCATTGCTTTCTGGCACACCAAACAGTCTTTTATACCACTTTATTGTACCGGCTGTATATACAAGTTGTATTACAAATAAAGTAGCATTGCAGTGAAATGCTCTTAACAAACCACAGACACGTTCATGGAATGGTTCTGATTGCAGTCAAAGTGGTAACATTGTTAGTGGACGAGTATGGCTTTACACCACTGTCAACAATATCCAACAATATCACGGCGGGGACACACATTGTAAACATGTGGTGAATCGAACCTGGGTCTTCAACGTGACGAACGAACGTAAGAGATTCAGCCACGAAGCTGCCTCACCTCATAAATAATTTATGTTATTTTCTCTTTTCTGATAGGAAGAAATGATCAAATAAAGCCTTGCTTTTTCAGTCAGCTCAGCTTGTAAGGGAACATACTGTAACTCCAAATTATTGTGGTATATAAATGTTATGTCATCGCTCATAGAGGGGCAATAACGCACCATACTGAGGCTAATTGATTACTTGGAGCAGAGACCATATAATTTAAATGGTCTCTGCTTGGAGTCAAATTATTCGTCTCCAGCTCTGCTGACTCAATCTAGACCGATCCAGAAGTTATTTAAATGTATCATTGATATTACAAGACATATCGTTTCATCTTCAAACGTAGCAGTGATTACAAGGTCTGAAGTGGGGTTAAATATGCGCACGGGAATACTGAACATGTCTCCCGGCTTTTTAAAGTCAACTTCCGGTCTCTGTCTCCAGCAAGAATATTGGGTGAATGTTGGCGGCAATTAGGCACAGTTCGTCAGAACCAAGGATGCCATCTTGTAGTACTTTTGGCAGGGGTAGGCAATCCACCACATCCATTTCGCATCGCTGAATACCGAGTGTGGCTCGGATTTTAACGAGACAAGTTCTCATCAAGGAAGGGGGGTTTCGACTAAGTTCCTCCAGTTGCCGCGAGAGATCGTTGTAACCACGGCGTTTCAACAACATCGGCAATTCTCCGTCGTTGTCGCGGACTCTTATTCTGGACGACGTCATCAAAAGAGGGAGAAAACTTGCCATGACGATCTTTTCCCGACGATGAAGCAGGAGAAATAATGGCGACCTTCCTCTACTGTTGGGAGAGTCTGGATCGGCTCCGAGGTGGAGTAAGACCCGGATGTGTTCAGGAGAACCATTTTTTGCAGCTCGGTGTAACGGCGTGTCACCTGTGAAGTCACGTGCGTTGACAAGCGCGCCGTATTTGATCGTCTGTGTCACTAAACTGTGGGGATTCGTTGGGTTGTCACACAAGTAATGCAGCACCTGTCGCTCACAGTAGTCGCTCTTGCTAACGCTTGCGCCGCACTTCAGCAATTCCTGATACACGCTCCCATGGGCTATAGATGCGGCGTACAATAATGGCGTTCTCCCTTCATAGTCTTGGGCCTCCAAGTCCGCCCCCTTCTCCAGGAACATATTCACTGGTTCTGATATATCAAATTTGGCACACAAGTGAAGCACCGACTGTTTCTGGCACGTGCTGGCGGCAACGCGCACGTCGAAGCCAGCGTTCAGGAGGTGTCGCAAACATGCACGTGATCTCTGATGTTGCTGCCAAACACGTGTCTTAAATTCTTCCTCTTCACGCGATTTCTTAGCCGTGTCTCCCATTTCCTCCCAATCGACTGAGATCCGGGGCCAATATTCCAGAAGAACGGCCACGGCACATCGCCCAAAATTATCCCAAGAATACGGGTTGGCACCGTTTTCTAGAAGCAGTTTCACAATCAGGGGCCGTCGGTGCATGCAGGCAAGATGTAGGGGAGGCGCGGTGCGCGTGAAACGGCCCCCTCCCCGGGGGTGAGAGTTTATCCACGAATCTAGGGAGTGCACGTTACCTGGGTAGATGTTGTCATGCAGGATGCTGCGACAGCGCTCTATGTCGTTGTTGACGATAGCATCGTGAAGTCTGCGCCATGACACATCCTCAGCTTTCTCGCTTCCGTAGCGATCGGAAATTAGGACGTCATTGAAAACAGGTGAAACTTTCGGCACATCCGGGACCGCTTCCTTGCTGACAAGGTCGCCCATGTCCTTGTGGCACAACGCTCACGGTAATCGGAATTTACGCTTGTCGGAACATTTGCAACATTTAGACAGAACGTGTAACGTCCTTTGTGACGTTATCGTACATGACGTCATTAGTAATGACGTCATAATCAACAAAGCGCCAATGTAGAACACAATGTTTCCCATTGATAGTGCGCGCATAGTGTAACAAGAAGCGAAAATTTACTTTTGCAGCATTTAATGATTCCAATATGTGGCCTTGATGTCACGGAGGAGCAGAATATTCCTCGAATGCAAGTCCTTTTCGCTGTTATTTTCTGATAACGAATATCCTCAAATAGTTTAGGATATCGGTATTACATTTAAAATATCAATTTAAAATATCAAGTTTTCGCGTCAGTAAATATTTGAGCATATCGTTATTCAATTTCCGATATCCAACATACTATTCTAAGTAGGGTTGCGCAATATAACCGGTTTACCGGTATTTACAGGTTCAGACATGAAAACGATACGTATTGCGATAAACTGATCGAAAACCGGTATTCATGCATACATATCGCAATATGTGCTTTCGCATTGCAATATATTGCAATATGAAAATTCTCTGCAATACCCACCCAAACAAATCAACTACCGGGCCAAATCAGGATGTACACACACCAAAATTGGATTTGACCGAAAATAGCACACACTTTCTAAACGTTGCTTGGCTACGGCCCTATAGATAATTATGATACCCGTAATAACTACATCGCCACCAAATAGCCATTTGTGTTTGTTTTATTTCTAGTTGATGACACATGGATGCATATATGCATAGGTTTTTTGTGTGTTTTGCTCTAAAAATCAAGCTTAAACGCGATTATAAGTAGTTCTTTGTTTAAAAATACTTCTTGCAATATATTGCAATACATATCGCAATACATACTTTCGCATCGCAATATATCACAATATGAATATTCTCTGCAATACCCACCCTAATTATAAGATATCCTAAATTGTAAGTCAACATCTAGTTATCACTTACAAAAGATCCGGGGTCTTCAACCCATGCTTGTCGTAAAAGACGGTTAAGGGGATCGGGTGGTCAGGCTGGCTGTCTTGGTTGACACATGTCATCGTGTCCCAATTGCGTAGATCGATGCTCACGCTGTTGATCAGTGGACTGTCTGGTCCAGAATCGAATATTTACAGAACGCCGCCATATAGCTGGAATATTGCCGAGTGCGGCGTTAAACAACAAACAAACCAAACTTACAAATGAAATCCCGATCATGAACAAGATATATCACATCGATTTGTCTTCATAACAGTGTAGGTGCACAAATGTGTGTGGGGTTTTATAATTCTATTTATATTTAAACACCCTTAAGGAAATTACAGAGAACTTATCCTGTAACACTTTAATGTACCCTGTGCTTATTTTGAAACTCTATTTGGATATCTTCTAAAAAAGAAAATATGACCCGATTGCAAATTGGGAGAAATCGGCTCACAAAACCCGTGTTGGCAGATTTATGGCGAGCTGGAGTCCATGGTCGGTCATGAAGCAACAGTCGGTACTTTTCCAATCCTTTAACTACGTACATCGCAATAAAAGTTTAAAACACACACCTATATCCCTATATATAGGTCATTTAAGGAGAGACAATTACCCCCATTGCGGGCCATGTGCGTAAGTTATCTAACTCACTTGCGGACAAAATACAATCATTCATGATGGCCACTAAACAATTGAGACGCTGATTAGTGACTTTAAGGCTTTATCTGACTTGTCTTGGTCAGTTCGAAATAGATATTGATCGCTTTGATGTATCTAAATATGTCACTGGACATTATGATAAATCATCTCCGATATTTCTTTATATACTACATGGAAGCCAAAAGAAATGTAATATTGGAAATGACATTTAAGTAAACATTTGCATTTTTAAAAATAATACGCCACTGAAATGCAGTACCGACTTTCATCAGAGAAGATAACCCCTCTCCATTGTGCACGACAGTTTTGCCGCTGTTGTGTCCACTTGGATACGTTCCCGGCGGTGACGTTGGGTGAATATCTATATATATATGGTCTCCTGGCAGGACATCGACAAAACAGGTTCCTGGCTTGGAGACGTCGCCGAATGGTAGGTCACTGACTTGTCGCTGGTGGTTTCCTATGGTCACCCAAGCTGTTTCTCTGGCCCTTGCGAATAGGTCTTGCACGTGTTGATGGACGATATGACGGTCCTGGCGACGTGTTGTTACACGGGGTTGACCACTACGTGGACGGCCATCAGTGCTGCTGGTGGCGTTGTATCGCACTCTAAGGCGTTCTATCGTTCTCACGCTGCAACTGAAGTCAATAGCAATGACTCGAGCTTGTTGACCAGCGTGCAGACGTCCAATAGCTTGTTGTGGTTGATCTCTCGTTAACCTAGTCATAGCTGCTGTGTTCAGAAAACAAGTGAACGATTGCCATTCAAGCCGGCAATTTATGCCTGAATGCATTTATGATGCACGTGCATCTCGATTTCAATGTTGTGTTTGTGGGAACTTTTCCCTCTCAAAAACCAAAACATGTCTAACTTCAATCTCCAACAATACCTTATTGGGCAATGCAGGCTATACGACCACGATTCATGTTTCCTCAAACTTGACTTCTGGTGTATATTAAAAAAAATAGGTTCAAATACTCCATTGATACTCAAATGTCATTTCTAATATTACGACGTAAATTGCTGTTGTGGATGCCACTGGCGAGCATGGGTTTGCAATTTGGTGGGGTGGGTTTGAAACTGCCAGCGTACAAATTTACTCAACCTTTCAAAACAGAGGGTGGTCCGCAATTCGGAGTAAAATTGTACGCAACTATCTGTAGTCTATGGAACACTGGAAGGGACATTGTCGCATTGTCACGTTGTCGCCCTCACGAAAACAAGCAAAAAGTGCCACAATTACTCAATGCCAGCGTACAAATTTACTCAACCTTTCAAAGCAGAGGGTGATCCGCAATACGGAGTAAAATTGTACGCAGTTATTTGAAGTCTATGGAAACCTGGAGGGGTCATTGTCGCCAGCCAAAAGTGTCACAATTAATCAAAGTGTGAAAAAAATGACCCTTCTTGGGTGAGGTGAAATGAGGTTGAAGGTCACTCATATGACGACGTGCATGCGCGTGTATGTGTGGCTGCTAGGTGAATCAGACCAAACTTAAGCCGATTTTATAGTGCCAACCCACTGAGATACCATGCGCAGTGAAGCATAAATCACCCCACTCAGACACATCATACTGACTACGAGCCGATCAGTCATTGTTATACCCATTAATGCCGAGCGCCAGGCAGGGACCAACAAGTACCATATTTTAACGTCTTTTGGTATGAAGCGGGCGGGGATCGAATCCGTGACGCTCTAACCACTATACCACGGAGGCGGTCCTGATCCTTCTTGGAACCAATATTAGTTCCATAATTAAATTTCCCGCCTCGTATCTCCTGCTCTTTAGAGAGGCGGCGGGGTAGCTTGTGGGGTTCACTATCATCTAAGCATTCGTGACCAACTCGTGTTATTCCGGGACAAGCCGAATAGCGTCTTTACGGAAAGGGACGAGTGGTGACGAATGTCGTCTAAGGTGGCGCAGTTTTTTAGAGTAACGTCCCTTAGACGGTAGAATCCCATTACCGTTTGTTCTTGGGGATGGGGGTGGGTGGGTGGGATGTTTTGTTGTTTGTTAGCCTAGTCGTTAGCCTAGTGGTTAAATCGTTCGCTCGTCACGCCGAAGACCCGGGTCCGATCCCCCACATGGGTACAACGTGTGAAACCCATTATTTCTGGTGTCCGCCGCCGTGATATTGGTGGAATATTGCTAAAGCGGCGTAAAACCATACTCACTCCTAACTTCGCTATCTACAATGTATGTTCTTAGTGAACGTAAGTGCTTTAAATCGTTTTTAATGTATTACAAGTGAAATATACGGTACTGTCTTTTTCCTTTTGAAATGTGCATCTTACACGAACTATCTTTTGCATTGTAATATTTAATTCTGTTGAAATGAAATGTCATTTTCGTCCACGAAGAGCTGACTGTATGGCCAATATGCCATTTATATAACCATGGCCTGTATATTCAAACGCGTAGGAACTAGACAATCCGAGGTCTGACATTAGAGACAACGATCGGGAAACGTTGGCACGTCATCCATCACGTCGCCGAACCTGACCACCCGATCCATTTTGTTGTCTAGTTGAAGAAATATTGTCAGCAAACTGTGCCGTCAGTGGGAGTTACTATAAATGACTTGATGGAACGTGGGACTATCTATTATCGCCTTTTTTCAGTTTTGTTTGTATGCAATCTATGCCTTCAGTGGGAGTTGCTGTATGTGGCTTAATGGAACGTGGGACTATCTATTATCGCTTTTTTCAGTTTTGTTTTGTAGTTGAATATGCCCCCCAATGTTTTCACCTGTGAATCTGCCTTTTAGGTAAAATCTGTTCTTTACCGCGAATTTAATATTCTCCTTTACTTCCATGTTTTCTTAAATGCAACTGCTCTCCGCGTTGCCGCCCATCCTTCCTGTATACTGTTTAAGTGAGTGAGTTTAGTTTTACGCCGCTTTGAGCGAACCAGAAATGGGCTTCACACACTGTGCCCATGTGGGGAATCGAATCTGGGTTTTAGGCATGACGAGCAAACGATTTAACCACTAGGCTACCCCACTGCCCCGTATACTGTTTGAGATGGGTCAGTGAGTGAGTAAGGTATCACGTCGCATTTAGCAATATTCCGGCAATATCACGGCTGGGGACTCCGGAAATGTGCTTTATACATTCCACCCGGTTAGGTATCGAACCGGGTAGGCAACATGACGAACGAACGATTTAACCACTAGACTGCCCCACCGCCCCGATTGATGGGTCGGTCGGTTTAAAATGACAGATCATCCAAATATAGACTGGGAGTGAGTAAGTTTAGTTTTACGCCGCACTCAGCAATATTCCAGCTATATGGCGGCGGTCTGTAAATAATCGAGACTGGACAAGGTAATCCAGTGATCAACAGCAGGAGCATCGATCTGAGCAATTGGGAAACGATGACATGTGTCAGCCAAGTCAGCGAGCCTGACCACCGGATCCCGTTAGTCGCCTCTTACGACAGGCATGGGTTACAGAAGGTACATTGTAACCCGGACCTTCACGGGTTCAAAATATAGACATTATATTCAATGAGATGGTGCTATCACAATGTTGGAGTACTCGGTCATTAAAACGTTTCTTTGCTCTTTAATACATAGTGGATTAATAAATCATGGCTTTAATCTAAGAAATAAGAATGATAATAAATAAATAACGATCGATATAGGTCCTGAGTTCGAGTCCTCGGAAAAAACAAAACAAAGAAAAACCCAACTTTTTTATATTTTCGTTTCTGAAACTTGTTATGTATACTTCGTTAACATACTCTTTAGATCCAGGATATGAAATAAATAATTTCTTTGTTTACGTCGATTGCTGTTTCAGGAAAGAATATCACAGTTTCTTCTTCTTCGAAATTCCCATTTTTAAGTATTAACAACAGTATGCGAAATAGCCACTGGTCCGCTAGCCCGTGGCTGGTAAAAAATCAGTCGGACCAGTAAATCTCCAGTCACTGGCCCGACTGGCTAGTGAATTTTCATGGGGTATTTTGTAAAATATATCACTCTCTCCGACTTGTTAAGTTATAACACACTTTTAATCATGAAAGATTATGGCCTCATAAAAATGTTCATAATATTTTTAGCAGATTAATGATGAAACCCGTGTCTTCATTCAAATTTCGGACTATAGTGAATTATTTTGTGGGCTAGTAACTTTCAGGCATAGCTAGCCCGACTGGCTAGCAACATTTTGAAACTATTTCCCACACTTACGCTTATCCTACGAGCGATGACATGTGAGGCTTGATCGCCATTGCGCAATCCAGACCTACGCGTTGGCCTTGTCGTATGGAACACTCTCCACAATCGTCATCTGCATGAAAACATAACAGACTCGCAGATTGGTTACCTTATAGGTGCCGACGGTAACCTTTAGCACTTGCTACGTTGAACAAAATTCTCCATGTCTAATATTGCTGCAATTAAGAATATTACCAATTGTACATCGATTAATCAACAGTTCTTAGCACAATATGCAGTTTCATTTTTAAATTTGAGTCGTTTCCATAGTACCCGACGCAATATTATCCATCAAGCTAAGAAAGAAACATAGCATGTTCCTGACTAATATGTTAGAAATCTAATAATCTATCATGCTTTTTTCAAGCAGACTCTTTCTTTGTGGTGACACTTAAGTGGTTGAAGGAGTTCTCCAACTGAATCAAAGGCTTCAATCAGGCTTTGTCGAGATTTATAAAAAGTAAATTGTGACGTAAATGTTGAGCTGAAGAATATGTATAAAAGATTTACATCTGCTTCAATGAGGAGGTTGCTGATGTAGCTCCATCACTGTGATAACTGTGTGGAAAGACTGTGTGTTTGTGCGAAAATCTATCAAATAATAATTCAACAAATATAGACGAGTATTTACTAAATTTATATGTGATTTCCACATACGAGTAGTATAGCAAGATTTTCTATAACTCCTGATATTGTGGGTACATCTTGTATATATCGTAATCACGGCAATGAAGATGAAATACGAAGTTAATCTGTCCAAGATAAATGACCGCCTCAGTGGTGTAGTGGTTAGAGCGTCCGCCCGGAGAGAGGAAGGTCGCGGGTTCGATCCTCGGCTGCGTCATACTAAAAGACGTTAAAATATGGTAGTTGTTGGTCCTTGTCTGGCGCTCGGCAATAATGGGACTGGACTGGTCGGCTCGGAGTCAGTATACACTAAACGCCAAAAGAAACGTTACCCTCCTACCTTTATGAATTACTGAAAACCTAAAAAAGATATTTTAGAAGGTTTTAGTTTACAAGAAAGCTTAACAACACAGCTTTATGCAAATCACGAAAGAATTCTCAAATGCATTCATATTTGGGTGAAATGCATCTTTTCCAGATAAAATTAAATTGCCCTATATTCGTCAATATAAATAAACCAATAATAGTGATTTGATGTCCAAAAGAAGGTTGAAATAAAATACTGCTTTGGGACAATGATTAACCATTAAAACAAGAAACACCTGTTGCAGAGTGTGTAAAATTGTAAAATAATCATTGCTATGATATCAGTCTTTTAAAACATTTTCTGCAGATTTGCATTAGTGAAAACAAGTAAAATGTGTCTTTGATACTCTGAAAAAATGTTTAGGAACATCTACAATTATCTTTGTTAACATTTTTGCTTGCAAAGTAACATTTTTCCATTTCCATTTTAAACATAGCAATATTAATCGCCAAAACGCAGCAATATTCAAACAGCATTTACATCCATTTCACATGCAGAATGGTTCTATAGGGTATAAAGAGAGCCTAGAAGACATGATCTGATACACAAGTACGAGAAATATGCCACGATTAAGAGCTGAAAAGAGAGAAAGTGCCATTGGGATGGTGCAGATGGGGTCGACATACAATGCTGTTGCCAACGCCCACGATGCCATCGTATCACGGTTATAAGACTTATATTATTCAGGGCTTCAGACAGAGTGGGATCACTGTAGACAGACCAAAAAGTGGACGTCCACGCATCACAATGCCAGCTGGAGATAGGTACCTCCGTCATAAAGGAAGGTGGGTAACGTTTCTTTTGGCGTTTAGTGTCTATAATGTGTCTGAGTGGGGTATTCATGTTTCACTGCGGCATGGTATCTCAGTGGGCTAGCACTATAAAACCAGCTTAAGTCTGGGCTAGTACAAGCAGCCACGCATAGGCATGCACGTCGTCATATGAGCGAAATATTCTTAAGTACGACGTTAAACCCCTTCTCACCTCACCTGTCCAGAATATACCTGTATAAGAAAACACCTGGGTTCTGTTTTTTATATTTTGTACATGTAAGTGCTCTGCATTGCCAGGTAGAGCTGCAAATATGTCCACATGTGAAACATCTATGAATAAAACTGTCTGTCTATAAACAATATACATTTTAACAGTCGGAAACCTATGTTTGTAATTGTTTTAATTAAAAAAAACTCTAGAAATTTCTCACCACGAAAATCTCCAGCTGAAGCGGCATTAAACAATAGTCAATCACTCGGAGCGACACCGCCTCAGATCATATGGACGATCATAAGAGTGACGATTGAATGTAGTTTTATGCCGCTCTTCGTTACATCCAACAATTTCACGACAGGATCACAGAGAGTAGGCGTCTCACCTTGCTACATGTTGGGGCGGTGGGGTAGCCTAGTGGTTAAAGCGTTCGCTCGTCACGCCGAAGACCCGGGTTCGATTCCCCACATGGGTACAATGTGTGAAGCCCATTTCTGGTGTTGCTGGAATATTGCTAAAAGCGGCGTAAAACTAAACTCACTCACTCATTGTTATATGTCTGGTTCCGGTATAATGCTGAATAAGCAATATTTTAGCATAAGACGGCGGTCTTGAAATAATCGTGTCGGAATCAGACAATCGTAATATTTTTAGTACTAACGCCGTTGGGGTACGATGACACGTCATCAGCCTCATCACCTGGACTACCCGGTCGAATGGTCGCCTCTTCAGAAGGTAATTGGTTGCCAAGGGCCAATTCGAACCCGGAATCCCACAGAGTGTTCCCATTGGGCTTGAATCTGCGTGACTGAACCAGCGTTTTTCAAAATAGAAATGCAATATTTCGTACAACGTTGTATATTTATTCTTTTTCAATATGTAATTGATCACATTATCCAGTTATTATCGTTACACCGAAGGCGGCAGGAGTCTTTGATGATAATTTTTGTTTATAAAATATGTATGGTCTGGCGAAAAATACTGATAGCTTTGTATTTCAGATCTATACATAGAGTTTTCTTTTCTATTTGAGTCAATCTGTCCTTTCGTGTCTTGTTTTTCTGTCATTCCGCTCAAGGAACGCGAAGCATATATACTGACGATCTAAAAATAGTATACACCCACGTTTGACGATCTCTAATTTGGTCGGCGATTCATGTACGTCGCCTTCGGTGAGCAGTTTGGTTAAAACGTAACACGTATAACTAGCAGAGGAGCTAAACACGTATCTATGTTATATTGAGCACAGAACTCACATGATGGCGTAACTTCCCTGCATCATGTCCCTGCGTGTATTGAAATAAATTCAGTAGTTTGGGTGTTAATCTGCAGATTCTAATTCGTAATAGTAATAGTCCGCTTATATGGCGCTCATATCCAGGCACATTGCCTACTCACGGCGCTACGTACATTACTATCCCCGGTCATAGGACACTATCGTACCATCCGATACTTTTTCAACTCCCTGGGAAACGTACAGCCATCCTGCCTGTTAGGCGCAATGAACTAAACACTCACATTGATTGCCAGCACATCCTCACGGATACCAATTTTACAGCTGGGTGTACTGAGACAATGTAGATCTAAGTATCTTGTCCAAGTACGCAAATGTGCCCACCTCGGGACCCGAACCTAGGTGCCTCCACCGGGGATCGAACCCGGGCCTTCAGCTTGATAGGCAGAGGCATTACCACTGCACTCCATTATATTATATTTCCGTGTTACATTCGACGTTACGCCGATATTTCGACTAGACGTTTTCATATTGTCCAGGTTTTCATATTGTGCTTTTTCCTGTTAAGGAAACATATGTTAAAATGGAAGTGAGTGTCGGACTGTATTAGCTTCCAAGGATGTTGAAGTCCTTAAGTTAAGTATTTTATAGTGAGTGAGTGAGTTTAGTTTTGCGCCGCTTTTAGCAATATTCCAGCAATTTCACGGTTATAGCAGGAGGACAAAGCTTCATTGGTCATTGAGTGACTCTGTATAACATTTCATTATGGTGGGGTAGTCTTGTGGTTAAAGCGTTCGCCCGTCACGCCAAGACTTGGGTTTGATTCCCAACATGGGTACAATGTGTGAAGCCCATTTCTGGTGTCCCCTGCCGTGATATTGTTGGAATATTGCTAAAATCGGCGTAAAACCCAACTCACTCACTCAGTTCATTATGTCATTCATAACTTGCACATGATTTCTTGGCTTCTGATTGGCTATCCAAGCAATTGTCTTGCGTTTAATTTCCAGAACACCAAAGGATTAGACAGAGGGATTACACGTGCTTTATTCAGTTTGTTTGTACATAGGATACAGAGCATTAACTCATTGAAAACGTGGTGCATTGACATTGTCGATATCAAGATCCGTCACTGCCTCTAACATGTACACATTAAAACATACATTTTACATGTGCTTTATTCAGTTTGTTTGTACATAGGATACAGAGCATTAACTCATTGCAAACGTGGGACATTGACATTGTCGATATCAAGGTCCGTCACTGCCTCTAAAATGTACACATTAAAACATACATTTTACATGTGCTTTATTCAGTTTGTTCAAACATAGTGTGTTTGTTGACTGACGGCACAGTCTGTCCAACTGGTCGAGTGAGTGAGTGGAGTGAGTTTAGTTTTACGCCGCTTTTAGCAATATTCCAGCAATATCACGGCGGGGACACCAGAAATGGGTTTCATACATTGTACCCATGTGGGGAATCGAACCCGGGTATTCAGCGTGACGAGCGAACGCTTTAACCACTAGCGCCCCCATCTAGTCGAGGTGCATGTGGGTAATTTGTAACTCAGCCAGGGTCGACCGGACAATCCCGTGATTGATGATATGAACAGTCTTTAGCTCGTTTCCGTTGTTCATCTCATGATCTGGGCGGTGAGGTAGCCTAGTGGTTAAAGCGTTGGCTCGTCACGTAAACAACCGGGTTCGAATCCCACATGGGTACAATGTCTGAAGCCCATGCGGGTAATTGAACCCAGGTCTTCGGTAACTGACGAACCAAATTTTAACCGCTAGGCTAATCCACTGCCCCCTACCCGTAAAACAACCCAGTGACCAAAACCCAGAAGTGTAAATCTACCTTAACGTGTCAAGTAACGGACTTGTCAAATTATAAATATGCCTTCAGGCCTCCAGCTGCATGCTACCATCTTGGTGGTCTTGGTGCCGAGAGCGGCAGGTCTGTGGTTCGAATCCCGGCCGTATCACACCAAAACACGTTTAAAGATGGTACCGGTCGGAGTCGGTGTATGAGTTACCATGTTATACACCGGCATGATATACTAGTATTCCACCCGTGAAGGTCCGGGTTACAATGTACCTTCAGTAACCCATGCTTGTCGTCAGAGGCGACTAACGGGATCAGGTGGTCAGACTCGCTGACTTGGTTGACACATGTCATCGGTTCCCAATTGCGTAGATCGATGCTCATGCTGTTGATCAATGGATTGTCTGGTCCAGACTCGATTATTTACAGACCGCCCCATAGAGCTGAAATATTGCTGAGAGCGGCGTAAAACTAAACTCACTCACTCACTCACTATACTAGTATTCCAGTGGACTATGACTATACTATCGGGTGGTTTGTTTGTTTGTTTTTAACGCCGCAATATTTCAGCTGTACTGTGTCGGTCTATAAACAATGGAGTCCAGTCCAGTGATCAACATCATGAGCAACGACCTACGCAGTTGGGATACGATGATATGTGTCAACAACGTCAGCGAGTGTGACCGGCGGTTAACTTAAGTCGCCTCTTACGACAAGCAAGGGTTACTGAAGATCAATTCTAACTTACTCTGTACATCTTATCCCAATAGCTTTGATACTGATGAGTGTGGCGTTAAATAATAAACAAACAAAACCAAAGTGGAGAAAAGACGGGCGATCCCCCTTCATTATCATCATCATCATCATCATCATCATCATCATCATCATCATCATCACACCATGTTATCAACCATCTGGGTTGTATTATGACGTAGAGTGTTGAGGTGTACAGATTATGCGTCAAACAACTAAAAGTCATTATCCCATACAGACGAGAATCGGGGAAAGTTCATGCTATACCTAACGCGAAATTACGGCTCGTTTATATTGGTGTTTTAACAGATGAAGAAAACCTTCCTGTCCCACATCGGAGTACAAATACATGTTTTTCCGAGGCTGTGAGAAAGTCACTGCACATGATTGTGTGATCACCACGTGCCTGTGGTTTTTGTTTTAATTTACGCTTTTAAGCAATATAAAGAGTCCAGCAAATCACGGCGGGAAACACAGAAAAACATTCGTTAATAATAACCCATTAATCGGTAGCAATGGTAAATTCACGTTCCGTGATATTGACCGCCCGGATTCCTCCTCGGTGAAGCATGTCTTCATCTGTAGTTAGTCTGTTTGACTAGAAACTGTCCCCATGAATTGCAAAATATATCAGTTTAGAAAGGTAGTTAATAACTATTACGAGTCAAGATGTTCATGAATAACCTATACCCAAACACCTTTTCATCTATTGGAAATTGTCACGCATCACAGAAAAATTTGTTTAACATACTATCATCATTATAAACATGATTGTTGACAGTTGGCACGGAGGGACTGTATTTCCGGGGCATGGATGACGCCAAAACTGCATGTATGGGTTCGATTCTTAGAACCTTCCTGTTGGTCTTTGAGTAACGCGCACTATTGGATTTCATGAAACTTGGAACCCGACCGCGACCTGCGCCAATTTCAAGTGTGCAAGGTACTACGAGATGCATCATACTTTATAATAAAGAACACAAGATCGGAAACAAACAAGTTGTTTCACAGCATCGTCAGAGAATCGTTACTATGGGTTACCAGAACGACCTTTATCTTCCAGACGGTGTATAAACACACACACAGTGTGATTATCAGACAATTCTGTTATTGGTACTGGAATGGTATCTGATAAATGTTCTTGTACCAAACAGCGTCGCTCTGTACACACGGCCAGACTGTCCTGTGACGTCAGTCTACAGAGGGCAAAAGGTCGCCATGATTGTCGCTACGATACACTATGGTCCTCAGTTAAGGTCAGGCAGGACACGGTGGTTCATTGATAGGAGACCCGGATGTAAATGAAGGTTAAGAGTCACTTAGTTGTTTGGTCAGTCAAATAGTACATATGAATCCGTGGGATAAATTGTGTCGCGTGGGCTGGGGTGTGACGTCGGGTGGAGGTATAAAAAGTGCGGGTGTGTTTTGAGTTCAAGGCGTTGCTGTAGGTTGATGAGTCGCTCGTAGAAAATTACAAACATTCGTCACATGTTCCTGTGACAAGAGTGCGTCCTGGTCCATTTAAAGTAGACTTCGTGGACGCTTGAATCTTTCATTGGAACAAGGGGACATTACAATGGACGACAAGAGGACAGACGACCTTGAATCTTTAAACCTCAACGTCGACGACATCTTGTCCGTGATCAAGTTCATCTTCATCCTGCACGGGATTTGCCTCGCTTTCATCATCACACTGGGTGTTGTGTGCAACATTCTTAGTCTTTACATCCTCTGTCGACCTCATCTGCGCTCGCCGCCATATTGTCTTCTCCAGGTTCTGACCGTGTGTGACACCGCCATCTTGTTTTACTCGCTATACTCCGACGTTCAACCCGCCATTTCTGCATATAAACAGTCCCTTCAGTTTTCCTCCTTAGCAAAGTTTGACTTTTCACATTTCATCGTCGGAAATGATACCAGGAATAACACGATTACAGAAAACCAGAATTTGTATCTCCTTCTGAAGTCATTAATGGAAATGGAAGTGACGCAATCATTAGAAAATGAGACGCAGCAAGGGTATGATTTTTTCCTTAATGTATCAGAATATATTTCAGACACCGACACCACTCTAGTTTCACACCCAACAGAGCAGCCGAGAGCAACTTCGACAAGCGTTGTTATCAATTCCCGGCCGATTGGACAAGCTGTGGAGAGATTTATCGGTTATCTGATGCTCAATATTGGCCTTCTGTTGACATTAACACTCGCCATCGAGCGTTGTGTTGCCGTGGTGTCACCTCTCAAGGTTACGTCAGTTGTGACGGTGAGGAGAACACGTATCGCTGTAGCAGGGATAGTGATGACGTCTGTGCTGTTCCACTTGCCGCAGCTAATTAAAGAAGTTATAATGTCGACCACGATGAAGACGTTCGAGGATGATTTTGATGGAAATGTACTGCAGTCGTTTCGTAAGGACTATGAGAGAACCTTTGTGTTTTTCACGTTCATTGTGGGACTTGTCGCGTTGGCTTTAAATATATTCCTACTTCATAAAATAACAGTATTACGAAGAAAAGGTAAACGTTCCCGCAACGTATCTCAACGCACGAGTTATAAGGGTCAAATTAATATCACAGTTTTGGTCACCGGGATAATTTTCTTGCAAATTCCAGTATTCCTTTTCATGAACATATTTTCATTTATGACCATGGAGAATTTTCTCACCCAGTTTCAAGTCGTAGCTAAAGTGACTGTCGTACTTCGGTTCCTGTATGTCAGTAACTCCGCCTTCAATGTATTCATGTACTGTGCGTTCAGCCAACAGTTTAGGAAAACCCTCGTGAATACCTTGGAGGGTGATTTTTGTAAATCCAAAAGTCACATGACCGGAAGTAAATATCACAGCCCGCATACGACCGTAATGAGTACACCACGCGTAACCAGGGTAACCGTGACTCCCGTCAAGCGAACAGAGTCTGAAGTGGAGAATGTGTGAAAGTTTGACGTCACTACTGTGGACTGTATTTCAGTTATATCACGGCACGACAGCCTTGTATAACCAACATTTAATGTGACTCGTGTCATAAGCACGTGTCCCATTGGTAAAAACGAACCTTCACCTGGGATTCAAACCCGTACCGGATCACCGGATCCTAAAAAATGTGAAATCAACTGGGATAGGTAAACCATTCACGTTTAACCACTCCGGAGCTCCCTGTTCGAATTACACGTAGGCATGGCATGACATAGACTATGCATTGTACTTCTGCTGAAATTGATAAAATTGATAACGTTTTCACACGTGTTTAACGATGGCTGAAAATGAAACAAACAAGAAGTACTTAGCGATGGTGATGTGTTTCGATTCGAGTGTCATAGTAATGTTTGATACATGCTTGATTCATGTATTGTACATGTTTACAGTGTGCGAAATAGTTTCCAATTTTGCTTGCCAGTCGGGCTAGTTATGCCTGAGAGTTACCAGCCTACACGATAATTCATGTAGGAACTAAGCAAAAAAAATCAAAAAGGTAAAATACCGTTATCTATCGGGCCATAATCTTGCATGATTTAAAAGTGTATTAGAACAAATTCACTAGCCAGTAGGGTCAGTGACTGTGGAGATTTACTGGCCCGGCTGGATGTTTAGTAGCCACGGGCTAGCGGGCCAGTGGCTATTTCGCACTCTGCATGTTTGGTAAGTTAGTTGTGTTTCGGCAGTGGTTTCAGCCTAGTGGCGTTTTGATAATGTTTGTAATACTTTTGCTGAATTAAATTTTAAGTGTATACTTTCCTTTTTGTACATAATATATATACTGTACAATATATTTAATCCATTTATGTATGGAGTTGGTAGATCCGCGGAGTACGGTGAATATATACAGTATTTTCAAATTTTAGAGCGATGCGGGTCTTTTCACTGTAGCGAAAGCACACCAGACTGGGAATGGTACAGACAAACCAATCAGTGAAAACAGGGATTCGAACCCATATTTAACACTTGCAAGTTTTTGACGAACAAATACAGAAATTGTTTTAAAAAACCCTTGTTTCCTTGTTTTTCTTGCAGTCACCAAAGGCTTTCTTGTAAATTGTATGATGATCAAGTTCTTGACACACCATGATTATTTATTGTGATAAGTATACATAAATATAAGAAATGTTTACGAAACCAGTTCACTATTTCAGATGCAAAAACAAGCGACTGTTATTTGTGAAACTTTAACTTGAAAAATACGTCTCGTACTTTTTTAAGTGTGATTGGTATGGAAAACCATTGTCTTGCCACGTCACCACGAACAGCTTAAATAATGCACGTGCTGATGTGACGTTGAACTACATTCACAGAGTAGCTTGGGGGCGGTGGGGTAGCCTAGTGGTTAAAGCGTTCGCTCGTCACGCGGAAGACCCGGGTTCGTTTTTCCACATGGTTACAATGTGTGAAGCCCATTTTTGGTGTCCCCCTATGTGATATTGCTGGAATATTGCTAAAAGGGGCGTAAAACCATACTCACTCACTCACTCAGAGTAGCAGCTTGTCCTTCACGAATTAAACTCGGCCCGTGAGCTGTGAGGTTTGGTCAAAGGGAGATAAATCTACAGTGACTTAATGTCGCTGCTTGGATCGATCACACAGAATAGAAAAATATCGATTTCGATTAGACCTGTGCTGAGACAGCCTCTACTGGGTTCCATACAGAATTTGTACAATTATTTAGTGAGTGAGTTTAATTTTACGCCGCTTTTAGCAATATTCCAGCTATACCACGGCGTAAGACCAAACTCACTCACTCATAACTGGAATACACGTATCAAATTACATTACCATCGAATAACCGTTCCTTGTTTGTTTAATTTGTGAGTGAGTGAGTGAGTGAGTTTAGTTTTAAGCCGCCTGTGGCAATATTCCAGCAATATCACGGCGGGGGACACCAGAAGTGGGCTTCACACATTGTACCCATGTTGGGAGGCGTGACGAGCGAACGCTTTAACCACTAGGCCACCCCACCGCCCCTGTTTCATTTGTGTATACGTTTAATACGATATACAATTCTCCCTTCTGTTTACCTTTTTGGTCTTATTTATTTTTCACAAAATAGAGTGGTTTGGAGTGAGTTGGGTTTTACGCCACTTTTAGCAATATTGTAGCAATATCATGGCGGGGGACACCAGAAATGGGTTTCACACATTGTATCCATGTGGGGAACCGAACCGGGACCAGCGAACGCTTTAACCACTAGGCTACCCCACCGACATATCCCAGAGTAATGAAAGTCGGAACAGGAATGGTTTTGCTGGTCGGAAACTTAAAGAAGGAACTATAATTGGTTAACATGCTCGGTATTTCGGAGTATATATCTGAGTATGGATCTGTAACAAATATCTATCAAACCAATATCTATCAGTGTGGAATCGATCCATGTCGACTGTGCTACAAATCTACCAGATCAGCCAAATGACATCGGTCTTCCGCTTTCACACCATAAACCGATGCAAATCAACACATATCTGCAAGTTTGGAATCGACCCGTATCGGCTGTATGTAACATAATACCAATATCACACGCTTCACAGCGCTGAATCTATATATCTCCGACGATGATATTATGTGTGAGGCTTTGCTTTTCTTTGATTTGTTTAACGCCATCATCAGCAATATTCAAACTATCTGAGGGCGATATGTTAATATTAATCGAGTTTGGAACGGACAATCCAGTGATCAACAGCATGAGCATCGATCTAAGCAACTGGGATACGATGGCATGTGTCAATCAAGTCAGCGAGCCTGACCACGATCCCGTTAGTCGTCTCTTACGACAAGCATGGGTTGGTGAAGACCAATTGGAACCCGGATCTTCACGGGTCATTATCCGTGAGGCTCACCTACATATGAAAATTTCCCAGGCACGCCAGAAACATGACTGTAGGTTCGAAATTCGAGCTTGTTACTTTCACCAAACTGTGAGCTCGTGGCGTCTTGGGCATCTCTTTTGGCTGTTGTTTAGAGCGGCCTTAAATCCAACTCTTACTCACTTATTGTCTTTGAATACTCATCTAATAGTCGGTATTCTACTCTGCAAGAAATCACACGGAATACTATTTCCATTGTTATTAGTTAGGTTTTCTATATCAAAGTGTTTGGGTTTACTTCCCGTGTAGGGGGTGGCAAGGTAGCGTAATGGTTAATGCGTCTGCTCGTCACGCTGAAGACCCGGGTTCGATCTGGGTTCGAAGACCCACATGGGTACAATCTTTACAGCCCATTCCTGGTGTCTCCCGTCGTGTTAATGCCGGAATATCGCTAAAAGCGGCATAAAACTAAACTCACTCACTTACTTCCCGTTACAATATATGCGCGGGGCGGTGGGGTAGCTTATAGTGGTTAAAGCGTTCGCCCGTCACGCCGAAGATCCGGGTTCGATTCCGCACATGGGTAGAGGTTGTGAAGACCATTTCTGGTGTTCCCTGCCGTGATATTGCTGAAATATTGCTAAAAGTAGCGAAAAACTAACCTCACTCACTACAATATACGCGTCCTGAGTAAGCGGGATTTAACCATGTGGGAATCGAACTTGAGTTTGATCCTAAAGGAAGATCTAAAGGAAGACACATATTTCAGGATTTGCTAAAGCATTTAACTTACCAAGGTCAACATAGCTTTTGGCCTTCCTCTACCTTTAAGCAGGGGTGGTGACTTAGCCTATTGGTTATAAGGCATCCGTTCGTCACGCCGAAGACCCGAGTTCGATTCCCCAGATGAGCACAATGTGTGAAGCCCATTTTTGGTGTCCCCCCGCCGACTAAAAGTGGCATAAAACCCTATTCACTCACTCAGTAACGTCCGCCTAAATTCGCTCACTGACTCACGTACATGAAGGTTATTCAGAAAATCAAACAAGAAATGTGACCCGAATCTGTTTAAAACTAGGCTGTACACAAGTGAATACTATTGTTTGTCTTTTGTGTTGATGATTTATTTAAATCGATCTGTTTCACGCATCAGTTGTCACCATGACAACGGATCCCAAGGCGCCGACGTACTGCTAAGTAATTGAACGCATACGGCGAAATACCTTTACGAAACCTGAATAAGTACAGGGCTGCTGTCCGGGTTTTCACATGATAAAGGGAGATAACTCAGTGTCTCACCTTGGCACACCTGTACAAAGTTTTGCAGGACAGCGATGACTGTAGTCCTCCATCCTTTAGCATAAAGATACAATATTCGTAACGCTAAGAGCCCCGTTTACATTTGAAGCCAGGCAAGAATAACATTTAAAGAATCACAATTATTAAGTCAATAAAGACATGCGAAAACATTACTTTTATATCAAAGGGATGTAATCGCTGTGGGGCGTGTATACGTCACTATTTCCGCAGAAGCAGTATGGACGCGAAACAAGAAAGGTGTTTTCTCGTATTGTGAGACACTGCCAAGATGTCAACGGTTACCACACAAACCTTTCAGGTGAGACATTATTTACAATTTGCGTACCGTCACGCGATGACAAAACCCACAATCTCAATTATTGTTGCCGACTACAGTAGGAATTAACGGTGGATAAATCCAGAGTCCCGTCCATGAATCATTTCATGTAGGACGTCCTTCCGACAAAAAATGTGACAAGTTGACTCTTGTGTCCAATACTGTCCATATTGTGCCTGTGTCACGTGTCTACATGCCACTGGCAACAGAATATAT
This sequence comes from Haliotis rubra, assembly GCF_003918875.1. Taxonomy (NCBI): domain Eukaryota; kingdom Metazoa; phylum Mollusca; class Gastropoda; order Lepetellida; family Haliotidae; genus Haliotis; species Haliotis rubra. Next base: position 572,492 of record NW_025765525.1, on the reverse strand, counting down.
AGTCGAACGTTATTTAATTAGTAATTGTATGTTTTGTGTATCACGTTACAGATGTAAAATGACACCATTGATCTTGAATGTGGATTGCATTTCCGAGAAGTGAATTTAAAAAACAATTTAATAGATTTTAGTAAGTTGCCATTTGAAAGAAAGAACATGCTGTTTGGTAGTCGTGTCGTTGAACCGAACTGTGTTTTTGGAATGTATTTTGTGAGGCTCACATGTGAAGTGCTGTGGAAGTATGTTTACAAAGAGAGAGAGAGAGAGAGAGAGAGAGAGAGAGAGAGAGAGAGAGAGAGAGAGAGAGAGAGAGAGAGAGAGAGAGAGAGAGAGAGAGAGAGAGAGAGAGAGAGAGAGTACATAATACATATTTATTACATAATACCTTTCTGCTGCATTTGTACTGTAAAACAATAATAATATACAAATACAAGTATAAAACGATGTATATGGAAAAGATCAGAGATATATGAATGGTGAGATATGTGGCTAGATGTATGACAGACAGATCGACATTTAGATAGATAGATAGATAGATAGATAGATAGATAGATAGATGTTCAATGTTTGTAGGTGTGTGTATGCCCGTATGGGGCAATCTCAAGAACACGTTCAATGAATATTTCGAGAAAACTCTCTCTTGTATAAAAACGTCTGGCGTGAACTACCGGGATAAATATGCGGTATTTTGGCGACTGTTTTCTGCATAATAACATTTTGATTACGTCTGAAATTGTTTGATGAAATCCAATACTTATGCAAAGTAGCACAGTGTCAAACTGTTTGTAACAAATTCTTGTTTATTGCATAGATAGACGTTTCCATGTAGATTCTAACACCTTTATCAAGCTCATTAAAGGTGAAAACTATGTCGGAATCTACATCTGCATCGAAGCGTCGCTCTGATAAATAAATGCACATACGTACGATAAACGAGTCCATGAAGTTGTCTGAATCGTTATATACGATTGTACTCACCAATTTCGAGGAGGATGATCAAACAATGTGTTTTGCGTTTACATCCTTTTGCACTGCAGTCATATATTGTAGAACATTATATAAATATACAGTCTGACATTTTAGATAGTATAATATCTTTTAATGGAACAACTGTTTGGCGACGGCGTAATCGATTGCCAATGGAATACATGTGTACCTAGCCAACCAATTCAACTATTAGACGGATACTGTTGACATTAACTAAAGTCTCTACAATCCAAAACAAACACAGAATCTTCGCACATTATCAGTACAGAGAACTACACGGAAGAACAACCATTCTGTCAATTGTCAGTTCGCGCATGAGCAACTACTGGTGTATTATTCCGCACATGACCTATTACTGAATCACTCCGCGCATCAATATTTTTTTTAATTATGTGGTATATTTTCCCTACGGCACGCCCTGATTGTAATGTTATAGCTCTGAATAATGCAAGTCTAGATTTTCACAGTCTGCAACAACACCTGGACTTTTTAAAATGAAATGTAGTTGCCTTCTGTCAAAATTATATATTTTTAGCCCGCGTAGATGTAAGTCTTACCACTGAAGATGATGCGTTGATGAAACTGGGACACTGTCTAATAAGTAATGATGTTTTAATTATTAACCGCGTTGTCATGACGGTCGATAAGTACGACATACCAGACATATATACTGGTATCACCTTCGTAAACGCTGTGGTTGTTTAAAATTGATTTAATATTAATAATTATGTTATTTTCCCGGAAACGCGTTGCTTTTAAAGTCCGGAATCTGTGTATTGGACCATAATGGCAGAACACACTGACAGCATCATAATTCCATAACATGGCATCTGTATCGCGGATTCTCAGACTGACAGGTGAGAAGTGGACTGTAGTCATCACGTGTCACTGCAAATCGCAGCCTTCCACCACAAACTTAATGACGTCAATCACACTGACAACGTTTGCTAAAAGGTGTGACAAGCGTTAGATTACAAAGAACGTCATTTCACAGATATGTGTGACATCTATCAGACGGCGTTAAGCAATATTTCTCCCTCCATCAGGAGAGAGAGAGAGAGAGAGACAGGCAGACAGAGAGAGATAAAAGATGTAGGCAGATTAAGAGTGAGTGAGTGAGTGAGTTTACTTTTTCGCCGCACTCAGCAATATTCCAGCTATATGGCGGCGGTCCGTAAAAAATCGAGTCTGGACCAGACAATCCAGTGATCAACAGCATGAGCATCGATCTGCGCAATTGGGAACCGATGACAAGTGTCAACCAAGAGAGCGAGCCTGACCACCCGATCCCGTTAGTTGCCTCTTACGACCAGCATGGGTTACTGAAGGTTCATTCTAACCCGGATCTTCAATGGTCAGGCAGATTAAGAAGATGTATTAGGAGATGTATAAATAGATAGCATGGGTAGATTTAGATTATAGATTAGATTATAAAATACATATACATGACATCACACCCTCAATGGGTACAACAAGGACTGGTCGGCTCGGAGTCCGTATAATGTGTCTGAGTGGGGTATTCATGCTTCACTGCGGTATGGTATCTCAGTGGGCTAGCACTATACAACCAGCTTAAGTCTGGGCTAGTACAAGCAGCCACACATACACATACACACGCATGCACGTCGTCATATGAGCGAAATATTCTCAAGCACGACGTAAAACCCAATTTCACCTCACCTCACCTCTCTGCTGCATTTTTCATCTTGCACTGTAAAACAATAATTATATACAAATATAGGTATAAAACGATGTAAATTTCACTTAATGGAAAAGATCAGAGATGTATGAATGGGGAGGTATATGGCTAGACGTATGTCAGATGAACACTTAGACAGATGTTTCACCAGAAGCCCGTGTTTCATTCAGGCAGGTTCCATGCATCAATGTCCTACAATATAATCGCAGTCAATAGTTTATTCTTAGCATCAGTGACAGTGGTTCCTGCTGGGCGCCCTGACAAGCTTATGCCCATAGGACTGATCTTTTCCAACGATCATACCCCTACAGAAAACTAGCTGCTAGCTACACCCCTGTCAAGTTTGCAAGACCACACAACCACCAGTCATACCAACATTAACAATCTGTATGTTTGCAGTGAAAACGTACCGATGAATTTCACTTTAAACAAAAAAGTAAATCAAATAAAGTGAACTTAAGATTGCGAATCCTCATTATTTTACTTTGCCAATTGAACATTTAAATCTCAGAATTTTATTCAGCTTAGGATAAAAGCTGTTTAACAAACGATCATAGATTCAAATCGCTATTATTGGTTTGTATTACAAGGGGGTATGCATATTAAATGAAACACCGAATACAAGAAGGGTTGGTCTAAGTTAACGCTCATACAAATTTTAATACAAAACAATAATAGCGATTTCAAACTATGATCGTTTGTGCATATATCTCACTTTTAAGTGTTAATTACTTTACATCCTTATGCGAGGGTCAGAGTTCTGCCTTACTGGAGACCCAAAGTCTGATACACACGATAGCTTAATTGGCTATAAAAATGTCAATTTACCGCATCGTTACACACGACTGATTTTGAGACCCAGTGAACCATTTTTGAGCTAGCTGAGGGTAAACCCAGAAAACCGCCTGACCCAATCGACTGTATCCCTACAGAAAACTGGCTGACCCAGTCGACTGTATCCCTACAGAAAACCGCCTGACCCAATCGACTGTATCCCTACAGAAAACTACCTGACCCAATCCACTGTATCCCTACAGAAAACTGGCTGACCCAATCGACTGTATCCCTACAGAAAACTACCTGACCCAATCCACTGTATCCCTACAGAAAACTGGCTGACCCAGTCGACTGTATCCCTACAGAAAACTACCTGACCCAATCCACTGTATCCCTACAGAAAACTGGCTGACCCAGTCGACTGTATCCCTACAGAAAACTACCTGACCCAATCCACTGTATCCCTACAGAAAACTGGCTGACCCAGTCGACTGTATCCCTACAGAAAACTACCTGACCCAATCCACTGTATCCCTACAGAAAACTGCCTGACCCAATCGGCCGTATCCCTACAGAAAACTACCTGACCCAATCGGCCGTATCCCTACAGAAAACTGCCTGACCCAATCGGCCGTATCCCTACAGAAAACTGCCTGACCCAATCGGCCGTATCCCTACAGAAAACTACCTGACCCAATCGGCCGTATCCCTAGAGAAAACTGCCTGACCCAATCGGCCGTATCCCTAGAGAAAACTGCCCGACCCAATCGGCCGTATCCGTACAGAAAACCGCCTGACCCAATCGGCCGTATCCTTAGAGAAAACTGCCTGACCCAGTCTGCCGTATCCCTAGAGAAAACTACCTGACCCAGTCGACTGTATTCCTACAGAAAACTGGCTTACCTAATAACCGGTCATTTCGTTATGGAAAACTTTCTTACCCAATAATCGGCCGTATCCCTACAGAAAACTGGCTTACCCACCCGGCCATTTCGGTACAGAAAACGTTCTTACCCAATAATGGCTTACCAAATCAGACGTATCCCTACAGAAAAATATAGCTTACCCAGTGACCATAACCCTACGGAGAAATAAATTGGCCAGTGGGCCCCATCTCTACAGAAATCCGGCTTACCCAGTCAGCCAGGTGCTGTGGGAAAACGTGCGTAGTCATTCGGCTATATCCCTGGAGAAAACAGGCATGATCAATCGGCCTACTGAAAGGTAACCTATTGCTACAGACACAACGTGCTCCACCGTTCATCATGAGTTCATTATAATGTTGACAGAATCTATGTGAAAACCATCTCTGATAATAACTGCTAAACCAACGGGAAATTGATTTCTGGTGTCCAGCTCCTGACCTACATTTATCGTGAAATTGCTTGTTCCACGATTGTCACGTTGCAATGAACGTGTTTCAAGTTGCAGTTAATGGCTATCGCCTATCACATCGATTTATTGATAACTGTTTGCCAAATCATAACAATTTACCTTCTCTGTCAAAGTCCACCGTGTCATATCGCTTAACCGCTTGGGCATTCTGACTATCAAACTCAACAGAACTGTTCAAGGTCTCGCTTTAGAACGCGACCGTAACTTTACGACTACGTAGTATAACTAAGATATACACCCGTGAAGATCCGGGTTAGAATTGATCTTCAGTAACCCATGCTTGTTGTAAGAGGCGACTAACGGGATCGGGTGGTCAGGCTCGCTGACTGGGTTGACACATGTCATCGTATCCCAATTGCGTAGATTGATGTTCATGCTGTTAATCCCTGGATTGTGTGGTCCAGTTCCGATTATTTACAGACCGGCACCATATAGCTGGAATATTGCTGAGTGCGGCGTAAAACTAAACTCACTCACTCACTTAGATATACCACAGACGCCGCGTTGTCCCATCGTGGAACAGAACCTTGTGTAAGAATGAACGCTTGGACGGCGCTCCATTTCACCTGAATTGTTGAAATCTGGACGCAAATTCACGACCGAAGTATGATCATGTGAAACTGAGTGGCGAATGTACGCGAAGTGAAGTCGTCAAGGTAACGACTGGTTCTTCCACATCTCAGCGAGGACGACATACATGTACATGATGTATAAATTGCTTTTGACAAATTATCTCTGCGCACAAACCAACAATTTCCCAACCGAGAATTCACGATTTTTTTTTATTGACCATTATTGAGGGAAAATTGTAATATCTCGACGAATCCCGCTGATCGCGTGTTTTTACATCTACCGCGGAATCCCAGATTCGCGCACGCAACCACACTCAAAGTTGACCCCCTGTAAATACATGACCGACGGTTTTTTGTGTGTAAACTGAGGACGATTCTGAAAGGTACGTGTTGTTAACCCAGCGTTTACGATGAATACACTTCCACGCATAATTAATACATATACTACTTCTTTCCAAAACGTCATCTTGATTGTTAACAGTTTCACCGTCAAAACGCGTCAATTGTAACTTTTTTCCCATGTTTTAGAAGCGTTTGAAGAAATATTCGCCAAAACGTCACCAAGAAAACGTGCAAAGCAAAATACACGTGCAATTTAGCGGCAAAGCCATTCGTGACCAACTCGTGTTATTCCGGGACAAGCCGAATAGCGAAGTTTGCGGAAAGGGGCGAGTGGTGACGAATGCGGCAAAGCATGCGATATCGATCACTATAAGAAAGCAAACGTGTTTAAGTTTGTCATTCGTTTTTGCCTGAAAAAGAGGAAATCATCATGCCACGAGTACAACCAATCGAAACATCGCCATAGGCCGCCTTGAAGCTGGGGAGTCGCAGTCCGCAGTTGCCCAACATTTCAACGATAGAGAGATACCCTACTGATATCATGGAGAATTGTAAAACTGAGTACAGAGCTATAGTTCCTGTCCTCACACTAGAGGGCGCCAACACAAGCAGAATCCACGAACACAGTCCTGACCTGGCACCCTGTGATTATAACCTGTTTCGAAATTGGAAGTCTCACTTGCGTGGAAGGCGATTTGCCAATGGTGAACTCAAGGCTACAAAAGAAGCTTAGTTTAGGGACCTGTTTTAGACTTCTCCATAATATCAGTAGGTATCTCTCTTCCAGTAATCACAATATCAATACTGTTTGTTGCGAGGTGTTGAAACTTTCACAGGTATCTCATGAATGATCAATGTATGCAATACTACTAGCGGCATAGCTGTTTCATAAATTTAGATAGTTCTCAAAACGTTTTGTCCTCCACTTGTACTGTGTTTTAGATTCTTCTTTCACGCCAGTAATATTGAACACCAGGTGTTAATCTGTTTGTTGTTAGACACCGCACTCCGCGCACTCAGTTTCAGCTGTAGGACGGCAGTTTGTCAATTCACTGATCAAACTCTCTGACCAGCTCATCCATCCACACACCGACCATCCGACCTATTCACCCATCCACTCACCCACCCACCCACCAATCCATCCACACACCCGCCCATCCATCCGCTCACTCAGCCACCCATCCATCCACCCACCCGACCATCCGCACACCCACCGTTAACTAATAACTGAGGGTTATCTTGTTGTTCAAAACTCTGTTAACTTTAAACAGGTTGTTAACGTGACGTTAAGTTAACACACCTAAGGACCGCCGCTAACTTTTTAACAGTGTGGTTAACTCGCAAATGGCGTTCATGGCTAACACTGCTTTCATGAGGCCAGTTCAGCAAAGAACGGATAGGGTGTATCGTTGACTGGACTTCGATACTGGAAATTATTCTGACGAAGAGTTACATACGAAACTGTAACTATGCACTTCATTGGAACTAAAATACACGTTGTACAAGAACAAGATGCCTACGTTTCATCTTTTAACACTTGTGTAAAGGTTTATATGTTTTACTACACTAAATGTGTGAATTTCTTCTGTAAATATTATTCAAACAAACACTTTCAAAGAATCAAACACGTACACCCTATACCCACGTATGACATGATATTGAACGTATTGAACATATTGACTAAATGTAGATAATTAAATTAGTTTCATGAAAAAATATCCGAATCTTTACATTATGATACTGAAAGTGTAATCGGCGGGATATGGTGATTGTGTATACTCTTATTCTACCGACCTTCAACTCAGAGAAATTGCCAAATATGTAGAACAATGTTGACGTATGACATCACTACCGTTGGGATTTCTTAAAAAATGGCGGCTGACATGGGATTTGCGAGGACCCTTCCCTTGATTCAGGGATCGTTTGTACATAAATATGAGATGTAAGTAATCAGAATGATTCTGACTATCTGTGTATTGTTACATGTTTTTATCGTTTTCATTATAAGAAAGAGAAGAAGCGGCCAGAAATGCCGATTATTACCGTTGTCGTTCTGCGTGATTTTGCGTCAGTCATGACGTCATGCTGCACAGAAACTTAATTGACAGTTTCGTATAAACATATCACATTCCTGTATTGTATCTATTTTTAATTTCCTGTTTCTTGCTACTATGCTCTTTCCATGCAAATGGGTGTCTGAAAATTTGAGAAAATGCTACACAGTATAAAGTCTGAAATTTTCCTTGTTTACATTTCAAACAGGTGTTGTCTTTCGAGCACAGCATTTGTTTCCACCTCCAATATCTTTCGTTTCAGTTTATCTAGACACTTGGTATTGATGACAAAGACCAGTTGTAATTAGATTCTAAAATGTATGAGGAATTCAGTAGGGCTGGGACGAGTAGGAAAAAAAGGAATCGAGTACCCGCATGTACTTACCCGAATCGGAATCGAGTACCCGGAAATGTAAAAAATACATTCGGGTCAACCTCTGAATATTCAATCACGATTTGACAGAGACTATAATAGAAAACTTGAAAAAGTGGTAATAAGACATTAAAACTGACCTCAAGCTATTTAATTTACGTCTGTTTAACCAATATACGTAACACCATTACTTATACACTCCTCGTTATAAAAACGAACGTTTCGTTCCTGCTGTACTGCTAATGCACAGATTAATTACAGTTATTAAAACTATGCTACATTAATCGGACAATACCAATGATGTAAAAACCCATGAATTTCCGGGTTAGAATATTGATCTTCAGTAACCCATGCTTGTAGTAAGAGGCGACTAACGGGATCGGGTGGTCAGACTCGCTGACTTGGTTGACACATGTCATCGTATCCCAATTGCACACTTCGATGCTCATGTTGTTGATCACTGGATTGTCTCGTCCAGACTCGATTATTTACAGACCGCCGCCATAAAGCTGGAATATTGCTGAGTGCGGCGTAAAACTAAACTCACTCACTCACTCACTCAATGATGTAAATGTGTGTTACGTCAAAAACGAAAAAGACAAGCTATTGTGTGCCCTTGTCATTACAGAGCTCTCTCCCTTTCCGGGTACCCGATTCCTAGAAATAGGACTCGATTCCAGCTGTACCCGACCCGGATTCGAGTACCGTAGTACCTGTCCCAGCTTTAGAATTCAGTGATGCATTTGTCGCCGCTGAATATGAAATATATGTGATGTAATTCATGTAATTGGCGTCTCAATACCGGCCTTCGCGAAACGTTGTGAGTTGTGAGTGACATGCAGGCCTACTTCGTAGTCACTTTGATTAAATTATATATTTGAATATCGAACCCTTTTTGTCACAGCGAACACAACACTATCTCTTGTCATTTTACACGATAATGTTTGGGATTTTAAACTTATTTTATAACAATATCTGAATGCTAATGTTATACACTGATGTATTTTATATAAGGAATACAATGGCACAATAGTATTTCTCTGCCGAATCGTTGCAGCGTTCTATAATACACTTATGAAATATAATACATGTATATAATACACTATAGTTCTTTTCAATTTCTTCAAGGACGGAAAACATGTAAAAGTTATATCTATGCATTTTCTATAGTCACTAAATGGAGGTTCATCTGATTAATGAGTAGCGAGGAAATTATGTTCATCTACTACAGCGTTCTATAATACACTTATGAAATATGATACATGTTTTCCGACCTTGAAGTCATTAAAAAGAATTATGCATTTTCTGCAGTCACTTGTGAATTGAACTAAATGAAGGTTCATCTGATTAATGAGTATTGAGGAAATTATGTTCATCTATAAATTAGACGCAGCTTCATGTTTTTTCAAGACATCTTTCCGGAATATGCGTCTGTGAAGGCGTTCAGATAATGACGATATTGCACAGTTCTATTCATGAGATTCCTGTCAACAGTAAGGTCGAATAATAGATCGATTTTATTCAGCAGTGTTGGCCCTGGGGCCTATAGTACAATTACAGTTTGATTACTTTCACGTGGTGCTAGTAGCATATTAAGTTTCTATTGGCATTGAATGCATATTTCAGATAAAAAGCTAATGGTATTATTGTCACAACATCTATATTGTTTGATGTTAAAAGATTTGGCAATGTGTTCATACATTACAATTTTTTGACAGACTTGGCAAATAATTAATAAATGATACTGATAGCATCTTAATGACTTGGCCATACAGTCATGACAATTTAAGGAGTGAAAAGTGAGCGATAGGTCTTGTGGGAATTCAAAGATTCATTAAGACTGTAGCCGTCTAAGCGTAACTCCTGTGTGTAATATTTGTAAATATTCTATCCACTGAAAACATGCTTCTACTATTAATATTACATGTATTTTCATGGATTCATCATATTTTATCTATAGCTGTGCTATAGTTTCTCATTAAAATGTCTTTTCTGTTGTCGGAATTGAAGTAAGTCCCACACAGAGCTGGGATCATATGTCTTTGAAATATATATGCAAACGGCTGGAACCTTGTGTTCCAATACAAAGCGTTCGAAGCGCTACGACATTCGCATGTCTATGATAAACTATAGAGTTGGTCTCAATCATTGACTGGATTACATTCTCATCGTCAGCAGAGAAATTTCGACTTCTCTTTTTCCTTGGGGTGCAGGCGACATTTCGCGATTCCATTTTGGGTAATCCGGAAGTAAACAGAAAACGGAATTGTGGGATATATGAAAGCTAACCAGTGACGTTAACCACACTATTAAACTTTGACGGCGACGTTAGCTAACGGCATGACTAACCATGTTTTGAACAACGCATATTTAACGTTCGGTTACCTAACGGCCGGTTAAGGATTTAATCGGCCGTTAGGAGTTAACTGGCGGTTAAGATAACCGAGTATTGAACAACGGGCCCAGGTATTAATCTGTTTGTTGTTAGACACCGCACTCCACGCACTCAGTTTCAGCTGTAGGACGGCAGTTTGTCAATTCACTGATCAAACTCTCTGACCAGCTCATCCATCCACACACCGACCATCCGACCTATTCACCCATCCACTCACCCACCCACCCACCAATCCATCCACACACCCACCCATCCATCCGCTCACACAGCCACCCATCCATCCACCCACCCGACCATCCGCACACCCACCGTTAACTAATAACTGAGGGTTATCTTGTTGTTCAAAACTCTGTTAACTTTAAACAGGTTGTTAAACGTGACGTTAAGTTAACACACCTAAGGACCGCCGCTAACTTTTTAACAGTGTGGTTAACTCGCAAATGGCGTTCATGGCTAACACTGCTTTCATGAGGCCAGTTCAGCAAAGAACGGATAGGGTGTATCGTGGACTGGACTTCGATACTGGAAATTATTCTGACGAAGAGTTACATACGAAACTGTAACTATGCACTTCATTGGAACTAAAATACACGTTGTACAAGAACATGATGCCTACGTTTCATCTTTTAACACTTGTGTAAAGGTTTATATGTTTTACTACACTAAATGTGTGAATCTTCTGTAAATATTATTCAAACAAACACTTTCAAAGAATCAAACACGTACACCCTATACCCACGTATGATATGATATTGAACAAGACTAAATGTAGATAATTAAATTAGTTTCATGAAAAAATATCCGAATGATTACATTATGATACTGAAAGTGTAATCGGCGGGATATGGTGATTGTGTATACTCTTATTCTACCGACCTTCACCTCAGAGAAATTGCCAAATATGTACAACAATGTTGACGTATGACATCACTACCGTTGAGATTTCTTAAAAAATGGCGGCTGACATGGGTTTTGCGAGGACCCTTCCTTTGATTCAGGGATCGTTTGTACATAAATATGAGATGTAAGTAATCAGAATGATTCTGACTATCTGTGTATTGTTACATGTTTTATCGTTTTCATTTTAAGAAAGAGAAGAAGCGGCCAGAAATGCCGATTATTACCGTTGTCGTTCTGCGTGATTTTGCGTCAGTCATGGCGTCACGCTGCACAGAAACTTAATTGACAGTTTCGTATAAACATATCACATTCCTGTATTGTATCTATTTTTAATTTCCTGTTTCTTGCTACTATGCTCTTTCCATGCAAATGGGTGTCTGAAAATTTGAGAAAATGCTACACAGTATAAAGTCTGAAATTTTCCTTGTTTACATTTCAAACAGGTGTTGTCTTTCGAGCACAGCATTTGTTTCCACCTCCAATATCTTTCGTTTCAGTTTATCTAGACACTTGGTATTGATGACAAAGACCAGTTGTAATTAGATTCTAAAATGTATGAGGAATTCAGTAGGGCTGGGACGAGTAGGAAAAAAAGGAATCGAGTACCCGCATGTACTTACCCGAATCGGAATCGAGTACCCGGAAATGTAAAAAATACATTCGGGTCAACCTCTGAATATTCAATCACGATTTGACAGAGACTATAATAGAAAACTTGAAAAAGTGGTAATAAGACATTAAAACTGACCTCAAGCTATTTAATTTACGTCTGTTTAACCAATATACGTAACACCATTACTTATACACTCCTCGTTATAACAACGAACGTTTCTGTTCCTGCTGTACTGCTCATGCACAGATTAATTACAGTTATTCCGGGCAGAAAACTATGCTACATTAATCGGACAATACAGCAATATGATGTAAAATTGTGCCCATCGAATTTCCGGGTTAGAATATTGATCTTCAGTAACCCATGCTTGTAGTAAGAGGCGACTAACGGGATCGGGTGGTCAGACTCGCTGACTTGGTTGACACATGTCATCGTATCCCAATTGCACACTTCGATGCTCATGTTGTTGATCACTGGATTGTCTCGTCCAGACTCGATTATTTACAGACCGCCGCCATAAAGCTGGAATATTGCTGAGTGCGGCGTAAAACTAAATTTATCACTCACTCACTCACTCAATGATGTAAATGTGTGTTACGTCAAAAACGAAAAGACAAGCTATTGATATGTGCCCTGTGTCATTACAGAGCTCTCTCCCTATATTTGAATGGAGAGGAAAGGGCTTAATCTTTTACGGAGGTACCCGATTCAGAACCCGTTTCCCTAGAAATAGGACTCGATTCCAGCTGTACCCGACCCGGATTCGAGTACCGTAGTACCTGTCCCAGCTTTTAGATTCAGTGATGCATTTGTCGCCGCTGAATATGAAATATATGTGATGTAATTCATGTAATTGGCGTCTCAATACCGGCCTTCCATGAAACGTTGTGAGTTGTGAGTGACATGCAGGCCTACTTCGTAGTCACTTTGATTAAATTTTTATATTTGAATATCAGAACCCTTTTGTCACAGCGAACACAACACTATCTCTTGTCATATTACACGATAATGTTTCGAATTTTAAACTTATTTTATAACAATATCTGAATGCTAATGTTATACACTGATGTATTTTATATAAGTAATACAATGGCACAATAGTATTTCTCTGCCGAATCGTTGCAGCGTTCTATAATACACTTATGAAATATAATACATGTTTTCCGTCCTTGAAGAAATTGAAAAGAACTAGTTCTTTTCAATTTCTTCAAGGACGGAAAACATGTAAAAGTTATATCTATGCATTTTCTATAGTCACTAAATGGAGGTTCATCTGATTAATGAGTATCGAGGAAATTATGTTCATCTACTACAGCGTTCTATAATACACTTATGAAATATGATACATGTTTTCCGACCTTGAAGTCATTAAAAAGAATTATGCATTTTCTGCAGTCACTTGTGAATTGAACTAAATGAAGGTTCATCTGATTAATGAGTATTGAGGAAATTATGTTCATCTATAAATTAGACGCAGCTTCATGTTTTTCAAGACATCTTTCCGGAATATGCGTCTGTGAAGGCGTTCAGATAATGACGATATTGCACAGTTCTATTCATGAGATTCCTGTCAACAGTAAGGTCGAATAATAGATCGATTTTATTCAGCAGTGTTGGCCCTGGGGCCTATAGTACAATTACAGTTTGATTACTTTCACGTGGTGCTAGTAGCATATTAAGTTTCTATTGGCATTGAATGCATATTTCAGATAAAAAGCTAATGGTATTATTGTCACAACATCTATATTGTTTGATGTTAAAAGATTTGGCAATGTGTGTTCATACATTACAATTTTTGACAGACTTGGCAAATAATTAATAAATGATATTGATAGCATCTTAATGACTTGGCCATACAGTCATGACAATTTAAGGAGTGAAAAGTGAGCGATAGGTCTTGTGGGAATTCAAAGATTCATTAAGACTGTAGCCGTCTAAGCGTAACTCCTGTGTGTAATATTTGTAAATATTCTATCCACTGAAAACATGCTTCTAGTATTAATATTACATGTATTTTCATGGATTCATCATATTTTATCTATAGCTGTGCTATAGTTTCTCATTAAAATGTCTTTTCTGTTGTCGGAATTGAAGTAAGTCCCACACAGAGCTGGGATCATATGTCTTTGAAATATATATGCAAACGGCTGGAACCTTGTGTTCCAATACAAGCGTTCGTAGCGCTACGACATTCGCATGTCTATGATAAACTATAGAGTTGGTCTCAATCATTGACTGGATTACATTCTCATCGTCAGCAGAGAAATTTCGACTTCTCTTTTTCCTTGGGGTGCAGGCGACATTTCGCGATTCCATTTTGGGTAATCCGGAAGTAAACAGAAAACGGAATTGTGGGATATATGAAAGCTAACCAGTGACGTTAACCACACTATTAAACTTTGACGGCGACGTTAGCTAACGGCATGACTAACCATGTTTTGAACAACGCATATTTAACGTTCGGTTACCTAACGGCCGGTTAAGGATTTAATCGGCCGTTAGGAGTTAACCGGCGGTTAAGATAACCGAGTATTGAACAACCGGGCCCAGGTATTAATCTGTTTGTTGTTAGACACCGCACTCCACGCACTCAGTTTCAGCTGTAGGACGGCAGTTTGTCAATTCACTGATCAAACTCTCTGACCAGCTCATCCATCCACACACCGACCATCCGACCTATTCACCCATCCACACACCCACCCATCCAACCATCCACACACCCACCCATCCATCCACACAACCACCAATCCATCCACTCACTCACCCATCCATCCACCAATCCATCCTTCCCACTCACTCACCCACCCATCCATCCATCCACCCGCCCGCCCGCCCATCAATCCACTCACCCATCCATCCACCCACCCATCCATCCATCCGCTCATCCACCCACCCACCCATCCATCCATCCACACACACACACACCCATCCATCCACACACACCCATCCCTCCACACACCCACCAATCCATCCACTCACCCACCCATCCATCCACTCACCCACCCATCCATCCGCTCACTCACCCATCCACTCACCCACCCAGCCACCCACGCACCCATCCATCCATCCATCCTCACCCACCCATCCATCCACTCATCCATCCATCCGCTCACTCACCCACCCACCCATCCATCCACCATCCATCCCTTCACCAACCCACCCATCCACCCATCCACACACCCACCCATCCATCACACACCCACCAAAAGGTCCACCAGGTACATACCAGTAAAATCACATACATACATACAGATGTGTAACTATGTTGAATCACATCCAGCACGCGGTTGCCCCACACGACAGACAGCGGCTTACAACTGCATTGCGACGACCAAACATGACGGCTACATTGAATATTAATGACAGCCATGTATACTCACGCAAAGATGGCGACGGTTTGTTAAACACGTAATCCAGACGGAATAATAGTAAGGGAACTGCACATGCGCGACCAGTGCGTTATGGTGGTGGTGAAATTGGGTTTAACGTCGTGCTTGAGAATATTTCGCTCATATCACGACGTGCATGCGTGTGTATGTGTATGTGCGGCTGATTGTACTAGCCCAGACTTAAGATGGTTTTATAGTGCTAGCCCACTGAGATACCATGCCGCAGTGAAGCATGAATACCCCACTCAGACACATTATATACACTAAACGCCAAAAGAAACGTTACCCTCCTTCCTTTATGACGGAGGTACCTATCTTCAGCTGGCGTTGTGATGCGTGGACGTCCACTTCTTGGTCTGTCTACGGTGATCCCAGCCTGTCTGAAGCCCTGAATAAGTCTTATAACCGTGATACGGTGGCATCCGAGGGCGTTGGCAACAGCATTGTATGTCGACCCCATCTGCACCATCCCAATGGCACCTTCTCTCCTTTCAGCTGTTAATCGTGCCATATTATACTGACTCCGAGCCGACCAGTCCTTGTTGTACCCATTAATGCCGAGCGCCAGGCAGGGACCAACAAGTACCATATTTTAACGTCTTTTGGTATGACGCGGTCGGGGATCGAACCCGCGACCTTCCGCTCTCCGGGCGGACGCTCTAACCACTACACCAGTCCGTTATGAGTAACTGTGGATCAATGAGGTTTGGTTTGTTGGTTTATTTGTGGATTCGCATAATTTGTT
Organism: Haliotis rubra; assembly: GCF_003918875.1. NCBI lineage: Eukaryota > Metazoa > Mollusca > Gastropoda > Lepetellida > Haliotidae > Haliotis > Haliotis rubra. The sequence goes on along the minus strand of NW_025765525.1, from coordinate 556,251 downwards.
GGGAAACATGTGAAAATTGGTAAACAGTATAATAAGAGAAGGTAATGGGACTTCACCTTCATGCAAGCTGGCTGGTTGGTTGGTTGTTTAACGCCGCACTCAGCAATATTCCAGCTACTAGTATATGGCGGCGGTCTAAATAATCGAGTCTGGACCAGACAATCCAGTGAGCAACAGCATGAGTATCGATCTACGGAATCGGGATAAGATGACATGTGTCAACCCAGTCAGCGAGCCTGACCACCCGATCCCGTTAGTCGCCTCTTACGACAAACATGGGTTGCTGAAGACCAATTCCATCCCGGATCTTCACGCGTCTTGTTGGCTTTAAGCGCTTACTTAAAGAGATAGAACTACAAAATATTGCTATAAATATTTAGAGAATATAGATGCATGTGTGCTGATACTTATAAAGTGAAAAGAAGCCGTTCCGCCAATACGGAATATTATTGTGACGAGGACAACGCGTGCTAGGAAAACCAACAAGTAAAGCTGCGATGGCTGAGTGGGTTAGATGGCTGACTTTGTGTGTTGGCAATGACTCTAAGGGTATGGGTTCGAATCCTGGATGGACTCAACCCAAAAAGTACTGGAATCTGTACCATGTTACATTTGACCACGTTCTGGCATTGTGAATCATAACAGATGGAAAAGTTTGACAAAAGCCGGGCAAAACAAGAGGCATAACAAAATACCCCCAGGGAATATATTAGACACATTATTGCACATCGTGTCGTGTGTTTATTGATTTATCCGCGACATACCAACAGTGGTTTGTTTTGGATGAGCATAGGATAAATAATGCAGGAACCGACATGTTAACAAGACGAAACAGACTTTCTAACTTGCTCCAGGCAACTGTATGGTCGATGTTTGGGTCTATTGTTATGCAGTGTCCTCTGTTATTCTATTTACATGGTGTTTCGTAGAATGACAAAATATACTGGAGGAAAATCGATGCTAAAGTGGGATCACGCCATTTGTCAACAAACCCTCAGCAGGTATTAGATTGATTTGATTTCAAACTGCAGTGATTGCATATATCGACGGAATGAAGCGGAAATATTGGGTGGGTGAGTGCGTCCGTACGTAGGTTGAGTATTTCTATACTGAGATTCTGTTTTGTTCAGCACTAAACCTGTGGTTTCCCCGGAGTGCTATACAACTGTGAACTCATCTTTCTCAGACGAGGAAGTTTTTAACTTATTTTTCAGTATTGACGATGTTATTTGTGTTCGGGACATATATTACATGAGTTTTGAGGTCTTGATGTACTATTGATCTGAAGTATGAAAAAGAAACCATACCTCTCAGCTGATTTTATCTTATGCTTGATTTTCAATTAAAATATCATATAAATATCAGTTATCGATGTTAAAAGCACAATGTCACATATTTTCGACAATATTTGACCTATATTATACATATTGGGACATATGCTCTCACTTTAGTTTCCTATTGATGCAGTAAAAAACTCATTATCCTTTACGACTTGGCTGAAATCGATACTTCAAACTTCTATGCGAACAGCTTCCAAACAGAGAACACTTGCCATATATGGAATGTAAACAATTGCAACGTACATCGAAAACTGTCGCATGCGGTGTTGTCGGTGTTTGCCGAACTGGTTTCAATCACAAGTTGTGCGGAGGATATTCGTAAAGAGTGCTCCAAGGGACACAACTCTATGGGGTTCGCTGGAAACAATGTTTTACCGGTAGAGGGCGCAACGTTGCATTATTTCATTCGAACGTTTCTAATTTAATATTGTAATGTAAATAAGTAATGTTTTAGGAATATGTTATAGCTTCCCTGAGGGCTGATAGTATTACTGAGATAAATTCGTTATTTTTTTCAGAGAAGTGTGGTGTGAAAATGTTGCCTTAAATAATATTGAATTGTAAGGTATAAATGACAACATTTAAAACATGATTGGTGTCATGGTTAGTTGCAGATTCATATGACATCCTATACTCTCCCCAAAAAGAAACGCATATAGGAATTTCAACTGTATTTTTATGTTTATTTTGAAACATCTTGTAGGCTTTATGAGTCAATGAAATATAGCGAAATTGCACACTGGGAATGCAGACTTATCCGTCTTTGGCACCAACTCGAGGAAAGTCAGTTTGAGTGTCACATGGAGACATGTGGTGGCGCTGAAGTCAATACCTCGTGTGACCACCGTGGCATCCAGAACTGCACGGCATCGCCTCGGCATCGAACGATTAGTCTCAGAATCTCGTGTTGTCCAATCGCAGCCCACTCTGCCTGTAGTGCCTGTGCGAGTTGCTGAAGTGTCTGGGGCTGAGGGTTACAGTGTCGCACCCATCTGTCCAGGGCATCCCACAGATGTTCGGTCGGGTTTAAGTCCGGTGATCTTGAGGGCCAGGGGAGCACATTGATGTTGTGGTTTTGGAGGAAGTCTCTAGTGTGACGTGCTGTGTGGGGCCTGGCATTGTCCTGTTGAAACAACTCCCTCTGGCGATCAATGATGGGAAGGAGGTGTGGGCGTAGGATTTCGTCACAGTACCGTTGAGCCGTCAGGTTGCCCTGGATCATCACCAAATCACTTCTCCTACAGCAGGTGATCTCCCCCCACATCATAACACTGTCCCTGCCGAATCTGTCCACCTGGGGAACGCAAGCGTCGGCGAAACGTTCACGTCGACGTCTATACACCCGCATTCTTCCATCGCATCGTTCCAATAGAAATCGTGATTCATCACTGAACCAGATTGTACGCCAATTCGGTAGGTTCCAGGCCTGAACGTTGGTGCACCATTGAACTCGATGTCGACATGTTGTTGTCGAAGCACAGGGCCAAAATAAGGTCTTCTGGCTCGTAAACCAGCCTCTCTCAACCTGTTCCTGACGGTCTGTGCAGAAAGCCTCCTCAATCCGGGTATTTGTCGAGCGGTACTGGTCGCCGTAGCTGTTCGATGACGCAGGTGATGTACCCGGATGTAGCGATCCTGCGCCGCAGTGGTCGCTCGAGGTCGCCCACTACGAGGGGCATCTGCTACCGCATTCTGCCGGCGATATCTCTCCCAGAGCCGTGAAATGGTGCTTTGCTGAACATTCATGCGTCGGGCAACTGCACGTTGAGACTGGCCAGCTTCAAGCAAACCAATGGCGATATGACGGTTGGCCTCACTTAGACGTGGCATTTTGCGTTCGTCAACAATATTCCAAATACAGTGAATAATAGATAGACAGCGATCCACCTTTTATACCCATCACTGAGACTATCTGATCCCCAACTTTGCATGTGAATTGTGTATTCTGTGACACTACACGCCGAAATTGACAATCATGCTGTTAAATACGGGTATTTTACGGATGGTGCGTTTTGTTGTGATGTTTCAAAACATAAACACCATAGGACTCATAAACAGAGCAAAACCTTTTGTAAAATGAATCACGTTTTAATTCATTGCTACATGAAATTGCTCTTTTCATGATGCGTTTCTTTTTTTTTGGGAGAGTTTATTTGTTTGTTTGTTGTTTAACGCCGCACTTAGCAATATTAAAGGTATATATCAGTGATCTGTAAATACATGGACCGTACAATCATGTGATTGTGATGAGCATTGCTACGTGAAGTCAGCGACCGGACCACCCGATCGCGTTAGTCGCCTCTTACAAGAATGGGTTGCTGAAAACCAGTTCTGATCCGGTTCGTCACGAGTTTATAAATAAATTCATAATATGTTTAAAATCAATAATCTAGTTAAATTTACAAACTTATCATATTCACTTTCTGTACTGGAATGCTTTGTTCCTTGTTGCCTGGCATTATGATTGTATATTTGTATAGGTAGAGATCAGATTACCTGAAATACTAATAGACCTGTATGTTGCAGAATCCTGGTGATGAACTCAAGCCGTTACCGGGTGTCGACGTCGAGACGGCGTTGCATCTCCAGAGCAACCTACACCGCCTCTACACGGAGAGACGTCACACCGACGTCACCGTGTGTATCAAGGATGTCGTGTTTGAGTGCCACAAGGCAGTGCTCGCGGCAACGTCGCCATACTTCGATGCTATGTTCTCCAGCGGAATGAAAGAAAGTGTCGACAACATTGTTCGCCCACAGGGACTCTCTACAAACGCATTTGAGAACATCCTGACATTTTTGTACACTGGAAGGTGTGAAGTTGACGTCGACAACGCCGAAGAAATTTTGAAAGCATCGTCCATGTTTCAAATCACGATGCTGACGGAGAAGTGCGAGAAGTTCTTAATAGGCCATATTTGTTCAGACAATTGTTTAGCGTTGTGGAAAATCGCCCGTGCGCATGTGTGCAAGCTGTTAGAGGAGAAATCCTATGCGTGCATACTCAGTAATTTTCAAGAAATCAGTAAATCGGAAAATTTCTACTGTTTGGACAAAGAGGAACTGCAACAAATCATCTCCAACGACGACTTGAACGTCCCCCAAGAAGAGAGCGTCTGTGACGCCGTCTTCTCGTGGTGTAAAGCGGACGCAGGAGAGAGGTCCCGCTGCATGGACGATCTCATACCGCACCTCCGTCTACCCTTGGTGACCTCCGAGTACCTCATCAACGAGGTGGAGTCGCACCCAATATTGAAGGAAAACCGACGCTGTCAGCGGGTCGTGAGTGAGGCAGTCAGTTATCACATGCTCCCCGCTCGCAGACATGAGTTCACGTCACCCCGCACCTTCCACCGCCACCACACCCACAGCGAGGAGGTACTTGTGGTACTCGGGGGCTACTCGGACAGCGGCGAGAAGGTCACGGACGTTCTGTGTTACAGCAACCGGAAGAAGAAATGGTTCATCCTTTGCCCGTTACTGTTCAAACTGGGTCGCGAATACTGTTGCACTGTGTACGGCAATGATATTTTTGTGTCCGGGGGCTCTCAAAAGCCTCAGAGCCTCGTCAGGTTCAACTCGGAGCACAACGAGTGGCATAAATGCACGCAGATGATAACGGGACGTCGTCGACACATCATGGTGGCCGTCGGGGAATCGCTGTACGTCATGGGCGGCTATGACGACAGGGCGAACGAGGAGTCCAAAAGAACGCTATGCGACGTTGAGGAGTTTCAGCTCAGCACGTGCACGTGGCGGAAGTCGGGTTGTCTCGTGCAGGCGGTGAGATCAATGTCGGCGGCGGTCTCAAAGGAAAAGATTTTCGTGTTCGGAGGTCTCCAGAACGATGAACGGGAGACGTCCGCAATCCAGTGCTTCGACACGCGGTTCCAGAGCACATACTTCATAGGGGATCTATGCCTGCCGTGCAAGCTGACCCGCAGCGTCTTCTATGACAAACGCATCTACATCTTCTGCACAGACGGAACCGTCATGGACTACGACGATGACTACCGGTGTAAAATTGTGTCCAAAATCCCAAACTTTAACCGCCGTCGGTTCGGCGCTGTAAGATGCCGTGGCGGGGTAGTGATAGTAGGGGGCGAGTCGGGGGACGCCATACTTCGTGATACAGTATGGTTCGACCCAAGCCTGCTCGACACTGACACCAGTGCTGCCATCAGCTTCACTCTACCAGGGAGGGCCAACTTTGGGGTGGCCAATATTGTCATCAAAAAGAAGTTCCTGAATGTGGAATGGGCGGAGGAATTGTAACAATGAAGAGGGGAAGGCCAACTTTAGGGGCCAATATTGTCATAAAAAGAAGTTCCTGAATGTGGAATGGGCGGAGGAATTGTAACAATGAAGAGGGGAAGGCCAACTTTGGGGGCCAATATTGTCACAAAAAGAAGTTCCTCAATGAGGAATGGTAAAATGAAGAGGGAACTTTGTCACAAGCAAGAAGTTCCTGAATGTGGAATGGTCGGAGTATTTGTAACAATGAAGCGGGGAAGGCCAACTTTGGGGGCCAATATTGTCACAAAAAAGAAGTTCCTGAATGAGGAATTGGCGGAAGAGCTGTAACGACGAAACTTTCTGGTATCGAAATGTGGAATGGTACTGGTGTTCAATTCCCAATGATCAATATTGAGATTGGGAAGAGTCTTCATATATACATTCAAACATATTTTGTTAATTTGCAGTCTAATACGAGGTGGTGATCTTTTAGCTGACAGGTATCTCGGGAAGGTTTTTCCGTCGGGTAAGGATAGCAAATGTGGACACAAACAAATACTGACGATGACATCTACCCCCGTGTTCAGTGACACTTTTCAGATTCACAAAATTTGTCGTGGGGTATAATATGTATTATCTTATCTTACATATTACACTAACATACCAGCTGCTGATTACTTCTGAATACTTTGAAAAACAGAAACTGAAATGTATGTCCATATTTAAGCTTTACAACTGTAACATAGCACTGATACCCTTTGAAATCTCCCTGCTTCTTGTTCATATCACATAATGTAAACCAGCGCGTGTGTTCATCTGACATGACATACAGGGTTTCTAACAAACCGTTCATCGTTGGAATCTCCATCTTCCCGTGACAAGGGAGGTAACTGACTATCAAAGTCCAGTTTTCACCCTTGGTGATCTAGACTAGACTAACGAGTCTATGAACAGTTGTTGCATAAGGTCAAAATCATGATTTGCAAAAACATGTTTTGTCAACAAATCGTCGAGGGGCATTTTCCATTAATTTCATACTTTTATTCAAGGTGCACACGTAAGTTGATGCTCGAAGTAAGAGGATGTATATGTAATGTGATAGACGGAATTTGGTTGGCTAGAAGGGACGTAACTCGTAATAGCCACTGGTGGCGCTACGGCCAAGCAACGAAATTCCAGTCTCGTTCGGCAAACTGTGGAAACTGGACTTTAGCCTGGAGTTATCTTATGCACTTATTCAGATCCAATATTTGTGTAAATATATTACTCAAAATACGTTTAGGACCAAAGAGTTTAGGGAGTGGTGCTAGGCTTCTTTGAGGTGCAGTTATTGCACGTCATAAACACAGCACTTCATCCCTGCTGACCTTGACCTTTCCCAACCTTGCTAAGGCTGAACAAAGATCCGAGGACTGATGCCATTGCTGGTCACACCTCAGTAAAGTGTCTAGATTATTGATCGACCAATTAAATAACTACGTGAGTTTTCACGAGCTTTACCGCTCTGGGTTCAACTTTGATTCAATTTTGAAAAACGCAGAAAAGAAAAATCTGAAATGCCGTTCGGAATATCTCGTGATAATCATTTCGAGGTTGCATGATTTGAAAACACATTCCGACTGTCACTTTCTCACCTGGTAAGCAACGCTCTGATTGGTCGGATGAAAGGTCATGACCCGGAATAGGATGCCCTGAGGTCTGTGACCAGCGGAAGCGAGAACTGAGATCAGTGTGATTTCCTGATTGATCTCAATTACTGTCCATGATATGGCTCACTCTGTGGGAGCCTGTTGTGTTGTGATGTGTCCTGTGATTTCATTGTTAACTGTTCTCGTGGAAATGTCATTGTTTTATAAGATATGGCCCATTCTGTGATATGATCAACGCTGCCAATATTCACTGTATAAAGTGTGAGAAGTCTTTCAGTTATGGTGTATGTTTGCACGCTCTTTTTACACAAAGGAAGATGTGGAGGAAATCCACAGAAATACATACTACTCAACTGTTGGCAGGGATAAGTTGTTTTCTTTCCAGGATTAACATAATTTGTCGGGAAATATGTGAAAATTGGTAAACAGTATAATAAGAGCAGGTAATGCGACTTCACCTTCAAGTAGGTTGGCTGGTTGGTTGTTTAACGCCGCACTCAGCAATATTCCAGTTATATGGCGGCAGTCTGTAAATAATCGAGTCTGGACCAGACAATCCAGTGATGAGAATCATGAGTATCGATCTACGCATTTGGGAACCGAGGACATGTGTCAACCAAGTCAACAAGCCTGACCACCCGATGACGTTGTCCGCCTCTTACGACAAGCATGGGTTGCTGGAGACCAATTTTAGCCAGGATCTTCACGGGTTTTAATCTTCAAGAGCAAAGCAGCTTGTGTTTTATATTCCCAGGGAGCTGAGAATGAGAATAGAGTTCTAATCCAGTTACAACCAACATTTATTAATTTCTGATAAAATATATCAAAAGTTGAGTGGTATATTAAATGCACATGTATAGCCGATTAAAACTTTTAAGCAATACAATACGTTGGACACTTTCTGTAAAGATGTACATCGTAGACATATGTGCCACACGGAGTGAGTTTAGTTTTACGCCGCACTCAGCAATATTCCAGCTATATGGCAGCGGTCTGTAAATAATCGAGTCTGGACCAGACAATCCAGTGATCAACAGCATGAGCATCGATCTACGCAATTGGGAACCGATGACATGTGTCAACCAAGTCAGCGAGTCTGACCAACCGATCCCGTTAGTCGCCTCTGACGACAAGCATGGGTTATTGAAGACTCATTCTAACCTGGATCGTCACGTGTGTGCCACACGGATATGTTATAACACAGGTACATATTAAAAAGGATGTAGTACATATGGACAAACTACATAACAATGTATAACGGACGTGCTTTACATTTTGGTATATGACATATAAATACAACCGATTTAGGGCATACACATAGGTGAAAGTATTCCAGCATCGTTTTGACTAAAGGTTCATCATCTAAGAAAAACGTGTACATACAAATGTATACATATGCATATAGCTGAACACTAGCAAACGTATGCGTCTATGTGGCTGCCTATCTCTCTATATCTATCTATCTATTTATATATCTATACATATCTATCCATCTATTTATATATCTATACATATCTATCCATCTATTTATATATCTATACATATCTATCCATCTATTTATATATCTATACATATCTATCTATTTATATATCTATATCTATCTAACTCTCTATATATATACATATCTATCTATTTATATATCTATACATATCTATCTATCTATATATCTATACATATCTATCTATTTATATATCTATACATATCTATCTATATATATCTATACATATCTATCTATTTATAGATCTATACCTATCTATCTATTTATATATCTATACATATCTATCTATTTATATATCTATACATATCTATCTATTTATATATCTATACATATTTACATATCTATCTATTTATATATCTATACATATCTATCTATCTACACAGACACATACAAAGATAAAAAACAAAGCTTAACCCGTTGACATGAGGTCAAATAGGGTTTAACGTCGTACTTAAGAATATTTTGCTCATAAGACGACGTGCATGCGTGTGTATGTGTGGCTGTTTGTACTTGCCCAAACTTAAGCTGGTTTTATAGTGCTATCTCACTGAGAAACCATGCCGCAGTGAAACATGAATATCCACTCAGACACATTATTACGACTCCGAGCCGACCAGTCCGTGTTGAACCCATTAATGCCGAGCGCCAGGCAGGGACCAACAAGTACAATATTTTAACGTCTTTTGGTACGACGCGGCCGGGGATTGAATCCGCGACCTTCAACTCTCCGGGCGGACGCTCTAACCACTATACAACGGAGGCGGTCTTTTACCAGTTGATTAGATCGAAGTTGATGATATTAGTCAGTGAGGTATCTGGCCCAGACAAACATATTTATACACGTCTTACATCATGTCGAAAAGCGCAGGTTAAAACTCATTATCATCAAAACAGAATCACGGTGTGAAACAACAAAACAAACAAAGCATAGATTGATGTGTAAACTCCTGTCTAAAATTTAAATACCAGGTCATCACATATGTCACACAAAATATTATTCTGTACTAACCAAAATTAAAGACGATAAGTCCGAAAATAAGCAAAGTGTATTAATTTTCGTAAAAACAATTAAATAGATTGTTTATGTAATGAGCCTACGATGAAGCATTTTTTTTCTCGGAAATGATCGCGCTCAAGATCATCGCGTACATGTACATAATGTCATGGTCTATGGAAATGACGTAGTACTCAAAACATATCAGTAGCGGCAACGAAAGTCGCCTACAGCAAGAGGTACACAAACTGTCCTGCTACTGATGATCTAAATGTTCCATATCTCCACCTTAGAGAGGTGAAGAAACCAAACAACTGGAATGATAAAGGTTGAAACATTCCAAAGACAGTAAGACAGCTTTTCTTTTTGTGTCCGTTAGGACGACCTTTAGCGCTAGGTAAGCTAAAGGTGCTGTCAGGCCTCGATTTGGGGAATTAGCTATAGGGAGCAAGCCTTGAAACCTTGAAACAAGAAAGGAGGCAGAGCTGTGAGATCCAGGGTTTATTCAAGCAAGTGTCCGTGCATGACATTCAAAATACATCAATTCATACATAATAATGACATACAATAATAGAAATAGTAATCAATGATATCCTAATACAGTTTATATCTAAGTCCGGTAATATAAGCAATGTGTGGTACAACAGGGTATGTACGGTAACTGCTTACAGAAACATAATACAAATAATACAACATTTTCTTGAGTAACTACGGTACTGATAAATAACATAACCTGACGGATAAATTAATCATCAACAACAATTGCAAAGAACAAGTACTGAGTGGAGCGCCCAACAGTTTAATTACAGCATGTAGTGCCTAGTTCATTAACTGTTGTGCGGATTTATGACTATTACGTTATGTCGCGCCTAATGCGTTAACTACGGTACCGATTTATGACAATTACGGTATGTAGTGCCTATTGCGTTAACTACGGTAGGAATTTACTATTATTACGGTATGTCGCGCTTAATGCATTAACTACGGTAACGATTTATGACTAGTGTAAGTTAATTTCCGTTATCAACATACATGCCTTGAGGAAATACGGTAAACGGCGCGAAGTGCTCAGATTTGACATATACCATTTAACTCCGGTATAGACTGTACACATTCTAACTGTAATGTTAACATTTATTTTCTCAATACAATAATTTCGGTAGATGCGGTAAGTGGAACTTGAGAGTGATATAAATATGTGTAACTACGGGGACAGACGATATAGTTTTAGCTAGAGTACTACTACTTTGTCCCATCCTGAATTATTTTTACGGTAAATGGATTTCGACGGTGATGTTGCTATTGGCAACGTGTAATTTCGACATATACGGAGTTAAGCCATGACCTAGAATATATGTAATGCTGTAGTGCTACATTTTTGTGCTTTACAAAACAAGACAGTAACTTAGTTAAATGAATACGTAATAATGTACTAGGACGGCGCTGTTGTCATTGGCTACGCGTATTTCTTAAATTACGGAGCTAAACAAATACGGAACGAAGACTGTAATTGCAAACTACACGGATTTGAATGTATATTTTCTGGTAATATGAAGAGTAGACAATACCATTTTCTACTGAATACGGTAATGTGATTCGCGTATAAACTGTTTTGTACGGTATACAACTGCACGCGGAACGGAACGTTTAATACATCATTATTCAAATTCTTATAGTGTTGGTGAAATATCAAAACACAAATGTTGGCTGCTATACCTATCATGTGAGCGCGTATCTGAGGTAAATCTACACGAATATCATTTGATCGGCGGACTATAGTAAAATACATTAAACTTCGTCTTTGCTGGAAATGATTGTATAAACTCTCGGAACTGTTTTTGTGACTAAGCTACTAGAATCTAGGCTACTGAACGAGAATCTAACCTGCATAAACAGATCTAACACGCAAATGAATAAAACAAGACAAAGACTGGGAATACACACATGTGTGTCGAAACATAGAAAAGAAATATTCGTTTGTACATGAAAAACATGAACTTGAGGAGCCAACGACGCAATGAGCATAAATAAATATCCCTGGATAGTGCCTAATAATTAATCAGTTATCTAGAACTAGCATTTGCAATGAAAAAGTGCTTCGATGTTGTAGGAATAATTCTAACCTGACTCTAACATTTTCTAGACGATAATTACAAAGAAATAACAAGTGAAACATAAACAATAATAAAGTTTAAATGTTTCTTACCTTGAAACAAGAAAGGAGGCAAAGCTGTGAGATCCAGGGTTTATTCAAGCAAGTGTGCCTGAGATGGAAGAACCCAGGATTTTATACCCCACAGCTCTACTCGTTTGTCATTATCAAGTTTCTATAAAGTTGAAGTTTCCATATGCGTTATCTACCCTATGCTGACAAGGTTTACTACACGAGGTAGGTGGTAAGAAGATGATTACCTAACAAGGTTTGATTTTCTTTATGGTGTAGCCACGGTCAGCTTGCGCCAGCTGCTTAACAACATATCTGTCAGCGCTTGACCATGGCATTTACGACAGGACAAAGAGGATGGCATGATGGTAATCTCGATCTTGTTCAACAAAAGTTGATTTTCGATTACTACTTAGTTGGTGGTAGACATGCTCCTGCTGGGATGGGACTACTTATCTGTGCTTGACCAAGGGATGTACCCGAGAAGAAAGGCCGGAGCCGACACAGCTCGCTAGCTTCATCTTTGATTAATTAGTTTAAGGTTGGCGTGGACGCGTTTGCTAATTGCCTACTACTGCGCTTGACATGCGGGCCATAAACAAGACAGACTATGCACAGAGACTTGCACCTATACAGGTTTCCTTCGTTAAGAATAATTTGTGAAAAATATAAAAATGTATGAAGAAATATATGCACTGTAATAACAGGATACATGGTGTTCCATCATCTACGGTTGCAGCATTAAGTCGCAGCTGGAAGTGTCGCCGTCGTCGAGGTGTACGTCGACGTCACGTCTACAACATCTCCGAAGTCGTATGTGACGGCAATACACTCGTTGAGCCACAACTGGAGAGAGCTTTTAAGCGGATACGGTGCACAATATGTACTTTCATAATTGTTTGTCCAAATAGGATTTGTTTTGCATATCGGTTCAATTCTGGGTTATTATATTTTCCATAGGGAGCAATATTGATCATCGTTCTGTCATGTTTTGTATTTGCAGGTCAAGTTTCGAGCTCGAAATGTGAAATTGATGTAATGATACCATCGCGCCATTGCGGTCATAATGATTACAAGTTTGTGCGATATTGTAGACACAATATTGTATACTGGGTTGTTTTTTAAAACATTTACATGATCTTTGTCGAAAGTAGCTCCACACGCAGGAAGGTCATGAAAATTTAATGTGATTTGGTGTGTAAGTGTTTCTAGAATGTCATTCCGTGCAGGAAAATTAACATGTTGGTTTGTGAAAATTGATGCCGTGCTGGTAGATTGTCATGATAGGTGTGATAGTTCTTGGTGAGTTTATGTGAGGAATGGCTTGATGCCGTTCTCGTAGATGGTCATGTTGACGTGCCACTTGGTGTGGTGAACGCCGGAGAATGTGAGCATCTTGATCGCCTTCCTCACGTTGAGTGTCCGGAGTCCAAAACTGTCCTCTTTATACCACTGAGAAATTGATCAATAAAAATATACAACCAGGGTGACAATAATACAAGTTATACCACTGTGGTGAATTTGATAACTAGTATAGCGCCTCGGTGACAGTAATAACCATCACACGACTCTGGTGACGATCAGATCAGTTGCACCAATTATGTGTAGAAAATAAGAATAATGAATTTGCTTAAGTAAATAACTATTACGACACCTGTGACGCTAAATACATTGTATTACTGTGGTGACTAAAGTAAGAACCATATTACGAATAATTACGTTGATACGAATAGCTGTAAAGAATTAACAACAATATTATCCCTATGGGACGATAATAACATGTTACACCACTTTGGTGATGAGGATAACAATTCTTACCCATAAAACAACATCCAACAAATAAACATTAACATATCCCGAACACTTTTGGACCTTGGTTTCAAGATGAATGGTGAAGGCAGGCAGTCGTGGGCACGAGGTGAATGAAAACTTGTGTTGGATTTCAATAGAAAATCGTTGATCATCATTATCAGAGCACATCATTTGCCACTGCCTCCTACAGGTCATACAGCTAATGCCTCCTGAGCGTCGAAGACGTTGTTTGGAAGCCGATGAATTAGACAGATGAACAGGGATGCTGCAAGCGTGTTTGTGTCAGCCAGTATGCTCATCAGAGAAGGTCATCGACTATCAGCTATCGGGGAACCAGCTACCCAGCGCCATGCAGGTGGTCGACAGCGTTCCACCAACATGTGGCTGATGGTCACGTCAAATGGACTTTTCCCTAATGAATCTAGATACTGTCCGAGTGCTCAAGTGTGGCGTGGACAAGTTAAATGTTTTCGGGATTCAAATATTGCCGAAGATGTGGAGGCGGTTGTCCTAATTTGGAGTGTGGTCACTAAAGCTAGAAGAACCAATCCCTATATGTCCTGCAGCGGGGCATGGGGAGAGATGTGGGCTACAAGGATGGCATTTATATGTGCGTGAGCCTGTATGCTGTTGCAATTGGACCGGCTTCATTCTAATGATGCACGGTGATGATGCACGACCTAATCGTGTCAGGGTAGTTGATGAATTCTCAGAACAAGAGACCATTATCCTGAAGAAGTGGCAAGCCTATTCACCAGACCTCAAGCATTTCGAACATATGTCGAGCGCGCTGTTGATCGCCCTCTCAGGACGCAGTGTCCATGTGGCAACTTCACAGGAACCCACCAATGCTCTTACTGAAGAGTGGAATAATCTTTCTTTGGCAAATGTCGAGACAATGATGTGAACACTTATTTTCAGTGATCTGTCTATATATTTGTCACCACTGTTTTACCTTTTATGTTCAGTGGAACATGTTTGGGATTATTGGATTATTTCTAGCGTTAATTTCACACAATTGCGTCCAAAAATATATTATATGATTTTGTGGACTTGTGCAGCAGTCAGTGTCTAACAAGTATATGCATCGATGACGCTGGACCTAATCACACGCAAGGCCTTGAATGAAAATGTTTGAGGTATCTAATGGAGTTACACGTATTTGATTATAATCATTTTCTAACAATATAAATCAAATATTCTTCGGTATCATTGAAGAACGAAACCTTTCTACTAACAGTATGAGGAATACCTACTCGTTGGTCCTCCATGGGTAGAACTGCCTCACTGGAGTTGAACATCCCGAAGTGTCTGTTGTTAACAGAAATGCCATATCTATCTATACTCAGGGAACCGAATAAGGGAAAACATGAAGTACAAGTGTTCCTTATTTACTTCCAGATTTCCACCCACAATGCAATATAAAGCATGGCAAGAAAACCGGGAAAGAGTATTGGAACACTTGCACTTTCGTGTGTTCCTATATTCGTTGCCATGAGTATATATACTCTCCCCAAAAAGAAACGCACATAGGAATTTCAACTGTATTTTTATGTGTATATTGAAACATCTTGTAGGCTTTATGAGTCAATGAAATATAGCGAAATTGCACACTGGGAATGCAGACTTATCCGTCTTTGGCACCAACTCGAGGAAAGTCAGTTTGAGTGTCACATAGAGACGTGTGGTGGCCCTGAAGTCAATACCTCGTGTGACCACCGTGGGCATCCAGAACTGCACGGCATCGCCTCGGCATCGCCTCGGCATCGAACGAATAAGTCTCAGAATCTCGTGTTGCCCAATCGCAGCCCACTCTGCCTGTAGTGCCTGTGCGAGTTGCTGAAGTGTCTGGGGCTGAGGGTTACGGCGTCGCACCCGTCTGTCCAGGGCATCCCACAGATGTTCGATCGGGTTGAAGTCCGGCGATCTTGAGGGCCAGTGGAGCACATTGATGTTGTGGTTCTGGAGGAAGTCTCTAGTTTGACGTGCTGTGTGGGGCCTGGTATTGTCCTGTTGAAACAACTCCCTCTGGCGATCAATGATTGGAAGGAGGTGTGGGCGTAGGATTTCGTCACAGTACAGTTGAGCTGTCAGGTTGCCCTAGATCATCACCAAATCACTTCTCCTACGGCAGGTGATCGCTCCCCACATCATAACACTGCCCCGGCCGAATCTGTCCACCTGGGGAACGCAAGCGTCGGCGAAACGTTCACGTCGACGTCCGTACACCCGCATTCTTCCATCGTGTAGTTCCAATAGAAATCGTGATTCATCACTGAACCAGATTCTACGCCAATTCGGTAGGTTCCAGGCCGGAACGTTGGTGCACCATTGAACTCGATGTCGACAATGTTGTTGTCGAAGCACAGGGCTAAAATAAGGTCTTCTGGCACGTAAACCAGCCTCTCTCAACCTGTTCCTGGCGGTCTGTGCACAAAGCCTCCTCAATCCGGGTATTTGTCGAGCGGTACTGGTCGCCGTAGCTGTTCGATGACGCAGGTGATGTACCCGGATGTAGCGATCCTGCGCCGCAGTGGTCGCTCGAGGTCGCCCACTACGAGGGGCATCTGCTACCGCATTCTGCCGGCGATATCTCTCCCAGAGCCGTGAAATGGTGCTTTGGTGAACATTCATGCGTCGTGCAACTGCACGTTGAGACTGGCCAGCTTCAAGCAAACCAATGGCGATATGACTGTTGGCTTCACTTAGACGTGGCATTTTGCGTTCGTCAACAATATTCCAAATACAGTGAATAATCGACAGACAGCGATCCACCTTTTATACCCATCATTGAGACTATCTGATCCCCAACTTTCACGTGCATTGCATGTGAATTGTGTATTCTGTGACACTACACGCCGAAATTGAAAATCATGCTGTTAAATACGGGTATTTTACGGATGCTGCGTTTTGTTGTGATGTTTCAAAACATAAACACCTTAGGACTCATAAACAGAGCAAAACCTTTTGTAAAATGAATCACGTTTTAATTCATTGCTACATGAAATTGCTATTTTCATGATGCGTTTCTTTTTGGGAGAGTATATACCCACCATGTTATAAACATCTTATATTCATAACTGACATATTGCTACATTGAGGTTAAGGGAGGAGATGCATATATCCCTTGCATGAATGGCATAGATGGCAACTTCGTCTTTATTGCATAACACAACGTTTCTGGGCTACTTCTTGCCCCTTGAATCACCTGAAGAAGGGCATCACCAGAAGAAGGGGCAAGAAGTAGCCCAGAAACGTCGCGTTATCAATCACCTGAAGAAGGGGCAAGAAGTAGCCCAGAAACGTCGTGTTATACAATAAAGAAGAAGTTGCCATCCATATACTTGTCTTATATATTCACCAACTTCTAAATGCCTCTCAAGAATCTCAAGTTCATAATAGAAATAACAATAACTAAACTCACTGAGCCTGCATTCGCTGACCAACTGCATGCACATATCAACTCCATGGTCTAATGGACGGTGACAAGCACTGCTGTTTTTCATGGTAACGATATTCAGTGTTTTTAGAAAGGCCGAGTGACTCCATTACTGGATACTGATACTATAGCAACATTTTGGCCATGTGTATACATGGGTTGTTCAGGGTTGTATAGCCCAACACGTGCCCCGATTGTTGATGGTAACTATGGTTGTTACAACCCAGAACCTACCCGGTCTGCCAAGGGGTGATAACTCCGTCATCTGGCCCACCAATCAGCACCAATTTCTTCAGGTGCGAGAAGTTCTGCTTGTACGCTGCAACGATGAGTAAAATAGTGAGTTAAACAGAGAAATCAGAAAGTTATATTTAATATAAACAGGTCATACAGTCAGAAGATAAACATCGTGACTTTTTTGTGTAGAAGTTTCTAACGTGGATCGGATACCTATTTACACTCGAAACCTCTATATTAAAAACAGGAGGAGTATGTGTGTCTCCATTCAGCAGTCACACAATGGCAAAACAGACGCGACTCTTGGTTATATCAGAAATTATAGAAACTCACAACGGACATTTATCCTGAATCCACGGACTTGTGCATGGTAAGACGGTTAGGTCCCGTAAGTCCGACCTTTGGATGGGTGTAAAATCAAACTGGTCGGTTTGGAGGGGTATGTCGTTTAGGTCGACTAGTTCCAGACAATGGTTTTTACAACGGTACGGTTAATGCTAAAATGTTCATCGGAAAATAACTGAACAAGGATCTAGCTTTGAAATGTACTTTTTATTTGTGCATTCATTGGGGCAGTAATTTCTATTCTCTACATGATAAATAATACATATAAATAAAGTTGATAGCTGTTTTAAATAAAATAACTTAACAGATGGTTTTATTTTGATACACACACAAATTATACATTAAACTATCCATTGTATTTATATCCAATGTGCTTATCCCATTTCCACTTTGCTATGTCATGGAACATGGAAATTGTAAACATTAATGGAAATAAAATATTGTTTAAATCTTGTATTTATATGTATTAAAGTAATTTTTATATTATGCATTATCATCCCGGTTAAACCAAGCTGCTGGTGCGGCGCTAGAAGTCATATAGTGACCATATCACTTACTCCATCGGGTACCCATTCATTGCTAGGTGAACAGACACTTTTGAACAAACTCAGTTGCCGAAGGTGAGACCAAAAGTGTACTTAGTTGTGGGGCAGGACTGAAGTCCTAGAAACTCTCAGGAGTCAAGCTGTCACACGCGGTCACCCATCCAAGGGCTCTCCGTGGCCAAATTTGCTTAACTTCAGCTGATTTGAGACCTGGGTTCGATGCACAAGATTACATACTACCACAGATTGAGTAACATCAAAAGTCGAGCCTCCTGTACGTTACTGAATTTTCCAGAGCACTTTATGGGTATATAAATATATATATTGACACACTGCTGTACACAATATAGTATGACCAGAAATTATTGAGAATTTTAGGAATATGTTTAATTTATGGAATACTGTAAGGGACATTCTCGCGATCTCGCTTTCTCGCGATCTCGTCCTTTGGAAACAAGCTAAAAATGCCAAAAGTGCGAGAATGCGAGATCGCGAGAACGCGAGATTTTACGAATGTCCCTTACAGTATTCCATATTAATTGGATTTCTAGTATAAACAACCTTGACCAGCTATCAAGTGCTTGGTTTCATTCAAGAGAGACAACTCCGTTAATCATTTTTCATTAGTTTCTGAAGAGTTATCCCCCTTTGTTTACTTGCTAGCAGACGACATTTTCAGTGATTCTCAATATGGATGATTTAGAGAAGAGGAAGTTGATTTTAGAGTATTATAACAAGGACATCAGATCAGCTAAAGTGATTTCAAGTAGAACAGGCATCCCTTTGTCCACTGTTTATCGTGTTTTGAAAAATATTGCAAATGGATATGGCATTGAGCACCAGGGAGGCGCAGGTAGGCCCAGAAAATTGACTGTCGATGACTGGAGGCGACTTGGTAATCATGTGTCTAAAAACAAACGAAGGAGTTTAGAAAACTTAAGGCTGGATATGATTGATAGAGGAACTGTGGCTGTCTGTAAGGAGACAATTATAACTGAGCTACATGCAATGGGTTGGCAGAAAAGTCGAGGAATTCCATCACCGATCATGAAACCTGAACAAAAGGAGCGAAGGTTGAACTGGCGCTTACAGCATGGAAATTTTAACTGGGA
This sequence comes from Haliotis rubra, assembly GCF_003918875.1. NCBI lineage: Eukaryota > Metazoa > Mollusca > Gastropoda > Lepetellida > Haliotidae > Haliotis > Haliotis rubra. The sequence continues at coordinate 536,880 of NW_025765525.1, read as the reverse complement.
CAATGTGATTTTCTCAGATGAAATTTCTGTGTGACTGTTTCCTAATACACTGAAATTCTGGACCAAACAAACTGAAAAACCTTTGTATCAGCCCCCAATGTACAGTCCGAAATTTAACGTGTGGGGTGGCATCTCTGTGTTAGGGGCAACGCCCCTCTGTGTATTTGAAGGGAATATGAACAGTGAGCGGAACACAGATATTCTCGAGGGACATTTACTTCCATCTGCTCACGTGTTCTATGTAAAGTTTTGGATTTTCCGGCAGGACAACGACCCAAAACATCGTTCAAAGCATTCACAGGCCTGGTTTCGGACCCACAATATGACATTATTAGATTGGCCAAGCTATAGCCCTGACCTAAATCCAAATGTCAATAAGAAAATCTTTGGGGACTTATGAAGGAAAGTGTCAATAAGAAAAATCTGACAAATATTGCTGAAATGAAAGAAGAGGTGGTCCGATATTGGGACAGCATGGACCACGACTTTCTAACTTCTTTGATCAGTAGTATGCCTCGCCGGATTGAAGCCTGTATTGCTGCCCATGGTGACTTGACAAAATACTAACTGTTCACCTGTCTTTGAATCTGGAATTATGTTCTGCTTATATTTAAGAAATACAGTTCGCTTTACCACCATGTATAGTGTAATAAAACACTCTTTCGCCCTGAACTATTATAGTTAAAGTACGAGGACGCTTGCGTCCGAGTGCTAAATGTAATGGATGAGAATTTGTTGTGGATACGGACGCTATATTTTCGTTATTTTATGTTCACGGTGAACCAAACCATCCCAATTCAAAAGTTCCCCAATGTGAGCGGATGCAGTTTGGTAGTTTCACAATTTACAAGAAAAATGACAACGTATTACAGGTGAAAGCACGTAATAGCGATTTGGATGGCCCTATCCGATATCTAAGTTAGTTCTTAGATTCCCATATTGTCCTGTTTGTGTAGATGTATTTTGACTAATTTTGCATCGTTATTACCAGAGTACTAGCCATATCTTCAAATGTAATGAAATTGCTGAAAATAATACACCATTTTAGTTGACGTCATTGCTTGTTTTATGCATTTTTATGACGTCGGAAAAAGACGACACTGGTAAGCTGTTTAGTACATATCTCACCTAATTTCCTTTAATTGTGTGAAAGGTCTCAGCTTCTATGTCAGAATTTAAGACTCTTTAGACAAAACATAAAATGACTGATTTTTCCATTTAAATAGTGTCCTGAATATATCAACAATTAGACAGTTTGACTGTGTATCTTTTTTGTGAGAAACACGCGCACCTGTTTGGCATCAATTTAACGTAAATGAAAATAACATTTCACAACACCCGAATATTTTGTTTAGGATAAGAATTTTCTTTGTTTATGATTATGTGTCTGTTTCTCTTCATAAGTATGCAATGGAAGATGCAAAAGATAGCTTTTTTATATATGGAACTAGTACGTACTATATATTAGAATATGGATGTAAGATTTGTCCAAATTAAGACTTATGACATGGTTTATATATTTTAAACAATTTTCGTATAAATATAGTTAGAGTTTGATATCCTGTCATCACAATATTTTTAAATCGAATATGAATTGATTATATTATCGAAAACAATGATAGTGAATCATAAAACGTTTCCGACAAACGCGCACCTGGCCAATCAATTTACATCATTGTTTTCTCTATAAACCGACACACAAATGTGCAAAAACATGACAATTCCTTTAAATATGTGTGCATATACATTTCATACCATATATAAATCATTTTCATTAATATTATCAGTTTTACTTATAAGGTTGAATTAAATCGCCGTTCATTAACCTGTTCATGTGAAACTGCAATATTAGTCCAAATGCATTGAATATTGTACATCATCGGAACTAACGCAATTGCAGTTATGGCTACGTTTGATCTTCTAACACTTGTGTAAAAAAGGTTTAGAATATGGTGTATTGCACTAAATATGTCAATTTCCTATGTAAATATGATTCAAACAATCAAAAACTTTCAAAGAATAAAACACCGTAAACCCTATACGCACGTATGATATGATATTGAACATGGCTAAATGTGGATACTGAAGTCAGTTTCATGAAAAAGTATCTGAACTATACGCAAATATATACACCATAATACTGACAGTGTAATCGGAAGGATTAAGGCGATTGTGTTTACTCTTGTTCAACCGACCTTCACCTCAAAGAAATTGCCTAATATGCACAACAATGTTGACGTATGACATCACTACCGCTGACCGATTTCTTACAAAATGGCGGCTTTGCTGACAAAGGGTACACAGGATTTTGCGAGAACCCTTCCATTGATTCAGGGATCGTTTGTCCATAAATATGAGATGTAAGTAATCCAGAATGATTCTGACTATCTGTGTATTGTTATATGTTTTATCGTTTTCACTAAAAGTAAGAGAAAAAAGACAGAAATCCAGATAATTTACCGTTGTCGTTCTGCGTGATTTTCCGTCAGTCATGGCGTCACGCTGCACGGAAACTTTGACAATTTCTTATGAATTATCAAATCATTGCATTGTATCTATTTATAATTTCCTATTTCTTGCTACGATACTCTTTCCATGCATATTCCAAAGGTATTGAGCCATTGCAAACAATGAATAGACGGATGAATGTTGGAAAATTTCAGAAAATGCTAGCACAGTGTAAAATAGGTTTTGTCTTTGTTTACATTTCGAACCAGCGCAGTCTTTCGAGCACAGCGTTCGTTTTCACATAAATATGTTTCGTCTCATTTTATCTAGACAGTTGGCATTGGTGACAAAGACCACTTGCAGTTTGAGTCTAAAATGTATGGGAGTTTATTGATGCATTTTTCGAAGCTGAATATGAGAATATACGTGATGTAATATGCGTCTCAATACCGGCCTTCGCGAAACGTGATTTTGTAAACACTATCCAATATGGCGGAAAGCGCTCTACGGCGTTCGTATAAGTGCATTTTGGAAAACATCCCAACCGATTCTAGATTCATCGGCAACGTTTCAGAATTTTACTTAGCGATTTCATGTAAAACTGATATGAGTGATCATGAATATGTTATTTTTGAAATTCAATACTCCCAGTAATTATCCGGTTTTCACATTTCAAAACATACAGCAAATAACGCTGTGAATCGCGATTTCGTACTGTGTCAAAAATGGCGACATTTTCGATGAAGCCAGTAGTGGTATGTAGGCCTTTTGCCGGACATTTTCCAATGGAGATTAACATAGGATTTACTACCCCGACAAGTCGAGGACAAATCACGCGAAACGAAAGACCCCCACCCCCAACCCCCACCACCACGCGGCGCGCGACACTTCACAAGCTGAAGTGGAGCGGAACAGCTTGGAGCCAGAGTCGCTGACCACCCAAGTCGAGACAAATCACGCGAAACGGTCCACCACCACCACGCGGCGCACGCGACACTTCTACAAGCTGAAGTGGAGCGGAACGGCTTGGAGCCGGGGAGTCGCTGACCACTGAATTTGACCATCATTAAAGCCGTCTGCATAATATCACAATCAGCACCCATCAATCAGGTATTTGTCGTATAAAGGGTTGTGTGTATATTGTCATACTGTAGTAGCGTCCCCCACGTGTTCCGCGTTAGACATCTCTCTTTTTGATGGGAGTTGATTGTGATATTATACAGTCAGTGGGTGGGGTAGATGAGTGGGAAAGGTATTTGTCACCCAAAGATGTGTGTATACTGTCATGCTGCAGCTGCTTCCCACACGTGTTCCGCGTTAGACATCCCTCCCCACTCATCTACCCCCACCCACATACACGAACCCAACCGCAACCAATAGAGACGCGGTTTTGAACAAAAGGCGCCCCTCCTCCGAAGGAAGAGGGGCTGATGATGTTAGGGTGAGAATGGTTTGGATCTATGCGTGATCTTTATTGTCTCATGTCGGGTTGCATTGTATAGTCTTCTTTGCGTATTTTTCCTCAGTTCTGGAAAACCGCACACTTTCATTATTGTACCGCTCGTGCAGACTTTTTGTGGTACTCAACATATCGGGATTCGTAACACGTAAAGTCACACCCGCTACAGTGATAAATAGTTTTATATCGGTTGAACTATCCACAACACGACATTGTACTCCTCTATTCTCAACTAACCGCTCGAAAACCATGAACCAAGGCTGTCGTAAGTCATCATCATCACTATCATCACTGGAAGGAACGCCCGGTGTATGAACCGTGGTATCGGGTTTTGCTTTTACCTCACCCCGATAATGAGACATGTTCAAATTGTGATCCCCTTGGTTAGCTTAAAGTTACTAAGTGAAATTCATGAAATGACTGAATCTGAGTGTATCATATATTGATAATGCATTACACCCATTCATCAACATAAAATATAGTACACAAACAAAATGCCCAACCCTCCCCCCACTTCATTACCCCGTGAATGCTCTTCAAACCCCTCCCACATCCACTTCTCCCATCATCATGCGGTCAGTAATGACCAATCATTGCCTTGGTGTGACGTAATTAATCAAGGAATGACACCGCGCGGGTTGAGGTTATCTTACGTACATAAAAGGTCAGGTCACCGGTCACTGCTCACCTTACCAGTACACAGCAACAGGAGAAGACAGAGAGAATGACAGAAGCGTTGACGACCACCATCCTCATCACCATGACCCTGGTGATGGGAGCATCAGCGATGGGCAACATTGCATCACAGTTGCCTCAGCGTTGCATCGTGCAACACAACATCTTATTGAACTGCCTTGGGACCGGGTCTAGAGACCTGATCGAGGGCTATCACCCGAAAATCGTGCGAGTGAGGGGGAGTGGATGGCGTTCACCATTCTCCATTGACGGACAGGCCTACCCAAACCTGAAGTACGTGGAGCTGCGTCACTCATCCGTTTCATGCAGCGAGATCACGAAACCCGACTACGTCACAGTTAACGTTTTTGGTTGGGTTATATGCCAACAACACGTAAGCATTATCGAGCCCGGAGTCGCTGACCACCCAAGTCGAGACAAATCACGCGAAACGGTCCACCACCACCACGCGGCGCACGCGACACTTCACAAGCTGAAGTGGAGCGGAACGGCTTGGAGCCGGGAGTCGCTGACCACCCAATTTGACCATCATTAAAAGCCGTCTGCATAATATCACAATCAACACCCATCAATCAGGTATTTGTCGTATAAGGGTTGTGTGTATATTGTCATACTGTAGTAGCGTCCCCCACGTGTTCCGCGTTAGACATCTCTCTTTTTTGATGGGAGTTGATTGTGATATTATACAGTCAGTGGGTGGGGTAGATGAGTGGGAAAGGTATTTGTCACCCAAAGATGTGTGTATACTGTCATACTGCAGCTGCTTCCCACACGTGTTCCGCGTTAGACATCCCCTTCCCCACTCATCTACCCCACCCACATACACGAACCCAACCGCAACCAATAGAACGCGGTTTTGAACAAGGCGCCCCTCCTCCGAAGGAAGAGGGGCTGATGATGTTGGGGTGAGAATGGTTTGGATCTATGCGTGATCTTTATTGTCTCATGTCGGGTTGCATTGTATAGTCTTCTTTGCGTATTTTTTCCTCAGTTCTGGAAAACCGCACACTTTCATTATTGTACCGCTCGTGCAGACTTTTGTGGTACTCAACATATCGGGATTCGTAACACGTAAAGTCACACCCGCTACAGTGATAAATAGTTTTTATATCGGTTGAACTATCCACAACACGACATTGTACTCCTCTATTCTCAACTAACCGCTCGAAAACCATGAACCAAGGCTGTCGTAAGTCATCATCATCACTATCATCACTGGAAGGAACGCCCGGTGTATGAACCGTGGTATCGGGTTTTGCTTTAACTACAGTAATTCTGCGTGGAGCAGACATTCTCATCAAATACAGAAAACTACCCCAGCACACTCACACAAGGGAAGTGAATGAAGAGTCGAAGGAGAGGTTTGCTTTATTATGAGAATTAGAAGTATAATAGTAGTGGTATTTATCGAGACCTCAATCATACCTACGTCAGAGGAGAATTATTAGTATAATAGTAGTGGTATTTATCGAGTCCTCAATCATACCCACGTCAGAGGAGGGTAAAGACACTTCGGAGTAGACAATCACACTATGGTGACAACGTATGGACATAGTACAGTTAGTAATAATGTTCCAATTGAAGGTAAATCGCTTACCAAGCGAAATATATATAATATAACTGCGCTGACTTGACACCACAATGCCGATACCCTCACAAACGCAAACAGATTATACTTCATCTCCAACATTACTAGGAATTAAATACTTCATCTCCAAACATTACTAGGAATTAAATCGACCCCATCCATTTTTGACATCTCGAATCAAAACAAACCACTTGGCGTGGAGACGAGCCCTTCATTATACGTGATAAATACAAATCTTATCATTTTAGTATACACCATGTATCTCACCAATACCGCGAGCACACAGATCATGTAAAATGTCACACATTTTGTGTAACAACAATCAAACTACTTCTGTCATTTCATGAATTCCATTTTCATCTACATGTGGTGCACAGGGATTTGTGAAGTGTTGCTGGTGTTCTGGTCATACCATGCGTCAAACAATCATCAGGAGGTGTAAATGCTGCTCAAAGTCTCATATTTCCTGACACGATAGTTTACCTCACCCCGATAATGAGACATGTTGAAATTATGAGATCCCCTTGGTTAGCTTAAAGTTACTAAGTGAAATTCATGAAATGACTGAATCTGAGTGTATCATATATTGATAATGCATTACACCCATTCATCAACATAAAATATAGTACACAAACAAAATGCCCAACCCCCACTTCATTACCCCGTGAATGCTATTCAAACCCCTCCCACATCCACCTCTCCCATCATCATGCGGTCAGTAATGACCAATCATTGTCTGGTGTGACGTAATTAATCAAGGAATTACTCCGCGCGGGTTGAGGTTATCTTACGTATATAAAAGGTCAGGTCACCGGTCACTGCCCACCTTACCAGCACACAGCGACAGGAGAAGACAGAGAGAATGACAGAAGCGTTGACGACCACCATCCTCATCACCATGACCCTGGTGATGGGAGCATCAGCGATGGGTAACATTGCATCACAGTTGCCTCGGCGTTGCATCGTGCAACACAACATCTTACTGAACTGCCTTGGGACCGGATCTAGAGACCTGATCGAGGGCTATCACCCGAAAATCATCCGAGTGAGGGGGAGTGGATGGCGTTCACCATTCTCCATTAACGGACAGGCCTACCCAAACCTGAAGCACGTGGAGCTGCGACTCTCATCCGTTTCATGCAGCGACATCACGAAACCCGACTACGTCACAGTTAACGTTGTTGGTCGGGTTTTATGCCAACAACAGGTAAGCATTATCTTTCTTTCCGAGTGTCTCACACACACACACACACACACACACACACACACACACACACACACACACACACACACACACACACACACACACACACTTATAGAATATTATTATGTGTGTTTTACAACTATTTTTTGTTATTCATGTTACAGTCAACGTCAGTCACCTCTCCAGGAACAACAACCCCCAGCAACCCAAGTTCAACAGATTATACTACCACTCCAACAACAGGTTAGTAACATATATATATATATATATATATATATATATATATATATATATATATATTTAATTGTGTCTGTGTGTGCGTGTGTGTGCGTGTGTGTGTGTGTGTGTGTGTGTGTGTGTGTGTGTGTGTGTGTGTGCAGGTGTGCAGGTGTGAATGTTGTTTTTTTACCAGGCATTTTATTATTACAGCCACCTCTTCCCAACACCAACACCCAACAGAGACGCCCATGGATGGGAACACCACCACACACCAGGCTACGCTCAACAACTCCACTACCCGAGAGTTTGCGCAAGGTAAGTGTAATCATTATCTCCATCAAATATTCACGCGTTAATCGAGGTAGTATGCAACATGTAAAGTTGATGTATATATATTCCAGTCACGACGACTAACCCCGATCCATCCTCTACTTCCCATGATGGTGCCGCCGTTGCTGCTACCACTACTACTACTACTACTACTACTACTACTACTACTACTACTACTACTACTACTACTACTACTACTACTACTGCTGCTGCTGTCGCCACCACCACCACTATTATAACTACCACTACTACCTCCACCACCAACCTCACCATAACAACAACCCCAATCATCACCCCATTCAGCCCCATCGTAACAACATCCCCATTCAGCAACATCAAGGAAGACGAAACAACACAGCCGTATAATGTATCAGGTAGTATACCAACAATGCCACCAAGAAACGGAAACAAAGTAAATATGTATAATTTGATTATCATGTTCGTAGCGTTATCCGTTGTTGTGGGTGTGGGTTTCTGTCTCATTTATCGTTTGAGAAGCAAGATGAGATATATTCAAATGAGGCAACTGCTACCGGGTGTGAGGGAATTACAACCTATGGTTAGTGCATCTATGTCCCTTAACTCAATTGCGGTGATGGATGAGACGGAATGGGATGAGACCGGCTTCATCACATCATCCTCATCTTTATACGAGGAAGTTGGTAATAATGCTTAACATGATACACATGATATATTAAACATACTATACCCGTTATATCTTACAGACTCCAAATGGTTGTGGTCGTTTTGCGGTGTTGGACTTTTAATGGTTGTAATAATCACCACCACCGTATACTGTCGTCGTTGCAAATCAGCTAAGCGGGTGTGTTGTTATGCGTGTGTAACTAAACTGCAATCACACCACCACCCAATGAATTTTCATATGGAAATGATGGATGATGACATTATTACTACTGATTCAGTAATGTGAGGTAAGTCAACCATCGCGTCACACCTTAGGATAACTATTATCTATTTACTATCACAATGTAGATGGTGTTATTATTATAAAAGATGTTAAGTTGTAATTGTCTTTTTACAGAAATCGATGCGTGGATTCCACCAGTCATATCCGTTCTGGGACTTGGATGGGTCGTCTTGGGGATCGCGTGTGCCTACTATTGGGGGGTATGCAAACGGTGCCGCCGAGGCCGAGGGTGTTGCAAGCGACGAGAACAACATGATATTGAAATCGACATGTTAGACATTTCGGAAATAGACAGAGCGCGACGGCAGTCACCTTCGGAGCCCGCGATTATCCATCATCGGCACCTCGAATAGATGCGACTTTGTGTGTGGAGGTGATTGTAACTCGCATTATCTATTACAGGCATCGCAAAGTGTGTGATGGAGCTCCTTCTCTGGTTTGTTGCTGGGTTCGCTCTTCTCATGAGGGAGAGAATCATTCGCCACCTTCTGGACTATGTGCAGCGCATTCCCCAACAGCTGGTGCGCTTGCAACAGGAACAACAACAGCAACAACAGCAACAACCCCACCAGCCACACCACCAGCTTGCTCCGCAACACCCCCAACAGCTCCAGCAACCTCCACCAACACATCACCAACAACAACAACCTCGTTCACAACAACAGGTGGAAGCGAACCTTCCACAGCTCCCCAGACGCTCCACACGTCGAAGGAGAGCGCCAAATAGACTATCCTACTGATTGCAATAATGTGTGGTGTTTTATTTGATTGTTGCGTCATGTATTGTTAATGTAATTGTGTGTGTGTGTGTGTGTGTGTGTGTGTGTGTGTGTGTGTGTGTGTGTGTGTGTGTGTTTGTAAGTACTTGTTGCGATGTATATAATTAATGTATTTGCGTGAATATGTGTATTTCTAGTCGTAATCACCATAATGTAGAATAAATCATATTTTTTTTTTACACTAAACACATTGTCTTTGTTCTTCTTCCCCTCTTTCACCCAATATCACAACCCGCATCATATAGCTGGAATACTGCTGAATGCGACGACATAAACAAACTCCCATGTTTGTGTGTGGTATGACAACGGATCCTTGGGGATGACAATACGCTCTCACACGCATAATAGTTCGTCTGCAAAATGTCTCGTTTCACGAGTAGGATTGGTTAAACACTCCCCAGAGCTTCCCACTGCTGTTACAGAGTATGATCCCGCTTTCCGGATCTTCACAATCAACCAACACACCACATTATGACACTGATTATTTTATTAACAAATGAAATCAGATGGTGCTTACATTCAGCTAAAATATCCACAATCAAAGGGTGTTCCATATATATAGGGGGTCAGCCGTGTCGCAACATCCATCAGAGGTGATGTAATGAGCACTGCATTTAAAAAAGAACATCAAATCAACATAGTCATAGAATTATGTCACATCAAAGCATATTGGAGAACATTTGCTCAGAGAGTGCATAACACTTGTTGTATGTCATACATTAACTGTAAAGAACTCCTCCATTAAACCCAACAACCACACTGTTTAACATTACACAACAACTCCGAAGCGATGTAAAGTCAGAACATCGCAGTGGAGAAAGTTTAACAGAGCAACTGCGTATTCTTTGAGCGGGGGGTGATGACTTTAGTATTCCAGCATTATGACTGTCTGGATGCTTTATACCCTCGCGCTTCGCACTACGGCGACGACGACGAAGTCGATGAGCAATTTTGTCACCCCTCCCCGTGTTGATCTTATTTTGAATAAATCGTTCTTTCAGAGCGACACCATTTCTTCGTGATCGTCTTCCGGGTTTGAGTGGAACTGATAGAGGCAACTTCCCCTTCACATCACGCATCCTACTCAACCTTGAGTTTTTTGTGGTTTCGTTAGCAACAACCATCGTGAACCAGTTAAGGAAGTCATCATACACTCGCTCTTTATCCAATTCGCGACACACATGAACAGAACGAGAACCATTGTCCTCTCGGAACCTTTCCAAGAGTGAGTAATAGTGTTTCTGCAACACTCCCTGATAGGACTCGAACTCGGACCCAGCACCTTCTTCCTCTTCTCTATTTCGAATCATTTTACGCAAGGTACATTCAGCTATGGGGGTATCTATAAAAAATATATATTGACATGACCATTTCTCCCAAGTCCGCGCGCACCTACGCAACCGACTCAATAGATAGGCAGCTGAAAAAGCCGACAAATTCCCCACCTCGCGGTTAGTATTTATGAAAATCTCCGTCGAATGTATTCCCCTTTCCATTAGCACGGAGTTGAATTCATCCCCACAAACTCGGGAGAATTGTTCCTCAAAGGAGTCCATAACATGCAGCTGGAAAGCAACCATGTTCGACCTTTGATCGTTGTAGAATTCGAGTAGAGGATTCCAAAGTTTTCCGCTGCTATCCAAAAGGCGGGTAAATTTATCCAGAGGCTCGGGTAGACAGAGCGTATTCAATGACGCCTCATTAGCGATCTTACGTTCCAGGAAAGTTTGCAAGAGCGTTGACTTCCCACACCCAATTAACCCTTCTATAGTCACCACTACTGGTCTCCCCCCATACGTCGACATCCTTTAACGGTTGAGTTTGTGATGTTTATGCTCGTTCTTAAGTCAAACTCGAGCTTTAGTAGATAACGTATATAAAGGGAGGGGGTGTGACTCTGTCTATGGAACATGTAAGAGTCATATCATACATACACATACAATACAGGAGGAACCTCCCACTATCGCAACACTCCATCATCTCTGTGTGTGTGTGTGTGTGTGTGTGTGTGTGTGTGTGTGTGTGTGTGTGTGTGTGTGTGTGTGTGTGTGTGTGTGTGTGTGTGTGTGTGTGTGTGTGTGTGTGTGTGTGTGTGTGTGTGTGTGTGTGTGTGTGTGTGTGTGTGTGTGTGTGTGTGTGTGTGTGTGTGTGTGTGTGTGTGTGTGTGTGTGTGTGTGTGTGTGTGGGCGCGTAAATAAATGGATAAATAAATAAATAAATGAATGATACACTTACCTCGCGAGGAGCTCAATTATTGTGATTGTTAGCCAAAATCATGCTCAGTATGTGCGCTCGCCCACGTCCGAGTGAGGGGGTGGAGCTGAAAACGCAATGTCACAACATTTTTTAGTAGATGATGTAAACGTATAAATATTATTATTATTGTTACTATATATATATTCATTTACACACACATCTCTCTCTCTCTCTCTCTCTCTCTCTCTCTCTCTCTCTCTCTCTCTCTCTCTCTCTCTCTCTCTCTCTCTCTCTCTCTCTCTCTCTCTCTCTCTCTCTCTCTCTCTCTCTCTCTCTCTCTCTCTCTCTCTCACACACCTACCCGCGGTGGTATTCGAGTCCTCCTGGGCGATGGGTTTGGTGGAAGGGTGGTAGCGGGGTAGTAAACCTTAATATCCCCCTACCCAGAGGGGGTGCTCTCGCTGAGGGCTCCGCGATATACATCGAAGGGTTGTTCGACTCTCGAATGAAAAAAGCGAACGCCACTTCCTTGACCACTCCAAAATAAATCCACACCATTAAGGATAACAACATGGTGGGGGTGTGCGAGGGGGGTAGGCTCGCGAGAAGCAGTGAGCTAGGGTAGCCGAGAGAGGTACTGACCGACTGAGCGTCTAACTGACTCCTGAGAAGAGCGAACGAACTGGCTGGACAAAAGAAGAAAGAAAGAGGAAATATCAATCAAACGCTAGGTCCTCCCTCCAGCGGTTGTTAGGGGATGGGGGTATAGCACTCGAGTGTTGTTTTGTTTTTGTGTGTGTGTGTGTGTGTGTGTGTGTGCGTGGTTTGTGGGAATGGATAGAAAGGCTGTGTGTTACCAACGCAAAAACACTCACTAGCAAATGAGAACGTGAGAAATCGTAGCCTCTCACTTTCTCGCGTATGTAGTCACCCAAACCTACTCAATCTAATTCACAAATATCAATCAAAACTCGATTATGGTGTTTCATAAAGCATGATGTTTTAATGCGACATAGCAACCAGTGGGTTTGTTTATGTGTTTGTTAAAGTGCTGACACATGACAACCCCGTGGTCGGTAGGGTATATATATATCAATACAGAGACCTATCCCCCAAAAATTACGTCTTGCATTTTTACGAATCATCAGGGGTCGTCGGTTTACTAGGAGAAATGGAAACTCCACCTATGTCGGCTTTCTTCCGAGGGGAAAAAAGACCTCGCACCTCCCCCACCAAGGTAGACGACTCGGTTGACACTACACCCGCGGTTAAACTCATCAGGAAAGGGATGGTTTTCCACCAACACCATGATGATGAGGCCACAATCGTTGACATAAGCAGTGGTGAAGAAGGGGAGGGGGGTACCAGTAAGCTCCATACACCGTTGAACAAAGCCGAGCGAAGAAGTAGCGAAGCCGAACCATCTCGAAAGGAGGAAGCGGGGAGCACCACGGATGATGACGACGATACCGTAATAATTTTGGATGATGATGATGATGATGACCTTGACGACACTGATAATGATGACAAACTCTCTTGCTCTTCATCCTCCACCATCGAGCAAGATGGTGATGACGAGGAGGAAGAACTGAGCTTCAAATGGGGGCAGTGGGTCGTCATTCAGGATGCTATATCTGCCACTCTCAAAGTAAAAATTGATGATGTGATGGTGGTTGTGATTAAAAGAAACACCCAGAATATAGCCAGCAAATTGAAGATGCCCTGGATCATTGCTAAAAAGGTGAGTATTAACGTGTGTGTGTGTGTGTGTGTGTGTGTGTGTGTGTGTGTGTGTGTGTGTGTGTGTGTGTGTGTGTGTGTGTGTGTGCGCGCGCGCGCGCTCTCCTTCTACATAATATTGCGTGGAAAACACAAAAAACATTCACACGCAATGCGTTTTGTGTGTGTGTGTGTGTGTGTGTGTGTGTGTGTGTGTGTGTGTGTGTGTGTGTGTTTCTTAAGTTAATTTCCTTTACCTTTTTGTGTGTTTTTGTTTTTTTTTTGGTTTGTTTTTTCCCCTATCACTGCTAGCTCAAAGTTATTGTTTCACACCAACAGCTCGCAACCAACCTGGGGTTACTGAAGCGTCAACTCACAACCGTGAGGAAGAGGTACAGGAAACGAAGCCGTGCTGTCATGACATCCGGGTTTATGCTCTCAGTTCGTCCTCGCTTTAAGGTGACGTATTCAAAGTTCAATAACTATTGGTACGTCAACGTCAGAAGAGTTAGCAGTCGGAAGACCGGTGCTGAGAAGACTACCTTCAAGAAAAGTAATGGGGTGTGTCTACCCGTTGAAGATGCGATACAAGTTGTCTCATACATCAACGCCGCACGCACGTTCAAAGCGGCAAATAGGAAAGTAACCGAATAGAAGGAGAGAGAGAGAGAGTCATTTAACCATGGTGGGAGGAGGAGATGATAGGATAAAACCTCTCAACCTAATTAGATGTAAACGTTGCAATAGCTGGATTAAAGGAGGACGTAGCAAGTACGAGAAACATTATAAACTGTGTGTTTCGAGATGTAGATTAGAATGTTTGAAGTGTCATGCAACATTCAACGATAATACACGCTTCCATAAACACGTGGACAGCAACAATTGTGAATCAGTAGCATCCACCTCTTCGACGGGTGACAACACCATCAACAACAACAACAACATCAACAACAACCAACATTCACATCTTCACGTTTGTGTGCATTGTGGGAGACAATTCGCTCGGAAATGGGGGCTTAATGTTCATTCCCGACTGTGTAAGCACAACCCAAACAGGTCGACGTTGAGGTGTCGGATCTGTTTCAAACCATTTCCAGATAGACGAGCGATGTGGAATCACCACCTCGAAGCTCACCCTCCTAACAATCAAAGGGGAGGTCAACATGAAAACAACGACAACGATGAGCATGGTCGCTTACAGCCACAACCATGGACAGCAAATGAACGTCAGAGACCTTGGACAGACGAGAGCGGTGAGATTGTAGACCATCCATTACTGAGGAATTATACCACACATAGGGATATAATACTGCGTCCTCACCAGACCCAGGGCAATGTTCACCATACTTACAACTTCCCACTAAACGGAGATAACATCGATTCTATCGACTTTTCGGGACAACTCGACTACATATATCAAAACGAGCAACAATCATTCAAGGTGAACGTAGCTTTCGGTATTATTCTATTGCATGTTGAAACTGGTGAATATAGATACTTCATAGCATATCGCAATAACCAGTTATTTGACAGACCGCGGTTCGTCACAAACGCGAGTTCTATTCGACGGATCGTATCCAGTATACATCGGAAAAGCATGGATGATCATGTATTGACGCAAAGACCTGACACTAAGTGGATGCCCATATTCGTCACTAACGTGGTATATTCTGTGTACCTGACTAATTATGTTCTGGGGAGATGGGGTTCGGGTGGTGGTACAATCCCACCCTGGATTCGGAAAAAAAGGTGTTTGTTGTTGACTAAATCCCGACACGAGGACTCACTGTGCGCGTTTCGTTGCTTAGCTACTCACCTACGGATGTGTAAAAAACGGAAATTTAGGAAGCGAAATACAACTGTCTCACCACAACCTATATGGAGCGGAGGCGAAAAAACCGCTCTCAAGCTGTTCCATGAATGGAGACGATCCACGAAAAATCGTAAAACTAATAAGTGTAAAAAATCATTTTCAGGTTTAAAAGTTCCAGAAGACGTACCCGCATTTGAAAAGTTATTTAATGTGCGAGTGAACATTTTTACCTTACAAGACATGGGGTATTCTTGTAGTCCCATATATCTGTCTCCCATTGGTACACCCTGTGCTGGGGGTGTTGGGGATCTAAATATGAATTGTTACAAAGGTCACCTTTCTTACATCACAAACCTCAGTTCGTATGCGCGACGTTATAAGTGTAGACATTGCGACAGATGCTTCAAAAGACCCGGTCAGGTTCGACAACATGAAAAAAGACAATGCTGTAACAGGACTAAGCTGATATTACCTGGTGGGTACATGAAAACTCAGCAATCGGTTTTTGAAGAGTTGCAAGATATGTGTGGTGTTAACATCCCCGATGAAAACAGGTGTTATGATTTCTTTGTGATGTTTGACATGGAGGCACTACTGACAGCTCCCAATGAAAAAGCTAAGGGAACAGGTAACACGAGATGGTTGCAAAAACATCATCCCATATCAGTCAGCGTCTGTAGTAACGTACCGGGGTACACAGAGCCTGAGTGTATGGTATGTCCGGATACTGGTGTATTGTTGAACAGTATGGTGACATACATGAGCCATATAGCGGATGAGGCTGGAAAACGAACAGAGCATAAACTCGGGGAAGCGCTCAGAGCACTTACACAACAAATAGAGTTTCTCACAACACTTCGAGAACGAAGTGAGACGTCCACATCCCAGCGAGAGAGCAACTCCTCAGGAAGAAACATGATTGTTGCTCCTCCCACGGGATGTGATGATGATGATGATGATGATGATGATGATGATGATGATGATGATGGTGAAGGTGAAGATGATCCCCCATCGAAAGCTATGTTAAACAGGCTTGCGAAACCAAACGTGTACCACACACTGTTGAAGAAAGTTATGGAAACCGATGCGATCATCCCTGTATACAACGAGTGGGATGATATAGATGATGCTGATGTGGAGACGTTGGTAGAACGTGGAGAAAAATGGACCCCATCACATGCTATTCATCTAAAGAAACTACATCGCCTGAGGGAACGGGCATTACTCTATTGCCACCAGGTTCCTGTTTTGGGGTTTAACTCCTCCAAGTATGACCTAAACCTTGTCAAAACACACTTGGCTCGTGCGCTCTCACTAATTGACTCTAGTCGAGATGGGTTTATCGTCAAGAAAAACAACCAATACGTTTGCATAACCACCGATCAGTTCCGTATACTGGATCTTTCTCAATACCTACCACCTGGTACCAGCTACGCTGGTTTTTTGAGGACAATGAAAGTAGACCAGTGCAAGGGATTCTTTCCATACGACTTTCTAGATGATGTCAAACGATTGGATGAGCCAGGTATTCCCCCTGTAGAATCTTTCTGGTCGGATCTGAAACAAGTTAATACATTATTGGATCCAAACGAAGAAATATACAACAACCGTCGTCGAGAAAGGGGAGAAAAGGAGTCTGCAGCAGAAACGCTAGCAGCGCTGAAGCTCAAACGTGTACCTCCCTCCATTGAAGAAAATTATGCCTATCTGCAGAAGGTGTGGGAGGAAAATAATATGCAGACGCTAAGAGATCTGTTGATTTGGTACAACAACCTCGATGTCGAACCCGGTGTGACAGCAATATCACGACTAAAACATTTCTATTGGAAGGAAATAAAAGTGGACATCTTCAAAGAGGCTATTTCTATACCAGGTGTTGCGCGAAAACTCTTGTTTAAGACAGCCAATGATTCCGGTATTGGGTTCTCCTTATTCAATCAAAAGGATAGTGACTTATACGAGACTGTGAAGCAAGGCATATGTGGTGGACCTTCACTGTTGTTTACTCGCTTCCACCAAACAGGTGAGACCTATCTGCGAGGGGATGCAAACAAGCTGTGTGGGAATATAATCGGACTAGACAGCAACGCATTGTACCTTTATTGTCTAGCCCAAGAACTACCAGTATCCCATTACATTCGGTGGTTACCAACGGTGGATGGGAGGAAATTCACCTCTGTAAAGTCGTGTGAAAAATATACAGCATCGCATGACTGGTTAGACTGGTTGGCTTACACTGAACATAAACAATTGACACACAAGATGAACACTGGCTCTGAAAAGCGGGTAGGACCATACCTAGTTGATGGTTATCATTTGCAAACAAACACCTGTTACGAGTACAACGGTTGCTACTGGCATGGGTGTTCGAAACCGGGTTGTCGTGTGGGTGAACGCATGCGAACAACACCAACATCACTGGAGCGAGCTGAGACGCGTCTTCAAAGAACGCGAGAGAAAGAAAAATATATAAAGAATGCTGGGTATAGTCTTGTGACTATTTGGGAGTGTGAATTTAGTCATATGAAAAAACACAATAGAGAGCTGATGAAGTTTCTGTTTTGCAAACAGCATCGATTTTATGGTAAGTATGGAAACAAACCTGTCGCGGGGAGAACCCTGTTGAAGGGTGTGCGCGAGGGTAGCTTTTTTGGATTGGTGGAGGTTGACATTCACGTGGCTGCTGGTTTGTACAACCACTTTTCCGAGATGTCGCCATTGTTCGTAACATGTAAGGTGCCACATTCCTCTATAGGTTCCCATATGCAGGAATATGTGTCCAACCAATCGCTGAGCACAAAGGATAGGATTCTCCTCGTAGGTGGGATGGCTGCGAGGAGGGTGTTGCTAGCATCGCCATTATTAAAATGGTACATGGAGCATGGGTTAGTGATAACCAGAGTTCACCAAGCAGTTGAGTACGGGAGAAAAGACTGCTTTAAATCCTTCACGGATAAAGTCACTCAAGCCCGGAGAATGGGAGACGCTGACACCGAGTTGAGCCTGCTGGGAGAGTGTTTTAAACTCATAGGAAATGCTGGTTATGGGGGTGTTCTCCTCGACAAATCGAAGCACATGAACTGTCGGTTTGTGTGTGGAGATGACAATGCTAAAACAACGGTAAATGATCCCCTGTTCGTCTCCTTGTGTCAATTAAACACTGAGGACTTTGAGGTTATGACCGCCAAGAGACGCATCACCATGGATCTTCCAATCGTCTTAGGATTTTTTATCCTGCAGTACGCCAAACAACGCATGTTGGAGTTCTATTATGATTTCTTAGACATTTTCGTGGACAGAGCTGATTTTGAGCTTTTGCAAATGGACACAGATTCACTGTATTTCGCTATCCATGGTCAGTGTCTTGATGATGTTATAAAACCTCAGAAACTGTCTGAATATTATCACATGTTGAAGGGGTTCTGCAACCAGGATGATGTGACAGCGGACGCGGACATTCACTTTCTCCCTAGGACGTGTTGCGGGTGGCATGCTCAACGCGACAAGAGAACACCGGGGTTGTTTAAGTTAGAATCACAAGGTTGTCAAATGATATGTCTGAATTCAAAAACATACGTTCTCCAACAAGACGTTCAAGGGGAACGAATGAAAATAAGTTCAAAAGGACTGAGCCAACGCCGTATAGAGAATCCCTTAGAGAAGTACAAAGCCGTTCTCACAGACCAGCAGAGCAGGGGTTCTGAAAATGTTGGTTTCATAGCGAGACATAACACAGTGTTCACATACAGCCAGCGACGAATGGGGTTGTCCTATCTATATTGTAAACGAGAGGTGAGGGATGATGGAATATCAACATCCCCCCTAAAAATGGTGTTAAAACCAACCGAATATAGGTGAAGAAAAGTGAACAAACCCAACATCATCATGAATGTGACATTCCATCGTTTTCTCCGTGAACTTCCGTTTCTCAGTGAACTTTAGGGGAACGAATGAAAATAAGTTCAAAAGGGCTGAGCCAACGCCGTATAGAGAATCCCTTAGAGAACATGAATGTGAACGTTCCATCGTTTCTCAGTGAACTTAATCACAGTTTCGTTTTGTTTTTAATTTTGAGTGTGTAATATGCTTATACAGATTGTATTGTACTCCTATACATATATATATATATATTATATAAAATCAATGACTTGTGTGTGTATAATGTACATGTTTGTTTTTGTTGGTTTTTTGGGGTGTGGTCGTGTACGTGTGTCCTCCATGCTGCGCGCGTACACACACACACACACACACACACACACACACACACACACACACACACACACACACACACACACACACACACACACACACACACACACGGAAGGTTGGTAAGCGTCTCACCTTTTGCTGAATAAGCGTCTCACCTTTTTGCTGCATTAATATATGAGTGTTGTCTTATTACCACTCCATCCACAGGGGAAAATCACAAACACGATGAAAGTAGTGGGGTTTTTTTATATTTATTTTGTTTTAGTTTGTTGTTGTACAATCAAAGAGGGAGACATACAGACAATGTTATTGTAATAATAGAGAGAGAAACACACACATCTCTTAAAAATAACGAATAAATAAACCTATACTCGTATACCACAAACAAAGCCAAAGACTATAAACTGTCTATATATAATATAATAATAAATAATTATATTTATTAATAATAATAATATAGTATAAACACATATTATATATCTAGAACACACAGTCTTAAATGCATAAACCCAACCACCATTCCTAATACGCATGTAGACACAAACTCGTATAGGCACGCACAAAGCCGCAGCAGAGGCGAGTAAAACACATAAATACTATATAACAGTATATATATATATATAATGATAAGAAAATAAAACATCTTACAACACATAAATACTATATATATATATATATATATATATATATATATATATATATATAATAATAATAATAATAATAATAATAATATATATTACAACAGTCTTAAGCACATAAATAATACATACTCCACATTTATTTTTATTTTTTTTGTTGGTGAGCATTTCTAACACGCATGTACACACACAAAGCGGGAGGCGGGGTTGGGAGGCGACGTAAAAACACACACAGTCATAGATGAGAAAATCACCCCCACATCACAATTAAGTTCAAGATGGTGCATCACCCATCAATAACGAATCCAGCGATGAATGGAGGGGATCCTTTTCCTCAGTTTCTTCTTTTTGAGATTCTTCTTCCTCTTTAGCTTTCCACCACCCCCACCCCACACCTCCCGCAGTCGGGGATCAACAATATGTGTATCATCATCATCATCATCATCATCACCATCACCATCACCATCATCATCATCTTCATCATCACGACTATCATTATCACCATGATGGTGTTGTTGTTGTAGTTTGTTGGATTCTTCATCTGGTGACATATACGAGTAAACACTGTCACGTGTGTTTACAGTGCCTCTACTACCAGATAAAGAAGAAGCAGTATGGTGAGGTTCTTCTTCCCCTTGTTGGTGTCTCAACAGCAGTTCGTATTTCCTCTTTGGAACGAGCACCAGTTCTTGGGCTCGGATTGAGCTCGTGCACATGATTTCCTCTTATTTTATTGTGTTTGCGACTTCCTCACACTACTCACTAGGGAGTTCTTCTTCTTCCTCTTCTTCACCGCTTCCTACTTCTCCTTCTTCTTCGATGGGAGAGCGATTTCCTCTCCCAAACAAAGAAATGATGATTGGTAACTCCTTTCTAATTCCCACCAATAATTTCCTAGTGTTTACTCTACTCACCGACCTGTCTGCTATAAGCCGTAACTGGTTTTTCTTCTTCCGGAGTCTCGTTTTATAGTCCTCAGATAAAGGGATATTTCCTCGTAACATATTCAGACAAATCTCACACAAAGAATCCATTTGTTGAGTGGTCATAGTATCCAGTAATGCCTTCCGCTGTCTGTCGGATTGAGTGCGCGCAATGAGTCGCAAGAAAACATATGTTTCTTCGTGAAAGGGGAGGCGTATACGCTGCTTACTACTCATTGTATTGTTGGTGTATACACGGTCACCAGTTCCCCAGGGAATATATTAGTTCTGAACTGATACTTCTTGCTTCCTTTGGGTGAGAGATCTATCAACAAATAACCGTATGGATTATGTTCCGTTGCTCTTTCATACGCGTCAAGAAAGAAGCCCACCTTCCCTGGGAGGATCTGTCTACCAATGGTTGCCACCTGCGACGCGTCTCTTCGGTTCTTAAAAAGAACAATGAAATGTGAGTTCAGTGAAATAGTTCTGGCATACTTCCCGTAGCATGTTGATGGAAACAGGTTTTGGCTGATAACACAAACTGAAATGGTTAAGTGGTGACTCATTGTTGTGAATAGTTTACACATGCTCGGACTGCGACAGACTTCCTCAATAAGGTCGTCTACAACCAACAACTTGTGTTCACGCTCCTTGTTGCTCCATTCTATTATATCCTCTTCTTTAGGCAAACCCTTATGAAATTCAACTTTCACTCCCTCGACCCCATAAGTCGATGATTCGATGGTGTCATACAACCGCTGCCACATAGAGTAACAGTACATTATCTTCGTCAACCTTGTGTCAAACATAGCGTGGGCGTGATCTATAAGTCTCTTCGTGAACGAACTTTTGCCAGACTGAGTTGCCCCGCTTATGAAGATTGTGGATGGTGTTGGAAAGGGGAGCATAGCGTGGTTAACACTTTCCATGTTGTTGGTCGTATAGTGATTAGACTCTTGTGTGAAGTGGTGTTTGCTGTGAACTGACACAAAACGGGTACCTCCTTGCTATATATTCATAAACATAACGATCGTTTCCAGTATAGTTGTTGTGAGAAAATTGTTCAAGCATTATCTCTCTCAAACACCACCCTCTCAACCGGAACAAGAGATAATACACAACGTATTGTCCACAGGTTTTCCCCGTGAGACTCTGCACTCTGATGTGACTCCAAACAACCGCTCTTCTTCTGATATGACGACGATGATGACGTTGGTTATTGTTATTTATATCTTCCACAAAGTGTTGAACCTCTTTAAGTCTGTGGACTATTCCTCGATCGAAACCAAGACTATCAAAAATTTCAATACTGTTCTCGTTCACGTAAACAGCAAACCAGTGTTGACCATCTTCATGAGCTCTCTCTGTATTAACTATAATAGCAGATGGATAATCCTCCCTCCTTGTCATACGCTGCGCTAGGTTTTTTGTTAAATGATTCAGAGCGAACACACCCAAAACGTGGTGTCTAAGTATGGGGTCGCACTGTATGATACATTCCAGTTGGTGAGTGTTCATAACTTCGTTCACTACAGCACTCTTTCTCTTATAGGACAACGTTCCTGCTTTTCTCTATTTGAAAAATGTCGTCGAATTCTCCATAAACCACACACGATACTGTCTCGGGAAGCGGTGTCGCAAACTGCGCTTCAAGTCTAAGAGTTCCTTGTTTTAGAAGGCGTAGATATGTTCCATCATTGTTCTGACCGAACACCGGATCCAATGAAAAGACATACAATCCATACCCACCATGGAACTCATCCCGAGAAATGTCCACCCGATTAACACTTTCTCCATCGCCCATCATCCAACATGCAGTAGAGCGGAATAGATTGACGTAGGCTGGGATGTAGCTTCGACCTGTCGCCCCCTCCAAAGCGCAGTTTCATGGGACCTGACTCACCGACGATGGTGCCGTCGCAGAACAACACTATCTGCGATAAGTCCCAGTTGGCAAAGTTATAAGGATTCTTCTGGTAGTCACCCATCCCCGTGGCCTTGGAGGAGACAAACCCCGCTACAATCTTGTTTGGACGAATGCCTTGGAATATGTTATCCCACGCGAAGCTGGTTTGACCCTTGACAATAGAAAACATCTTAACTTCCGTTCTTCGATAGGGATATTTTGCCGGTGTCTTAGATAGCGCTTCATTGTGCCCCCATATGACCCCGGGATTCACACACACTTTCATAACCTTCAGAATGATGTCATCGATTTGAACGGCATACGCAGTATCCGTTTTGGTTGTCATAAGCAAGAATTGTGGTGTGGATCTGTACAATTTCACTTGCACGTCGACTTGGTTCAGTATGTAGCGTTTCATCTGAAAGAGGTCATGCATCAAGGGGGACTCCAGGTCGAACGTTTTACTCTGGGAAGTGAATTGATACCTGCTGAACATGCCCACATTATTCCCATTTGGGTTAGTTTCATCTAACTCTCCTGCGGTGTCCTTTGAAAAAAGTTGCGCTCCCATCTTTGTTGTGCTGTCGTTATAATTGGTGTTCAAAAGCGTTTGAATGATGGCTTTGTAAGGATAGTGATTGGTTGTTGAGTTAATCAACCGACCTTGCAACCACACGTCTACTTGTCCGAAAAGGGAATGCAAGAAGAGATTTATTGGACCGCATTCTTCGTCGGCAACCAGTTCTGAATTGTCCGCGTGAGTTATCTTACATTTGACATACAGGGAGGACCTTCTGAGGTCGATGTATTCCAACCCGTTTTGCCCACTAATGTGAAATTCGATCGGCGCGGATGCAGACAGAGGTGATACTGGTCGACAATCTTGTAGATAGACCCTTTCAACAGCTGTTTGTGTTGGTGGTAGGTCGAATAAGGATAATTCGGGGGTTGCGTTTCGGTGAAAAACTTCGGATCGTTTGTTAGCGCCGTCATATCCGATGGCTTGTTATGTCGTCTCTAGGGTTTGTTGTTTGTTTGGGTTGTCTTTTTTTTGAGTTGAGAGGAATGGTTTCAGTTATTAACCAAAGATGTCTTCAATGGTTCTCTTTCTCCCGGATCCGCGCTTCAGCTTCTTCTTCTTCTTCTTCTTCCCACTTGTGTTCCTACTTTTCTTCTTCTTGTTTATCACTGTGGTTGTTCGCTTTGTGGGGTGGTTTGTCCTCCTTCTTCTACTTCTCCCTTTCCCAGAGAGCGCGCGTCTTGCACTACTGCCTACGCGGCGTTGTCCGCGTTTTTTATTTATAAACCCCATTGCGCTTGTAGAGACTGAGTCGGGGTGTCGTCTGATCTCTGCCTTTGCTTGATCTACGACCTGCTCACTTGGGGTTACTATTCTTATGTCCTTTTGTGGAATGACCTCCTTGTCAGTGACGACTGTTGTTGACTTTGTAGTAGAAAAGGTAAGTGGAGGGGGTAATAAATCATGTGATGTTGGGCTTCGTTCCAATGTGATCATACTAGAAGCGGGTTTGAACCTGATAATGTTGAGGGTGTGGTCTGTTGTGGTATTGCTCCTCTTCCTTCCCTCAGCAACATCATCATAGTATTTACGCCACCTAGATATGTTTGGAATGTACAGACCATCATCGGTTTCATCTTTTCCTCGGTATTCTATTAAACTATCCGTCATGACTCCTCTCTTCGTTTTAGTCGAAGGGAATGTCTAAACCAAAAAAGGGTATCGTCTCAAATGAAGTGTCAATGATGACACATCTGTTAAGAATGTGGCTGGAGTGTCGCTTACATCTGTTATGTATATGTCGATCTGTTGAATAGTGTCATTGACGAGTCGAATGCTAATATCATATGGATCGTCTATTTTTATATTCCACGACTGTGTGGTTGTGGAATATGTTGTTGATTTTACCCGTCGTAGAAGTGGACGCCGTTCACCATCCACAATGATTGGTTCACATATGGAGCAATAGATGTAGAGCATGTCATCTGTTACCTTGGTCTTCCTTCCTTTTGCGCGTTTAGCATAAAATTCCCTCAAAGCAACACTCCAATGACCATCCAACCGTAGAGGTTGCTGAAGATATAGGGAAAACTTGTGTGGTTGGTTGTCTGGGAAGTATAAAGCACTGTTGTTGCTGTGGGCGACTATCCATTCGTCCTTCATTATGATATGTTATCCTTTCTTTGTGACTCACTTCTTCTTGGTGGCGTTGTGTTGGTATTTCTTTGTTTTTGTGTTATTGGTTCGGGTTTTATGTGATCTCTTTCGCGTCAACCCACGAATTGAATTTCGTTGGGAAACCCACCCATTTAACAAGCGCTTGCTTGATGCCTTTCTTATTACCTCCCCCCTTCACTGTCCTGTATTTTAGAATACTCTCTATACGCCAAAGTGTTTCCTTTGGGTTTTTTTTAAATTTGCTCAATTCAGATTGATAAAATGAACCTTGGATTGGGTCTGACTGCAGATCTTCAACACTGTATATAGGAATACCATCTCGTCTCTGTCGACTCGCAACTTTGAAGACCTCTTGAGTCCATTTCTCTTGGTACTCTTTTTCAAAGGCTCTCTTGCTCATGGATAGTCGCACTAGATCTCCGATCTTAAACGCGTATCTCTGAACGTGTGGTAATGTTTTGGGGGGTTTTACCTCTCTCCTCCTCACGTGGGAGGGTGTTTTAATCATTGATTTGTTACTGTCGTACATATCCAACCATATGCGAGCTTCGTTCGTGTGATTAACATCGGCTGGAGTTCTCCCGTTGGGAAGTGATCTGTGTGGACGGTGGTTATAGTTGTAAACAATGTCCTGAATAATGTTCGTGTATCTATACGTCCTCTTGTACGTGAAATATCTGTATAGCATAGTTCTCAATGTTCTAATAAAACGTTCGGCATAGTTGGCCTTAATATCATCATTTTGTGTAACAAAGTGATTAACATGAAACTGACTGTAAACTTTTTTCACAGCATTATTTCGGAACTCCGTGCCTTTATCCGTCCTCAGCGTGAACGGCACCCTCGCCCCCATATTTGTGAATAAAGTTTTCATAGCTGGGGCTATCTTTTCCGATGATTTGTTTTTTAATGGTTTGATCCATACAAATCTGGAAAAACAGTCAATGATAATAAGCAGGTATTTTACACCCTCGTTGCTATGTGCTATGTTTGACACATCGCATAAGTCAGCGTCTGCTTGTACCCCGACTCCGCTGACTATAACTCTATTTCTCTTGAATCTTCTACGTGGAGCTTTGTGAAGGGTATACGCGTCTTGCTTGTTAAGCCACTTCCTCACACGCTGCGACTTGATGTGGGGGTCCTTTCTTTTCAAAGCCTGTTCAAACTTTTGATATCCTCCAAAGGCACCTGGTTCCTTGGGGTCATAATACCTACGAGCTAATGTCTGCTGAGCCATACACCTTCTCCTCCACCACCGCGGATGGTGTGTTCCTCCTTTTCACTCTCAACACGCAATGATAAAGCTCTTCTTGCCAATGATCTGTTTTAAAAACCGTATCGCGATAGTCCCTGCATTCATATTTTAAATAATACAGCGGTGATATGGTGCGCAGACTAGGAATGATACTTATGTAGTCTCTCCACTTGGTCATAACGGATTCTTCGTCTATAGAGACTAGTGCTTGCCCAACTGATTCACGTGAGGTTGATTTCAGGTCTTGGAAAATGGTGTGGGCATAGGCCAACGTCAATAGATGTTGTAGTATTCGCGCAATAAGAACCGATTCCATTTCGCGGATGTGGTATAACTTTGCGTAGAACGTGGGTGGTGATTGAAGTTTGTTTAATGCGGTGTTGGTGATGTTATTATAATTCTATTTCATCCCCGTATTATATCCGTTGTCTGTGTGTGGTGATATACACACACCACACTCCACAAATATTCAAGCCTTTGTTGTAACCTCCCCAAATGTGTTAGTGACTCGTGGCTGTGATTGAGAAACCCCCATCTGGATAATAGTCGTGAATAATTGACACAACAGCTATACAATATTTTGTATACATATCACCCTGGGAAGAACGTCATCAATCACTGTAGGTGTCAATACCACAATATTCAAACCTTTGTTGTAACCTCCCGAATGTGTTAGTGTCTCGTGGTTGTGAATGGGGAACCCCATCTGGATAATAGTCATGAATAATTGCACAACAGCTATACAATATTCGCAAGCATGTCTTTCGTTTCGCGTGATTTGTCTCGACTTGTCGGGGGTAGTAAATCCTATGTTAATCTCCATTGGAAAATGTCCGGCAAAAGGCCTACATACCACTACTGAAGCCTATTTTGAAAGGTCATTTTCAGCACTTGAACTTTGTCTAAAATAATAGTGGATGGTATCAAGAAACAGGAAATTTCCCGAAGAATTCGAAACTGTGAAGTGTATTTGTGTGCGTGGGATATTTTGATTTTTTATTGGACTTGAAATTGAGGGTTGAAGGGGAAGGACATATATGTCCCTGTGGCATCCAGGGGGTTAACGTTATAATAGTTCGGGGCGAAAGTGTGCTTTATTACACTATACATGGTGGTAAAGCGAACTGTACTTCTTTTCTAAGATGCCAAATTTAATACTTTCTAAGGATAATTACGAATAATTTAAGGCAGAAAACAAACGACGGTGTCGGTGACCTAAATTAAGAATCCTCGCACAGGGTTAACTGGCGCGCTATTCTATTGATGTGTCTGCCCCCCTACGTTAAGACGAACGTAACCAGAAAAAAAAACAAATGATAACAGTTTGATGACGGTTTACATTCGGATTAAATATCTTCTCTGAATTATTTTAATTACATCTGTCATTAACGTAAACCATATGGGGCAATATGAACGTCGCATTTCTACTACCAACGTAAGTTTAGATCAGTACATTCAGATAAAGCTGAGTAGTCAAGCGACATTCCACGATTGCATTGTGGGAATGTAAACATTGCGAACGTTACCGTGTCGCTGAAAACTTGTGAGTCGAATTGACACATTTTAACCGTCGTAAAACATAAACGTAATGTTTCCACCAGTGATGTTAGCTGGATGAAGCAACTGCAAACTAAGAAACGGGATGCAACGGAGTAGTTTACTGTAGGAGGCCGTACGAGGCGATGACAACTGACATGCATCGTGACGTCGCTTACATTGTGACGTAATTTAAAATGGTTCGATTACGAGGGGGCACACTAGAATGGCGCAGTGACGGGATAACGTCATTCAATTGTTACGTCATCAAAAAACTATACCTTTATTGTCTGATAATGTTTGTTTTTTTCGATTGTTCTAACCGCTAGGCATCTTAGAATCACATTTAATACGTGAGTAATGATTGAAAATTATTTTTAAAAATTACAATATTAAATTCTCAATAATTTCTAAGAACTACATGAATAAAATACGAATAAATATTTTCTTTCAGGGTAAGGCAGTCATCAGCAAGATTATGAAACATCCAGAAAGCAGGATTCTAAACTGCCATAGCAGAATTTATGCTGGACCCTGATTTTAAACGTCAATATTTGTTTGCAATG
Source organism: Haliotis rubra (assembly GCF_003918875.1). Classification (NCBI taxonomy): domain Eukaryota; kingdom Metazoa; phylum Mollusca; class Gastropoda; order Lepetellida; family Haliotidae; genus Haliotis; species Haliotis rubra. Next base: position 508,265 of record NW_025765525.1, on the reverse strand, counting down.
ATGTCTTCACCAACTCGACTTGTAGGCGATATCATATACAGATTTGGTTGAAAATATGCTGCATTTTGTGTACCAGAATATGTCAAGCACCTGTGGTAATAGATTTCAGACAAAAGCTAACAAACATAGACTAAGCAAATTGTATCGTGACACCCCTTTACATATGTATGGGGTGACGTGTCTGTTGAACATTACGACGTCATGAGGGTGGAACCATCTGATTATCTGGGCGTAGTTAGACTTCAGGATTGTCCCGGAAAATGCGTTTTTGAAAGAGAAACACGTGGTGGCAAAAGTTCAAAACGTCCACTATTTGGAAATCTGTGAAAGACATGAAACTGCACTTCGACATAGGAGTGATTCGACAGCTTACTATGACTTTGTCCTTTGTCTGTGTCGTTGTTGATGACAGCCAGAAACTGTGAATACTTTCGATACTGCGTCAAGTGATGGGGATCTGAAACATTGGTATGACACTCGTAAGACATAGGCAGATCCAGAGGGGCGTTGCAGGGGTTGCTCACATACTCATCCGAAACCCACATACTCTAGTACTATCGTGTAGCTTACCCATCCAGAAGTTGCCGAGAGATATGTCTTGTCCAGCCTTGGTGTACAAAACCCTACAACAACAAAGCATAGACCGGGTAAACAAATACAATTGTATTAGGAGATGCGCTTGTAAGAACAATGTAAACTTGCGAACAAAGTTGTACGAAGGTGGCGTAGGGAATTGGATGTAAGAACAAGGTGTTCAGTGCAGATTGTAGGAAGGAAGTGTAGAGAGGTTGTGGGAAGGGGATACACAAAGTCGGTTGTAGGAAGGAGGTACACAAAGTCGGTTGTAGGAAGGAGGTACACAAAGTCGGTTGTAGAAAGGAGGTACACAAAGTCGGTTGTAGGAAGGAGGTACACAAAGTTGGTTGTAGGAAGGAGGTACACACAGTCGGTTGTAGAAAGGAGGTACACAGAGTTGGTTGTAGGAAGGAGGTACACAGAGTTGGTTGTAGGAAGGAGGTACACAGAGTCGGTTGTAGGAAGGAGGTACACAGAGTTGGTTGTAGGAAGGAGGTACACAAAGTTGGTTGTAGGAAGGAGGTACACAGAGTCGGTTGTAGGAAGGAGATACACAGAGTCGGTTGTAGGAAGGAGGCACACACAGTCGGTTGTAGGAAGGAGGTACACAGAGTTGGTTGTAGGAAGGAGGTACATACAGTCAGTTGTAGGAAGGAGGTACAGACAGTCGGTTGTAGGAAGGAGGTACACAAAGTTGGTTGTAGAAAGGAGGTACACAGTACAGTTGGTTGTAGGAAGGAGGTACACAAAGTCGGTTGTAGGAAGGAGGTACAGAGTTGGTTGTAGGAAGGAGGAGGTAGGAAGGAGAGGTACAGACAGTTGGTTGTAGGAAGGAGGTACAGACAGTCGGTTGTAGGAAGGAGGTACAGACAGTCGGTTGTAGGAAGGAGGTACAGACAGTCGGTTGTAGGAAGGAGGTACACAAGGTTGGTTGTAGGAAGGAGGTACAGACAGTCGGTTGTAGGAAGGAGGTACACAAAGTTGGTTGTAGGAAGGAGGTACAGACAGTCGGTTGTAGGAAGGAGGTACAGACAGTCGGTTGTAGGAAGGAGGTACACACAGTTGGTTGTAGGAAGGAGGTACAGACAGTTGGTTGTAGGAAGGAGGTACAGACAGTTGGAAGGAGGGAAGGAGGTTGGGTGTAGGAAGGAGGTACAGACAGTCGGTTGTAGGAAGGAGGTACAGACAGTCGGTTGTAGGAAGGAGGTACAGACAGTCGGTTGTAGGAAGGAGGTACAGACAGTTGGTTGTAGGAAGGAGGTACAGACAGTCGGTTGTAGGAAGAGGTACACAAAGTTGGTTGTAGGAAGGAGGTACAGACAGTCGGTAGGTAGGAAGGAGTCGGTTGTAGGAAGGCACAGACAGTCGGTTGTAGGAAGGAGGTACACAACAGTTGTTGTAGGAAGGAGGTACAGACAGTCGGTTGTAGGAAGGAGGTACAGACAGTCGGTTGTAGGAAGGAGGTACACACAGTTGGTTGTAGGAAGGAGGTACAGACAGTCGGTTGTAGGAAGGAGGTACAGACAGTTGGTTGTAGGAAGGAGGTACAGACAGTCGGTTGTAGGAAGGAGGTACAGACAGTTGGTTGTAGGAAGGAGGTACACAAAGTTGGTTGTAGGAAGGAGGTACAGACAGTCGGTTTGTAGGAAGGAGGTACAGACAGTCGGTTTGTAGGAAGGAGGTACAGACAGTCGGTTGTAGGAAGGAAGGAGGTACAGGAAGGAGGTACAGACAGTCGGTTGTAGGAAGGAGGTACACGGTTGTAGGAAGGAGGTACAGACAGTCGGTTGTAGGAAGGAGGTACAGACAGTCGGTTGTAGGAAGGAGGAGACAGTCGGTTCGACAGTCGGTTTGTAGGAAGGAGGTACAGACAGTCGGTTGTAGGAAGGAGGTACACAAAGTTGGTTGTAGGAAGGAGGTACAGACAGTCGGTTGTAGGAAGGAGGTACAGACAGTCGGTTGTAGGAAGGAGGTACAGACAGTCGGTTGTAGGAAGGAGGTACAGACAGTCGGTTGTAGGAAGGAGGTACAGACAGTCGGTTGTAGGAAGGAGGTACAGACAGTCGGTTGTAGGAAGGAGGTACAGACAGTCGGTTGTAGGAAGGAGGTACAGACAGTCGGTTGTAGGAAGGAGGTACAGACAGTCGGTTGTAGGAAGGAGGTACAGAAGTCGGTTGTAGGAAGGAGGTACAGACAGTCGGTTGTAGGAAGGAGGTACAGACAGTCGGTTGTAGGAAGGAGGTACAGACAGTCGGTTGTAGGAAGGAGGTACATGTAGGAAGGTTGTAGGAAGGAGGTACAGACAGTCAGGTTGTAGGAAGGAGGTACAGACAGTCGGTTGTAGGAAGGAGGTACAGTACACAGTTGGTTGTAGGGAAGGAGAGTCGGTTTGTACAGACAGTACGGTCGGTTGTAGGAAGGAGGTACAGAAAGTCGGTTGTAGGAAGGAGGTACAGACAGTCGGTTGTAGGAAGGAGGTACAGACAGTCGGGTTGTAGGAAGGAGGTACAGACAGTCGGTTGTAGGAAGGGAGGTACAGACAGTCGGTTGTAGGAAGGAGGTACAGACAGTCGGTTGTAGGAAGAGAGGTACACAAGGTTGGTTGTAGGAAGGAGGGGTACAGACAGTCGGTTGTAGGAAGGAGTACAGACAGTCGGTTGTAGGAAGGAGGTACAGACAGTCGGTTGTAGGAAGGAGGTACAGACAGTCGGTTGTAGGAAGGAGGTACAGACAGTCGGTTTGTAGGAAGGGAAGGTACACAAGTTGGTTGTAGGAAGGAGGTACAGACAGTCGGTTGTAGGAAGGAGGTACAGACAGTCGGTTTGTAGGAAGGAGGTACAGACAGTCGGTTGTAGGAGGTACAGGAAGTCGACAGTCGGTTGTAGGAAGGAGGTACACAGGTTGGTTGTAGGAAGGAGGTACAGACAGTCGGTTGTAGGAAAGGAGGTACAGACAGTCGGTTGTAGGAAGGAGGTACAGACAGTCGGTTGTAGGAAAGGAGGTACAGACAGTCGGTTGTAGGGAAGGAGGGAGTCAGGTTGTAGGAAGGAGGTACACACAGTCGGTTGTAGGAAGAGGAGGTACAGACAGTCGGTTGTAGGGAAGGAGGTACAGACAGTTGGTTGTAGGAAAGGAGGTACAGACAGTCGAGGTTTGTAGGAAGGAGAGTACAGACAGTCGGTTGTAGGAAGGAGGTACAGACAGTCGGTTGTAGGAAGGAGGTACAGACAGTACAGACAGTTTGTAGGAAGGAGGTACAGACAGTCGGTTTGTAGGAAGGAGGTACAGACAGTCGGTTGTAGGAAGGAGGTACAGACAGTCGGTTGTAGGAAGGAGGTACAGTACACAGGTTGGTTGTAGGAAGGAGGTACAGACAGTCGGTTGTAGGAAGGTACACAGACAGTTGGTTGTAGGAAGGAGGTACAGACAGTCGGTTGTAGGGAAGGAGGTACAGACAGTCGGTTGTAGGAAGGAGGTACACACACAGTTGGTTGTAGGAAGGAGGTACAGACAGTCGGTTGTAGGAAGGAGGTACAGACAGTCGGTTGTAGGAAGGAGGTACAGACAGTCGGTTGTAGGAAAGGAGGTACAGACAGTCGGTTGTAGGAAGAGGAGGTCGGTTACAGTACAGACAGTCGGTTGTAGGAAGGAGGTACAGACAGTCGTTTGTAGGAAGGAGGTACAGACAGTCAGTTGGTTGTAGGAAAGGAGGTACAGACAGTCGGTTTGTAGGAAGGAGGTACAGACAGTCGGTTGTAGGAAGGAGGTACAGACAGTCGGTTGTAGGAAGGAGGTACAGACAGTCGGTTGTAGGAAGGAGGTACAGACAGTCGGTTGTAGGAAGGAGGTACAGACAGTCGGTTGTAGGAAGGAGGTACACAAAGTTGGTTGTAGGAAGGAGGTACAGACAGTCGGTTGTAGGAAGGAGGTACAGACAGTCTGGTTGTAGGAAGGAGGTACAGACAGTCGGTTGTAGGAAGGAGGTACAGACAGTCGGTTGTAGGAAGGAGGTACAGACAGTCGGTTGTAGGAAGGAGGTACAGACAGTCGGTTGTAGGAAGGAGGTACAGACAGTCGGTTGTAGGAAGGAGGTACAGACAGTCGGTTGTAGGAAGGAGGTACAGACACAAGGTTGTTGTAGGAGGAAGGAGGTACAGACAGTCGGTTGTAGGAAGGAGGTACAGACAGTCGGTTGTAGGAAGGAGGTACAGACAGTCGGTTGTAGGAAGGAGGTACAGACAGTCGGTTGTAGGAAAGGAGGTACAGACAGTCAGGTTGGTTGTAGGAAGGAGGTACAGACAGTCGGTTGTAGGAAGGAGGTACAGACAGTCGTTTGTAGGAAGGAGGTACAGACAGTCGGTTGTAGGAAGGAGGTGGTTGTAGGAAAGGAGGTACACACAGTCGGTTGTAGGAAAGGAGGTACAGACAGTCGGTTGTAGGAAGGAGGTACAGACAGTTGGTTGTAGGAAGGAGGTACAGACAGTCGGTTGTAGGAAGGAGGTACAGACAGTCGGTTGTAGGAAGGAGGTACAGACAGTTGGTTGTAGGAAGGAGGTACAGACAGTCGGTTGTAGGAAGGAGGTACACAAAGTTGGTTGTAGGAAGGAGGTACAGACAGTCGGTTGTAGGAAGGAGGTACAGGTTGGTAGTAGGAAGGGAGGTGTAGAACGTTGATTGTGTTAATAGGTCTGAATATAGATTATAATATTAGAGGTAAGATAAAACTTCGCAAATGTCAGAATAACTCAAGGATACGTGTTTGAAGTCTACTCACTTGTAAAGGTGTTTTGTGACATACTTCGGGAAACGCTTCTTCATGTACGACATGTCTAAAACAATAAACAAGGTAGATATGACTAATTATTAGGGGTGGGTATTGCAGAGAATATTCATATTGCGATATATTGCGACGCGAAAGCATGTATTGCGATATGCAATGCAATATATTGCATGAAGTATTTTTAAACAAAAAACTACTTATATCCGAAGATTTCCGAGTGTTACGACGTTTTCCGAATGCATGTCAAATACCGGTTTTCGATCAGCGTATCACAATACGTATCGTTTTCATGTCTGAACCGGTAAATACCGGTAAACCGGTTATATTGCGCAGCCCTACTAATTATGATGATGACAATTGATTATTGTGAAAAAATGCATCCCAAATTACGATGACGGTAGATAAACATCCATGCACAGCTCTTGATGTATCGGGGATACAATGATACAACAAAATGTTTAGAATTGTTAGAGGCATTCTAATGAAATATGTATGACAAAGATAAATGAATTGCACTGAACGATGGTCATCAGTGCTCGTCACCCATCTCCCTATCGTGTTCCAGACGAGAGGGGCGCTGGGGTAGCGTATTGGTCAAAGCATTTGCTCGCCTAAGAACCGGGTTCGGTTCCCAACATAGGTGCAATTTATGAAGCCTGTTTCTGGTGTCCCCGTCGTGACATTGCTAAAATATTGCTAAAAACTTAACTCGCTCGCTCACTAACTCACGGGGGCGGTGGGGTAGTCTAGTGGTTAAAGCGTTGGCTCGTGACGCCGAAGACCCTGGTTCGAATCCTCACATGGGTACAACGTGTGAAGCCCATTTCTGGTGTCCCCCGCCGTGATGTTGCTGGAATATTGCTAAAAGCGGCGTAAAGTATGAGGATTGATAAAGGGCAGCACACCACGCGGCAGTTTAGCATGTAGATTGTTAGATCTAACAATGCTATACTCTTGCTTTGAACGGGTTGGATCGTCAAATTTCTGGGTTTTTGTTAGAACCTGTTCAATAGTCTTTGAATTCGGATTGCTACATATCGTATTGAATACTGCACGTAGACGTCTGCCTTTAGCCTAAACACGTCCCAAGCGTAGCAAACGCCAAATGGCAAGTGTGTGTGTGAGTGAGTGGGTTTAGTTTTACGCCGCACTCAGCAATATTCCAGCTATATGGCGGCGGTCTGTATATAATTGAGTCTGGACCAGACAATCAGATGATCAACAGCATGCGCATCAATCTATGCAATTTGGATACGATGACATATGTCAACCAAGTCAGCGAGTCTGAATACTCACTGATAGTGTGAGGGGAATACTGAGATTCTGTCAGGGTATACTCAGATTGTGTCGGGGAATATTGAGATTCTGTCAGGGTATACTCAGATTGTGTCGGGGAATATTGAGATTCTGTCAGGGTATACTCAGATTGTGTCGGGGAATATTGAGATTCTGTCAGGGTATACTCAGATTGTGTCGGGGAATATACTGAGATTCTGTCAGGGTATACTCAGATTGTGTCGGGGAATATTGAGATTCTGTCAGGGTATACTCACAGATTGTGTCGGGGAATACTGAGATTCTGTCAGGGTATACTCAGATTGTGTCGGGGAATATTGAGATTCTGTCAGGGTATACTCAGATTGTGTCGGGGAATATTGAGATTCTGTCAGGGTATACTCAGATTGTGTCGGGGAATGAGATTCTGAGGATTCTGTCAGGGAATACTCAGATTGTGTCAGGGGAATATTGAGATTCTGTCAGGGTATACCTCAGATTGTGTCGGGGAATACTGAGATTCTGTCAGGGTATACTCAGATTGTGTGTCGGGGAATATTGAGATTCTGTCAGGGTATTCTGTCTCAGATTGTGTCGGGGAATATTGAGATTCTGTCAGGGTATACTCAGATTGTGTCGGGGAATACTGAGATTCTGTCAGGGTATACTCAGATTGTGTCGGGGAATATTGAGATTCTGTCAGGGTATACTCAGATTGTGTCGGGGAATACTGAGATTCTGTCAGGGTATACTCTCAGATTGTGTCGGGGAATATTGAGATTCTGTCAGGGTATACTCACAGATTGTGTCGGTGAATACTGAGATTCTGTCAGGGTATACTCAGATTGTGTCGGGGAATACTGAGATTCTGTCAGGGTATACTCACAGATTGTGTCGGTGAATACTGAGATTCTGTCAGGGTATACTCACAGATTGTGTCGGGGAATACTGAGATTCTGTCAGGGTATACTCTCAGATTGTGTCGGGGAATACTGAGATTCTGTCAGGGTATACTCACAGATTGTGTCGGGGAATACTGAGATTCTGTCAGGGTATACTGAGATTCTGTCAGGGTATACAGATTGTGTCGGTGAATACTGAGATTCTGTCAGGGTATACTCACAGATTGTGTCGGTGAATACTGAGATTCTGTCAGGGTATACTCACAGATTGTGTCGGGGAATACTGAGATTCTGTCAGGGTATACTCACAGATTGTGTCGGTGAATACTGAGATTCTGTCGGGGTATACTCAGATTGTGTCGGTGAATACTGAGATTCTGTCAGGGTATACTCAGATTGTGTCGGTGAATACTGAGATTCTGTCGGGGTATACTCACAGATTGTGTCGGGGAATACTGAGATTCTGTCAGGGTATACTCAAAGATTACTCTCAGATATATACTCACATCCATACTGACCAGCGAGGGGGCAGCTGAGTGCTATGAATGTGTCCACGTTATGTCGGAGCACGGACAGGAGGCCTCGACATATCAACCCCCCTGAAAGTAAAGAAATGGCAGAGTTTATGGCATCTTCGGTGCCACAAGAACGTGTACAAAGTACTCCCTAAGAGAAACCTGTCACCCCCGAGTCTGTAAGCAGTATGTACCCATCCCTGTGGTGACATTGCCTTGATATGAGCCTTATATTCCCTAACCCCTAACAAAGGTGCAATAATTCATATTCCCTCTCCCCTAAAGGAGGAACAAATGTATATTTCCTCACCCCTGACAAGGGACGGTCCCCTGCACCATACGGACCAGTCTGCATATTGCACCCAACAAAGGACACAGTCTGCATATTGCCCCACCCTTAACAAAGGAAACATTTTGCATATTGCACAACCAATGAAACAACAAATTCTGCATATTGCCCCGACCCTAACAAAGGGACAGATTCTATATATTGCCCCACCCACAACAAGGGAAACAGTCTTCATATTTCCCAACCAACCAACCAACCATCAAATTCTGTATATTGTCCCGACCCTAACAAAGGGACACATTCTGCATATTGCACAACCAACCAGCCATCAAATTCTGCATGTTGCCCCACCCCTAACAACAGAAACAGTCTTCATATTGCCCAACCAACCAACCATCAAATTCTGCATATTGCCCCGACCCTACCAAAGGGACAAATTCTATATATATTGCCCCACCCACAACAAGGGAAACATTCCTCATATTGCCCAACCAACCAACCATCAAATTCTGCATATTGCCCCGACCCTACCAAAGGGACAAATTCTATATATTGCCCCACCCACAACAAGGGAAACATTCCTCATATTGCCCAACCAACCAACCATCAAATCCTGCATATTGCCCCGACCCTACCAAAGGGACAAATTCTATATATTGCCCCACCCACAACAAGGGAAACATTCCTCATATTGCTCAACCAACCAACCATCAAATTCTGCATATTGCCCCGACCCTACCAAAGGGACAAATTCTATATATTGCCCCACCCACAACAAGGGAAACATTCCTCATATTGCCCAACCAACCAACCATCAAATTCTGCATATTGCCCCGACCCTACCAAAGGGACAAATTCTATATATTGCCCCACCCACAACAAGGGAAACATTCCTCATATTGCCCAACCAACCAACCATCAAATTCTGCATATTGCCCCGACCCTACCAAAGGGACAAATTCTATATATTGCCCCACCCACAACAAGGGAAACATTCCTCATATTGCCCAACCAACCAACCATCAAATTCTGCAAATTGGCCCGACCCTAACAAAGGGACACATTCTGCATATTGCCCCACAATATTCTGAATAATTCCTTAATATTAAGGGAAAAAGTATAATTTTCCCCTACCCTAAAAACCGTAACTTATAGTATATATGCTAGCCTACCCCTAAAAAGGGATCAAGTGGAAAATGCATCTATAATCTATAACACCTAACACGGAGACAAGTAAATGTATATAACCCCTCACCTTACAAGGAAACAAAGACATCCACCCACCCTGAAATGTGTGTCCCTTCACTCACCTTGCGAGAAGCAAACAAGATGGATGCCTGCAGGGTTGCTGTTCATGACAGCAGTAAGCTGCGCCTTGATCGTCCCCACCTGGCTCCAGAGTGGTTTCAAGCTATGTAGATTACTGTAGGCTTTGATGAGTGTCACATTGGTCCCTGGGTGGTCCTGCGTGGGAGAAACAATTACTGTATAGAGGGTGGTCCATTCGTGGGGAAATAATTGCCGTATATAGATCGGTTCATTCGTAGACAGGGTGGTCCGTTCTTGGGAAACAATTACCGTATAGAGGGTGGTCCATTCGTAGGGAAATAATCATTGTATATAGATCGGTTCATTCGTGGGGAAATAATTGCCGTATATAGATCGGTTCATTCGTAGACAGGGTGGTCCGTTCTTGGGAAACAATTACCGTATAGAAGGTGGTCCATTCTTGGGAAACAATTACCGTATATAGATCGGTTCATTCGTGGGGAAATAATAACCGTATAGAGGGTGGTCCGTTCTTGGGAAACAATTACCGTATATAGATCGGTTCATTCGTGGGGAAATAATTACCGTATAGAGGGTGGTCCGTTCTTGGGAAACAATTACCGTATAGAGGGTGGTCCATTCGTTGGGAAATAATTAGCGTATATAGATCGGTTCATTCGTGGGGAAATAATTACCGTATAGAGGGTGGTCCGTTCTTGAGAAACAATTACCGTATATAGATCGGTTCATTCGTGGGGAAATAATTACCGTATAGAGGGTGGTCCGTACTTGGGACAAAATTACCATATAGAGGGTGGTCCATTCGTGGGGAAACAATTAGCGTATATAGATCGGTTCATTCGTGGGGAAATAATTACCGTATAGAGGGTGGTCCGTTCTTGGGAAACAATTACCGTATAGAGGGTGGTCTATTCGTGGGGAAATAATTAGCGTATATAGATCGGTTCATTCGTGGGGAAATAATTACCGTATAGAGGGTGGTCCGTTCTTGGGAAAGAATTACCGTATAGAGGGTGGTCCATTCTTTGGGAAACAATTACCGTATAGAGGGTGGTCTATTCTTTGGAAAACAATTACCGTATAGAGGTAGGTCCTTCCTTGGGGAAACAATTACCGTATAGAGGGTGGTCCGTTCGTGGGGATTGAATTCCGTATTGAGGGAGGACCATTCTTGGGGAAATAATTACCGTAAAGAAGGTGATCTATTTCGCGGGAGAATTAATCACCGTTTGGAGGTTAATTCGTAACAGAATTTATTATCAATAACGTACACACTGCAGGCAACACAACAGAAAACAATAGCTTGTAAATATCAAAATGGTTTAATATAAAGGGAAGAACACAGAGGTACGGAAACTCCACCGAAGCAATGCCTATTAAACAATACTGTATTTAAACATGATTCTGCGGGGAGATTATTCACCAGTACTTGGGTGACACTTCCCCTAAAATTTAAAAGATTTTTCAGAGTATAATGAATTACCTACAGAGTGTGATGCTGTAGGCAGAGTACATTACAGTGTAAGGGCGATCCGTGGGTGTATGGTGCAGGCCAAACAAACGTTCAGGCAGACAAACAGACATACAAACAGATTTAAGAACGTGAAAAAAAGGATGAGGGTCTGTGTGCCAGACTGAAAAAAAAGTCCCACTCAAATCTAGAATATTTGGGCAAATCTAGATTCTTTTAGTTCCTGACATCAATCAATCCTCCGGTTACTTTTTACTCATCTTTCTGTTGTTATATACATGTACATAGGCGGATCCAGAAGAGGGGTGCAGGGCTGCGCACCCGCCCTTTTGTCCTGAAAGTTTATTAAATGACCATTGAAACTCGGGTGAAAATGAAATGTGCACCCTCCCTTTTCTCAATAGAATGCCCCCACACACACACACACACACACAAACTTCTAAAAAGCGAAAGTGAGTTGTGATTGGTACGCTCAACTTCCTAGCGTAGACACCTGATTGGATTAAAGGCCAACCAAGGGAGGTAATAAAATCATCGGCTCGAGCCGTAGATGCATCCAAGGTATAGTTGAGATTTAGCGGAACGTATATCCAGGAGATTATCGAGGATGGTATCCGCCCCTGATGTATATATAGTGAGAAAACATCTTCACTTCCGGGACAAACTGTCATTCCAGACAAAGACGTGAAGATAATTATTGGTGATATGTCGGGTGATTTTATATCTCTTCTATCAATGTATAAAAACGTGTTTTGGTTTGTTGTTTACCTCTGGACTCACAAATAAACACGGCACAGCGACAACACACGGGCTATATCTGCGGCGACAAGAGCTTTAACGCCCGACTCAGCAGTATTACAGCCATGTGATGCAGAATCTGTTATGGTAACAGTTCTTAACATTTTGAAGTTTAATTTCACCTCATTGTGACTGAAACCGTTTGGATTGAAAGAGACCCGAATTCAATGTAGAATTATTATATACTGGACAAAAATAGTTAGGGATATGTGTAAATTTTGAAATTATGAATAATGATCCATTTATTCATTGACAAGCCGATAAGATATCAATCAGTGTCGCATTCAGTCCCTGGATTAAATTTCGACTTATCGACATCCAGACCAGTACGTCCTTGTACCTTTTCCTCATGACGATGGTTACATGTAAATCTCACCAAGTGTCATTAAATAATTAACATATCTAGTTAAGTCGTGTTGATTCGACGCCAAAAGGTAAAAGGGGTGAGATTCTGTTTATCATCCAGAATCAGTCTTACAGATATTTACAGTGAATGCTGAAAACAGTTGGTTGGTTGGTTGTTTAGCAGCGCACTCAACAATATTCCAGCTGTAAATTAATCGAGTCTGGACCAAACAATCCAGCGATCAACAGCATGAGCATCGATCTACGCAATTGGGATAAGATGACACTTGTCAGCCCATTCGTGACCAACTCGTGTTATTCCGGGACAAGCCGAATAGCGATACGGAAAGGGGCGAGTGGTGACGAATGTCGTCAGCCAAGTCAGCGAGCCTGACCACCCGATCCCATTAGTCGCCCCTTACGACAAGCATGGGTTACGGAAGGTCATTTCTAACCCGGACCTTCACAGGTAGTTGCAAAAGAACAAACTTTAGTCGAATTGGAACTCCGCTTTAATTTCTTATTTCCGCAGTTTCTTTTCATTTATTGTATCACAGAAAATAGCTACTTGTCACACGTAAACTCTTTAATTCATTTCAAGATTTTCTTCAATTCAAGATATTCCTAATTTCATAGAAGATATCTTTAAAACAATTTAAGATATCAGTATTTCTTAACAAGTGTGAAAACGGCTTGCCATAGCATAGAGACTAGTGGTGTCAGTTGATTGTGTAGTCATGGTTTGGAAAGCCTTGTGACAGCATTTCAATTTAGCGATATCTCCTTGAAGATACTGCTTTACCCATATGAACAGGGAAACCAGTTTTTGAAATTGAAACAATATAACAAGGCAAACAATGTCTCTTTACATATCAATTTAATCCTACGATGTCAATACAGTCGAACAACACGGCAAGCTTAGACGGATTCCTTATTTCGCTCCGATTTTCGTATTCCTGTGCCGGGTTTACTTTTTCCTTTGTTCATCAGTACTTGCATCCGCAGCTAAATGTGGACATTACTTTGTGAGTGAGTTTAGTTTTACGCCGCTTTTTAGCACTATTCGAGCAATATCACGTCGGGGGACACCAGAAATGGGCTTCACACATTGTACCCATGCGGGGAATCGAACCCGGGTCTTCGGCGTGACGAGCGAACGCTTTAACCACTAGGCTACCCCACCGCCCCTAGACATCATTTAGGTCAAGGGTATTATCCTAGTGATCAATTGAATACACACATTACAGTTATCAAATTCACTCACATTTATCAAGTACCACACACACATTTGACATAAACTCTGTCAAAAAAGAAACGCAACCCCTGTATTTTAGAGATTTTGATCTGAAGTTTTAGGACGACACGGCATTTTTATTATTTAAGACAGAAGTCTGAAATTTGGCAGAATAATAACCCAGATGGGCATGTTTAAAATTGTCATTTCAAAAGTCATCTCACAGACACCAGTTTGTCACCAGGGGGGCGTCTTTCTCAGTATCTCGTATGAGCACCACGCGCTGCAATCACTGCACGGCATCTCCTTGGACAAGAACGGATAAGACGCCGGATTCTTTCCTGGGGAATGGCTCTCCACTCCTCCTGCAGTGCAACGGCGAGCTGTTGCAGCGTCTGTGGCGGCGGCTGACGTTGACGTACGCGTCGATCCAGAGTATCCCACAGGTGTTCAATAGGGTTGAGGTCTGGTGATTTAGAGGGTCATGGCAAGACATTGACGTTGGAATTCTGCAGAAAGTTCATTGTTGCACGTGCAGTATGAGGCCGGGCGTTGTCCCGTTGAAAAATCTGTGTCTGTTGGTCAATAATCGGGAGAAGGTGAAGCTCTAACACGTGGTTGATGTAACGTTGGGCTGTCAGGTTCCTGGAACGATCACCAAGTCTGATTTCTGGTTGTATGAGATGGTTCCCCAAACCATGACGCTTTCTCCGCCAAATCTGTCCACCTGTCGGACGCAGATGGGCGCAAAACGTTTATGACGTCTCCTATACAGACGCTGTCTTCCGTCGTGACGTTGCAAAGAAAACGTGATTCATCAGAAAACCAGATTCGCCTCCAGTTTTGTAAAGTCCGTATCCTTACGTTGTTGCACCACCTGAGTCGTCGGCGTCGATGTAGGGGGCGTAGTACAGGTCCAACAACTGGTCTACAGGCACGTAAACCCGCTTCTTTCAGACGGTTCCTAATCGTTTGAGCTGACACTCTCCTCAAACCTGGTATTTGTGTGGCAGTCACCGTTGGTAGGGCATGCCGATTACGCAGGTGATGGACCCGGATGTACCGATCTTGACGGGGGGGTCGTGATTCTTGGCCTTCCACTTCTCGGGCGATCGTTGGTCAAATTGAAGTTGTTGTAGCGGCTCCAAAGTCGGGATATCGTTGTTTTGTGAACATTTAGGTGCCGTGCAACAGTTCCAAAACTTTCTCCGGCTTGAACACGACCAATGGCGATATTTCGGTCGGCAGCACTCAATCGTGGCATTTTTAACACAGCTTTTCGGCGACAAATGAATGAATATAATACGGAAGCACATGGGCTTTTATACACCCCTACATTAACTGCCATTTTCATGATTTGCATGTGTTTTTTTTGTGCGAAGTCACCATGAGGGTCATTTCATGCGTTGTGACGGAATAAGCAATAAAATACACTTATGCGTACAAATGCAGTTGTTTGGATGGTAATCTTCATTAATTACGTGTATCATTTCAATACATTCGAATAAAATTTAGTTTGGAAGCAATAACTTCATTCAAACGAATTTTTCATATCTGAGGACAGGGGTTGCGTTTCTTTTTTGACAGAGTTTATATACACGACATGCATTGACCCGTTTATCTACCGACCCCCGTCATATAGCCGACATATTGCTGAGTGTAAGACACACACACACACACACACACACACACACACGCGCGCACACACACACACACACGCACACACACACGCGCGCGCACACACACACGCACACACACACACATGCACACACACACACACACATACAAACACTTAAGGTGTTATTTGTTTGACTCTCAGTTTCTTCAGATTTTATTGTCCTGCCTTTGGGCTTTAAAGTGATAATAATTAAATACAAATACTCAAGGAGAGGTTTAATTCACACACTCAAAACAGGGTATATATGTGAAGCGTAGAGAAGAAAGAATCTTGACTCCGTAAACTGGCACTTGAATGTCTTTCAGCCTTGACCCGTGACGACAGTTGACTTAACCAGGAAGTAATCCAGACCAATAATACAGCGCTGTTCTTGAAACCGGCATGCTCTCGTGACTCGAGTGAAAAGAAACTGAACAGACACGCTTTGTTCAGTTTCGATGCGATGCGTTACTTTATTTGGTGCATATTTACTCTGAAATCGTTGTGACCATGCCCCCGATGTATATACAAAATGTCCATAATAGTACAGGTGTTCCGTCATAATATCACATAGATAAATAAAAACAGCATGCCTTTTTCTCCATCATGTTTCGTTGTTTACACTTCAAGACTTATACATACATACATGCACGTATTCCAGACAAATATTAGATTCTAATATTGGTACGTACGTACGTACATACATCCATCCATCCATCCATCCATACATGTACATACATACATACATACATACATACATACATACACACACACACACACACACACATACATACATACATACATACATACATACATACATACATACATACAGACATACATACATACATACATACATACATACATACATACATACATACATACATACATACATACATACATACATACATACATACACACACACACACACACACACACACACACACGTTTCCTGACTCACAATGACATAAACATAACAAGGGTACAAATATGTACAACCATCCCCCTCTCACCCCCAACCCCCGCCCCTCCCTCCCCAACAAATCTCCAAAATATATTTTTGTTACGTGCAATTTCTGAGGAAATGAGTTTAGCGCGAAGAATGTTGTGCTTGGATAGACTGTGTATGAGATTGTTTATGAAATAGAATGTTCCCTTCGCTATACCTAGGAATATTAGAACTTTCTACATGCAAATGATATTGACTGAAGGAGAAGATAATCTAGGTTCCAGTTTTAACGGACGGGCGAACAGCAGAAAATACGGTTAGGTGAGCATTGAGAGTAAAGGGCAAATGTTGAGAATTTGTAGTGAGTTTAGTTTGTCGTCGCTTTTAGCAATATTCCAGCAATGTCACGACGGGGGTTACCAGATATGCACTTTTACCCATTGTACCCATCCGTGGAATCGAACCCGGGTCTTTGGCGTTACGAGAGAAGAGCTTTAACGCCCGACTCAGCAGTATTCCAGCCATGTGATGCAGAATCTGTTATGGTAACAGTTCTTAACATTTTGAAGTTTAATTTCACCTCATTGTGACTGAAACTGTTCGGATTGAAAGAGACCCGAATTCAATGTAGAATTATTATATACTGGACAAAAATAGTTAGGGATATGTGTAAATTTTGAAATTATGAATAATGATCCATTTATTCATTGACAAGCCGATAAGATATCAATCAGTGTGGCATTCAGTCCCTGGATTAAATTTCGACTTATCGACATCCAGACCAGTACGTCCTTGTACCTTTTCCTCATGACGATGGTTACATGTAAATTTCACCAAGTGTCATTAAATAATTAACATATCTAGTTATGTCGACGAAACGAAGCTTGTCATTACGTGTTGATTCGACGCCAAAAGGTAAAAGGGGTGAGATTCTGTTTATCATCCAGAATCAGTCTTACAGATATTTACAGTGAATGCTGAAAACAGTTGGTTGGTTGGTTGTTTAGCAGCGCACTCAACAATATTCCAGCTGTAAATTAATCGAGTCTGGACCAAACAATCCAGCGATCAACAGCATGAGCATCGATCTACGCAATTGGGATAAGATGACACTTGTCAGCCCATTCGTGACCAACTCGTGTTATTCCGGGACAAGCCGAATAGCGATACGGAAAGGGGCGAGTGGTGACGAATGTCGTCAGCCAAGTCAGCGAGCCTGACCACCCGATTCCATGAGTCGCCCCTTACGACAAGCATGGGTTACGGAAGGTCATTTCTAACCCGGACCTTCACAGGTAGTTGCAAAGGAACAAACTTTAGTCGAATTGGAACTCCGCTTTAATTTCTTATTTCTGCAGTTTCTTTTCATTTATTGTATCAGAAAATAGCTACTTGTTACACGTAAACTCTTTAATTCATTTCAAGATTTTCTTCAATTCAAGATATTCCTAATTTCATAGAAGATATCTTTAAAACAATTTAAGATATCAGTATTTCTTAACAAGTGTGAAAACGGCTTGCCATAGCATAGAGACTAGTGGTGTCAGTTGATTGTGTAGTCATGGTTTGGAAAGCCTTGTGACAGCATTTCAATTTAGCGATATCTCCTTGAAGATACTGCTTTACCCATATGAACAGGGAAACCAGTTTTTGAAATTGAAACAATATAACAAGGCAAACAATGTCTCTTTACATATCAATTTAATCCTACGATGTCAATACAGTCGAACAACACGGCAAGCTTAGGCGGATTCCTTATTTCGCTCCGATTTTCGTATTCCTGTGCCGGGTTTACTTTTTCCTTTGTTCATCAGTACTTGCATCCGCAGCTAAATGTGGACATTACTTTGTGAGTGAGTTTAGTTTTACGCCGCTTTTCAGCAATATTCCAGCAATATCACGGCGGGGGACACCAGAAATGGGCTTCACACATTGTACCCATGCGGGGAATCGAACCCGGGTCTTCAGCGTGACGAGCGAACGCTTTAACCACTAGGCTACCCCACCGCCCCTAGACATCATTTAGGTCAAGGGTATTATCCTAGTGATCAATTGAATACACACATTACAGTTATCAAATTCACTCACATTTATCAAGTACCACACACACATTTGACATATATACACGACATGCATTGACCCGTTTATCTACCGACCCCCGTCATATAGCCGACATATTGCTGAGTGTAAGCACACACACACACACACACACACACACACACACACACGCACGCACGCACGCACGCACGCACGCACGCACGCACGCACACACACATACAAACACTTAAGGTGTTATTTGTTTGAATCTCAGTGTCTTCAGATTTTATTGTCCTGCCTTTGGGCTTTAAAGTGATAATAATTAAATACAAATACTCAAGGAGAGGTTTAATTCACACACTCAAAACAGGGTATATATGTGAAGCGTAGAGAAGAAAGAATCTTGACTCCGTAAACTGGCACTTGAATGTCTTTCAGCCTTGACCCGTGACGACAGATGACTTAACCAGGAAGTAATCCAGACCAATAATAAAACCGACATGCTCTCGTGACTCGAGTGAAAAGAAACTGAACAGACACGCTTTGTTCAGTTTCGATGCGACGTGTTACCTTATTTGGTGCATATTTACTCTGAAATCGTTGTGACCATGCCCCCGATGTATATACAAATGTCCATAAAAGTACAGGTGTTCCGTCATAATATCAGATAGATAAATAAAAACAGAATGCCTTTTTCTCCATCATGTTTCGTTGTTCACGCTTCAAGACTTGGGTTGTACTGCCAGTATGAGAAACACGTGATTTAATATGTTGATACATATTTTTCATAACATTAAAACATTTTCCAGTAATACCATTATCAACCATTTTCCGCCAAAGGCCACAGCGCCACACAGTATCAAAGGCTTTACTAAAATCAACAAATACGCAGTATAATTTCTTATTTTGATTAAGGTATATAAATGTTATCAATGGTGGAGTAGTTTTTCCTGCGCAGAGCTTATGACACCAACGCTGTGATCATGCCCCCGATGTATATACAAAATGTCCATAATAGTACAGGTGTTCCGTCATAATATCAGATAGATAAATAAAAACAGCATGCCTTTTTCGCCATCATGTTTCATTGTTTACTCTTCAAGATGTTGAGAATTTGTAGTGAGTTTAGTTTTACGCCGCTTTCAGCAATATTCCAGCAATGTCACGACGGGGGATACCTTCAAGTTTCAAGTTTCAAAGTTTATTCTCATGAGTCATATACATGACATAGAGTAAAACAAATACATGTGCAAAACAATGAAACACATACATATTACATTAACGGAGCGTACGCAAGCCCCATTTTACAAACAGAGCAAGTTTAACAAGTATTGGTTTGTATGTGATAGACATAAGTGAAATATATTTATCCACAGTGGGATGTTTACAAAAAAACGGAGGGAGATATTTGTTTCGTAATTCGTTTAACTCATTGCATTCTAACATAAAGTGAAATTCATCCCCAATTTTACTCTTGCATGATGTACACAATTTATTTTCTTCATCAATTTTATGCCATGTACCAGTTTAAATAGGGAGTCTGTGGTTACAAGTTCTAAGTTTTGTAGTATAAATACGTAAATCTACAGGAAGTTGCAACAAATAAGTTTCAATATAAAGATTATCCTTAAACATATTGTAATATAGGCCTTTCGATGATTGTGATTTACTTTCTCTCCAAGTTTGTAGAAACTGATCAACGAGTACAGTTTTAACATTCTTTACCAGCCAATGGGTACTCTGAAATTCTCGTAATTGCCAAATGTAGCTAAAGCCTGTATTCTCTAAGACAGATTTTACTTCCGCTATTAGCGGATATTTAGCATTTGCCTGAGAATTGTGCAAATTGAACATTAATTTATACATTACTTTTGATAGTTTACCATGAGATAATAATAATTTACACCAATATGATAACATTCTCTATTTGATAGAAATACTAAGTGGATATCTTCCAAGTTCACCGTAAACCATAAAATCTGGGGTTGTTGTTTTTACCTTCAATATGTATTTACAAAATTTCAAATGAATACGTTCTAATTGAATAGTGTTTTCGTAGCCCCACAACTCAGCACCATACAATAAAATAGGCTTAACAAGTTGATCAAAAAGTTTAAGTTGGCAGTCGACCGGTATATCTAACAAGCGAATTCTTCTAAATGTAGCAAACATTGCACGAGACGATTGGTCAGAGAGCCGTTTAATGGCTTTACAAAAGCGACCAGTGCTTGTGAATAGTACACCAAGATAAACATAACGTTTTTCTACCTCTAAAACAGTATTCTGCAGAAGAAAAAAATACTAAGTTCACTGCTTCTTTTGGAAAAAATCAAAACTTTAGTTTTAGAAATGTTTACTGTTAGTTTCCATCGTGTACAGTAAGCATCAAAAGTTTCCAAACAAAGTTTCAAATCAGTGTTGAGGTGAGGTGAAATTGGGTTAATCGTCGTGCTTGAGAATATTTCGCTCATATGACGACGTGCATGCGTGTGTATGTGTTTGTGCGGCTGCTTGTACTAGCCCAGATTTAAGCTGGTTTTATAGTGCTGAGATACCATGCCCCAGTGAAGCATGAATACCCCACTCAGACACATTATACTGACTCCGAGCCGACCAGTCCTTGTTGTACCCATTAATGCCGAGCGCCAGGCAGGGACCAACAAGTACCATATTTTAACGTCTTTTGGTATGACGCGGTCGGGGATCGAACCCGCGACCTTCCGATCTTCGGGCGGACGCTCTAACCACTACACCACGGAGGCGGCGGTTTTCAAATCGGAAGGAGATTCAGATAAAAGTACTGCATCATCAGCATAAAGAATTACCAGTAGCTAAATGAATATACCAATTTCTTTTAGTGCATAAGCATTTACAAATTCCAAACCAATTACGTTATTTGAGAGAAAATTTTCCAAATCATTTAAATAAAGAGCAAACAGAAATGGAGATAAATGTTTGCCTAGTCTAACACCGGTATTACAAGGAAATACTTGGGTTGTACTGCCATTATGAGAAACACGTGATTTAATATGCTGATACATATTTTTCATAACATTAAAACATTTTCGGGTAATACCATTATCAACCATTTTCCGCCAAAGGCCACAGCACCACACAGTATCAAAGGCTTTACTAAAATCAACAAATACGCAGTATAATTTCTTATTTTGATTAAGGTATATGAATGTTATCAATGGTGGAGTAGTTTTTCCTGCGCAGAGCTTATGACACCAACGCTGTTTTCATGCCCCCGATGTATATACAAAATGTCCATAATAGTACAGGTGTTCCGTCATAATATCAGATAGATAAATAAAAACAGAATGCCCTTTTCTCCATCATGTTTCGTTGTTTACTCTTCAAGACTTATACATACATACATGCACGTATTCCAGACCAATATTAGATTCTAATATTGGTACGGACGTACGTACGTCCATACATACATCCATCCATCCATCCATCCATACATACATACATACATACATACATACATACATACATACATACATACATACATACATACATACATACATACATACATACATACATACATACATACATACGTTTCCTGACTCACAATGACATAAACATAACAAGGGTACAAGTATGTACAACCATCCCCCTCTCATCCCCCTCAACCCCGGCCCCTCTCACCCCCAACCCCGGCCCCTCCCTCCCTAACAAATCTCCAAAAATATATTTTTCTTACGTGCAATTTCTGAGGAAATGAGTTTAGCGTGAAGAATGTTGTGTTTGGAAAGAATGTGAACAGCAGAAAATACGGTTAGGTGAGCATTGAGAGTAAAGGGCAAATGTTGAGAATTTGTAGTGAGTTTAGTTTTACGCCGCTTTAAGCAATATTCCAGCAATGACACGACGGGGGATACCAGATATGCACTTGTACCCATTGTGCCCATCCGTGGAATCGAACCCGGGTCTTTAGCGTTACGAGAGAAGGCTTTAACCACCGCCAACGAGAAATTGTAGAATCCGGAAGAAGAATTATATCGTTCGATGGCCTCAGTGATTTCACATCCTGAATCCAAATATTCACGTGAGATCTCAAAATTACGGCAAGTCATGGTCTATATATAATTCCATTATAGCTTTTCATAGGGAATTGCGTCCGTTCTTCTTGTACATATGCACGATGTGAATACCAGGCGTGTGTATGACTACACTGCAACAACCAGGAAGTTATAAACAGTTTTAAGCTACGAGAATCTGACTAAAATAGTATACTGAGGGATAACGTGAAAGCACCGTTTGTGCGATACACAGCTTGTGAAGAAACCTGGGAAAGAATAAGGGAACACTTGTGCCTTCATGTGATCCCTTATTTTTTCCCTCAGTATATATCTTTAATTATATCAACAACGATGTTGATCGCGTAGGTCGATGTTTATGACGCCAATCATTGGATTGTCCAGTCAAGACTCGTTTATTTATAGGTTGGGGTGGTGAGGTAGCCTTGTGGTTAAAACGTTCGCTCGTCAAGCCGAAGGCCCGGGTTCGATTCCCAAAATGGGTACAATGTGTGAATCCCTCCCCCGCCGTGATATTGCTGAAATATTGCTAAAAGCGCGGCGTAAAACTAAACTCACTCACCATCTACAGATAGCCCTCATACAGGTGGAATATTGCTAAAAAAGAACAACAACAGCAACAACAAAACTTTGTAAGGACAACTTACAATCTTCAGCTGCTTGACAAAAGGTGTGAACTCCTCTATCCCAGCCAGTACACCATGCATGAAGACCACGTGTTTGTACGCCGCTGTCATCCCCATCAACGTTGTACTAAGTAACAACAAAACTCTGTAGCCGGCCATGGTCGTGGATGACGTCTCAGAGGAGCAGTCAGAAACAAATAAACCTCGTCAAAAAAATCTCTCGAGCACTTTGCCTTGATGAGTGTTCAAGCGCCCCGGACTGGGCTCGTTTGAACCGCGTATCTTTATATATACACAACAGCGAGTTTCTTCCTTGACAACGATTATGTGAGCGATTTACTTCCGCGTGTTGAATATTTGTGCGTTAAACAGCGTGTGGTGACCACATAACATATCGTTGCGGTGCAATCGCTTTGTGAAACGGGGACTTATCAAATTCTCAACTTTTCATAATGGGGATTCTGTTTATGGACGTTTCGGCTGTATGACAGAGGAATGCGTCTTAGCGTATAGCAGTTGCAAAACATTAGTTGGTTGGTTTGCTGTTTAACGCCGCATCCAGAAATGTTTTATAGCTATATGGTGGCGATCTGTAAACAATCGAGTCTGGACCAGATAATCCAGTGATCAACAGCATGAACATCGATCTACGAAATTGGGATACGATGACATGTGTCAACCAAGTCAGCGAGCCTGACCACCTGATCCTGTTAGTCGCCTCTTAAATTACCGCAAGCATGGGTTGCTGAAGACCAATTCTAACCCGGATCTTCACGGGTAGTTGCAAAATAACAAACCAGTTGATGTGGAACGCTGCTTTAATTTCTTACTTCAGTGTTTCCTTTTCTCTTTTCAATAGCTACTTGTCACACGCAGACCCTAAAGCCCCAAATGGATGTGATGTATGTTGTATTGTTGTTCACATAAACTTAAGGAGACTGTTCAGGTGCATAACAGGGCCAGGGCCCAGATTTTCGAAACGTTCGTAGCCCTAAGAATTCTTAACTTTGATCGTAGCCAATGTGTTAAGGATAGGCTTAAGAAGTTCGTAGGGCTACGAATGTTTCGAAAATCTAGGCCCAGTTCCAGAAAGCGGTCGCAGCGTTACGACAATCGTAAGTCTGATGGATCGTTGTAGTCACGATAATGGGTGGCAGTTATGTCGCCTTAGCACTAAGGCAGTCATAAGTCTGATGAAGTACGAGGGACGTTCAAAAAAGTAGCCAGCCTCACCTAGAAAGTGATACAAATGAAGCTGTATTTATGTTTTATTTTTCTACACATTATCTGTCAACCTGAAGCAAATTGGTTTTGCTATGTTCCAGCCCTACGGTCCCCTTTTTGTTTGACTTTTCATCTTGTTTGACTTTTCATCTTGGTACCCCCCAAAAACGCAAAATCTGCAATAAATGCATCACAAACTTCAGGAAACAAAATATGCAAGGACATTTTGTGTTTTTGAGATAGGCAGAAGTCCGCTAGAATTTTAGGTATCTTAGGTGCATAAAAAGCAATATGTTAAAGTGACTCCCCCTTCATGTTTACTGAAAGAGCTTGTTTTGGAGACACTACCCATCCGCCTTTCAGAAGACGTAATGATAAGGACATAACTTATTCTAATGTTTTCACTTATTCATACATGAGGCCAAAGGTTAAAGCTAAATACTGAATGGTCACACAAGTGTCAGCTCTCGATATATTGTAAACAGTGCCAGCTTAAATATCTGGACACAATGTTCTTGAAAGATTAAAATGAGTCTGTCCTTAAAAAAACTGCCCCCGTCTAACTGTAAGTCAAGCAATCCAATTGTTTGAATGTCGATTTTGACGGGAAGTCATCCAATACTATACTGAACATATTTTATATGATACTATCTGAGGGCCATAATGATTATCTAAGAAGTACCAAATGACAGATCGTTTTTAATTATCTGCAATTTTTAAAGAAATATTATACCCCAATGTGTTGTGATGACTAATATCTAGTTAACCACATTACCCACATATGAAATTTTGGATACGGCTTTGCTAATGATTCCTTCAAAATAAAATGAAACGGTCTAATTGTTGATATATTCGGGACACTATTTAATTGGTAAAATCATTCATTTTATGTTTTCTCTAAACAGCCGAGACCTTTTATACAATTAATGGAAATTAGGTAAGATATATACTAATCAGTAAACCAATGTCGCAAAATGCATAAAACAAGTCATGACGTCAACTAAAATGTTATATTATTTTCAGTAATTTCATTACATTTGAAGATATGGCTAGTACTCCGTTAATAATGATGCAAAATTAGTCATAATACATCTACACAAACAGGAGAACATGGGAATCTAAGAACTAACTTACATATCGGATAGGGCCATCTAAATCGCTATTACGTGATTTCTCAAGTAGTACATTGCCATCTTTTCTTATAAATTGTGAAACTACCAAAACGTATCTGCTCACATTGTTGAACTTTGAATTGGAATAGTTTGGTTTACCGTGAACACAACATAACGAAAATATAGCGTCCGTATCCACAACAACTTTTCTCCAAGTGATCTGAGTTACATTGACCTAGTGTTAAGCATAGCGGAGTTATGCCCCGTTATCTTTATACGTGTATGACCTCTCTGTCGTCGGTTGACGTCACAGAAGAAAATCCATTATTGGCACTTATCGCGAGTCATTTTTAATGTTGAGGGTGTACCGTTAACGATTAGCACATAAACCCATTTCATATACACTTATGTCGTTCAGATATCAGGTTGTATTTTCTTTGCTCACACTTTCTGTAAAGATGCCAAATTAATAAATTCGTAGCAGTTTGCTTTTATCGGTGCACGACAAAAAGTGGAGAAATTGAGAGTTTTTTAACGCGTAGCAAAATTTTGGACAACATTTAACAGTACAGTGTCTATTTCTAAAACCGCCGAGGTAGTCGCACTTATATTTATACCAACGGATAGGAAATTAAATATTCTACATTTCTGTGTAATTTTATAGCCGTACGCAGATCCAGGACCACAAGAGCGCAATTCTCGCACTACGTTCACGTTTCAAACCTTTTGAAAATGTGCGGCTGAAAAAAAACCCTCGGCATCCAGTGCCGCCATTACAGGGCTACGCCTGGGACTCGTTTCACAAAGCCCTCGTAAGCCTAAGATCTCGTAACTTTCCTCGTAGCATTCGTACCTCCTATACTGTAACATAGGAGGGACGACGCTACGAGAAAAGTTACGAGAACTTAGGCTTACGAGAGCTTCGTGAAACGGGGCCCAGGCTTACGCCTGCTGGGTAGGTGGCGTAAATATAGAGCGCTACGACTGGCGTAACTTTAACTATGTCTAATATGTGCATACTGGTTTATGTTTCGTCCGGGCGCACATTTTACTTACGCCCGGACTAGAATTTACGCCCGACATATACATACGGCCAATGGAGTACGCTAGGAATCCCAGCTGGGTCGAGTGGTCCGCTACGTGAACAATATGTATGTGACTTAATCGGTCATCTAATCCCTGGGGGCCAGTGGGGTAGCCTAGTAGTTAATGCGTTGGCTCGTCACACCGAAGACCCGGGTTCGATTCCCCACATGGGTACAATGTGTGAAGCCCATTTCTGGTGTCCCCCGCCGTGATGTTGCTGTAATATTGCTAAAAGCGGCGTAAAACCAAACTCAGTCAGTCTAATCCCTGCAGTAAAGTCCTCACTGGGCACCATTACACAAAGCGCTATGGTCGTCGTAAGTAATTTTAGCACGTTAAAGTACAGAGGAAGGATCTCCTGAGTACTGAGATCTTGATGTTGCTGTAATATTGCTAAAAGCGGCGTAAAACCAAACTCAGTCAGTCTAATCCCTGCAGTAAAGTCCTCACTGGGCACCATTACACAAAGCGCTATGGTCGTCGTAAGTAATTTTAGCACGTTAAAGTACAGAGGAAGGATCTCCTGAGTACTGAGATCTTCCGTGGATTGGGACCCAGGGCCCCGTTCCACAAAGCGATCGTAGCGCTAAGATGTTCGTAACTCCCATACTTTAACATAGACTTACGACAGTCGTAGCGCTAAGATGTTCGTAACTCCCATACTTTAACATAGACTTACGAAAGACGAATAACCGTCTTAAATCTATGTTAATGTGAGTCAGTTTAGTTTGGAGCTGCCTTTAGCAACATTTCTGCAATATCACCAGAAATGGGATTCACACATTGTACCCATGTGGGGAATCGAACCCGGGTCTTCAGCGTGACGAGCGGACGCTTTAACCATTAGGCTACCCCCAACGCCCTGTTGTTAATGTACAAAGGCAGGATCACCTGACTGCTAAGATCTTTCGGTGGATTGGGACCCTGGACATCATTCCACAAAACAATCGTAGTGCAACAACCATCGTAAGTCTATGCTGAAGTACGCTGGATCACCTGAGTACTAAGATCGCTATTGGAAATGAGACTCTGGTGACTACGTGGCTAGTAGACATTCCTTTGTAACCATGGCTGAACTAACTGTCACGCCACCCTCGCCTTCCCTCCCTCAAATCCACAACAGATGTCACGGTGATATGCCAACAGGCCACCCCTTTCCCAGAATGGTTACTTGGCTATTGGGTTACAGAAGACAAAAAACCAGATTATAAGTATCAATAATTTATATTCTTCCTGTGTTGTGTCAGGGTGACATTTGGGTTCACTCAAATATCAAACAATCTAATCAGCTGCATACAAACAGAGAAAATATTCATGTCATGCAACATGAATAAGTCACACTTACTCATTTCACAAAGATTTAGTTTGGGTCATGTAACCAAACACTATTTGCAATCAATTATTGGGCAAACAGTGAATAAAATGAGTAGTTATGTAAATAAGCATTTACATCATTCCTACAACAGTGCAGACTTAATTTGTAACAAAAATATATCTTTGATGGTTTCATATTGAAAAACGAATTCACCAGGTTTCACATTGATGTTGATTCAAGGATTAAACTCTCTGTACATATTGTACTCTCGTGAAGAATAAAACCTGGGCCTTCAGTGATACAAGTGAACACCTTAACCACAAGTAAAAACACACACACACACACACACACACACACACACACACACACACACACACACACACACAACACTTTACACACACACACACACTACACCCACACACACACACTAATCAGAAGGGCGGTGGGATACACCTTTGTGGTTAAAGTGGGTAGCCTTGGTTTATCACAATTTATCAGACCCAGGTTCGATTACCCACATGGGTGCAATAAGAGAAGCCTGTTTCTGGTGTCCTTGTGATATTGCTGGAATATTGCTAAAAGTGAAGTGAAACTAAACTCACTCATTCTAACCAGGAGAGAGAGTAGGGTTGACACCAATTTTTATACAATTTTGGCAAGATTACCCAAGGCTTCACTCTTTGAACTCATGTGAAGAATAGAACCTGTGACAAGAGAACAATTTTACATAAGGCTACCCTGCTATCACCCAAAAGTGGAATACGTAATGAGGTCAAGCACTGACCCATTGGATGATAGCATGAGCAGGTGCTCTATTGGGATATCAGGCCACACAATCATGTGACAGTGACAAGCTGAGGACCAATTATTATACTGAATCCCTCATCAATTATGAATGGTCAAACAGGCGATGCTAAGCTTGTTTTTGACTAGTGATGAAAACAAAAGTATTGCTTCAAAAATGCAACGGTTTCTCAAATGCTTTTGGAGTTACCTCCACTGTCAAATAAAAATAAATATATATGAAACACACACAACAGACAAAATGGGAAGCCAGAGAGTCCATTGACCATGAAATACATTAAATTTCATTTCCGACAAATCTACAGTGGTACTCAATGTTGTTATTTTTCAAACCTGTGGCAGTTTCATATTCATGTCAGAAGTGAAAAGACCCCACACTTTCCTCCATGGACTATCATGCCCAGGTTCTTTTTGAGGTAGGCTTGATGAATAACACGATGCTAAGCCCTGAATACCCTCTAAACAGACCCAGAATCCCATGTACCACACTGCTAAGTCCAGAATACATTCTTAACATACCCCGAATTCCATGTACCACACTGCTAAACCCAGAATGCCCTCTAAACAGACCCTGAATCCCATGTACCACACTGCTAAGCCCTGAATACCCTCTAAACAGACCCCCAAACCCATGTAACTCACTACTGACTCTTGAATCCCTCTGAACAGACCCCGAATCACATGTAACACACTACTGAGTCCTAAATACCCCCTAAACAGACCCCGAATCCCATGTACCACACTACCGAGGCCTGAATCCCTCTAAACAGACCCCGAATCCAATGTAACACACTAATGAGTCCTGAATCCCTCTAAACAGACCCCGAATCCCATGTAACACACTGCTAAGCCCTGAATACCCTCTAAACAGACCCCGAATCCTATGTAACACACTGCTAAGCCCTGAATACCCTCTAAACAGACCCCGAATCCCATGTACCACACTACCGAGGCCTGAATACCCTTTAAACAGACCCAAATCCAATGTACCACACTGCTAAGCCCTGAATACCCTCTAAACAGACCCCGAATCCCATGTAACACACTGCTAAGCCCTGAATACCCTCTAAACAGACCCTGAATCCCATGTAACACACTGCTAAGCCCTGAATACCCTCTAAACAGACCCCGAATCCCATGTACCACACTACCGAGGCCTGAATCCCTCTAAACAGACCCCGAATCCCATGTAACACACTAATGAGTCCTGAATCCCTCTAAACAGACCCCGAATCCCATGTAACACACTGCTAAGCCCTGAATACCCTCTAAACAGACCCAGAATCCCATGTAACACACTGCTAAGCCCTGAATACCCTCTAAACAGACCCTGAATCCCATGTAACACACTGCTAAGCCCTGAATACCCTCTAAACAGACCCTGAATCCCATGTAACACACTGCTAAGCCCTGAATACCCTCTAAACAGACCCAGAATCCCATGTAACACACTGCTAAGCCCTGAATACCCTCTAAACAGACCCCGAATCCCATGTAACACACTGCTAAGCCCTGAACTGCTAAGCCCTGAATACCCTCTAAACAGACCCTGAATCCCATGTAACACACTGCTAAGCCCTGAATACCCTCTAAACAGACCCTGAATCCCATGTAACACACTGCTAAGCCCTGAATACCCTCTAAACAGACCCCGAATCCCATGTACCACACTACCGAGGCCTGAATACCCTTTAAACAGACTGGACACAGTTCCTACAGCAGAAACAAAAGACACTAGAACACAATTATGTAAACATAAAATAAATAAGCAAATGCAAATCCATGTAAAGCAATAAACACTCCTATATCATGCTCCAAGCACCTGCAAGTATCACTGTCAGTAAGCACACAGCTGACAGTGTTTGCTGATACAGAATGCAGTTTGTTGAGCTGTCATACAGAAATTGTGAACATGTCTCTTGGACACATGGTGAATATCATACCATAACAGACAATACTGCGCGATTCCAGAACTGTTCTAGCTTCCATCCAACCTCTGTCCATTACATCATTGCTGAGTGGTTGGCATCTGTGCTTGTGGTTACATTGTTTGCTCGTCACACTGAAGACCCAGGTTTGAGTCCCCATGGTTACAATGTGTTAAGCCGATTTCTGCTGTCCACCACTGTGATGTTGCTGGCGTAAAACCATACTCAATCACTCACTCATTCAAATGGTATTAGAGTTCACTCACTCACACACTCACTGAACCACAGTATGACATAAACTGGACCATAAATGTTCAAGGATTGACACATTTCCTTCTGTGCAGGCTTACACTGTTCCCAAAGGTCTGTAAAAGAATCAAAATGTTCCGTAGTCCTTATGCTTAAAGAATACTGAATGGTATGACACCTCAACACAAACCCTGTATCTCACAGCAACAAGAGACTTGGACATACCTACACTTCCGAGCATCACAAATGTAATTCATTGCAATACAGTCAACCAATGCCAGGTACAAAAATAAGTTAAGAAACCCCAAATGTTCAAAGATGAACTTCTCTGTATAATCTGACACTGAGCACCAGATAATTGCACCACCGGAAGGAAATGACACACGCTGTTAGACAATGTGGCAATATTAATGCCATAGATCTAAAACCACCATACAGAAAGACTTAGCATGTTACGAAAGCCATATTAGTGCCCGAAAGCCCTGTCATATCATTCGCCATCTCGAGCATATTGACTGCAACACTTTAAACAAAAGTTTCTTCTTAAAAAGTAGTTGTTGCAAAATATAAATTGAAGATATCAACATTCTTGTTTTACAAATTCTTTGAAACATAATGATATGATCCACTTGGGTATCAAGAGTCATCATAAGGATAGTGAATTAAAAAGAAGTTCTCAGAAACAAAATTTAAATTCCATTTAAATTGAAAAGGAGCCCCAGTGAGATGGGAGATTCAGAAAGAGTTTTAAAAAATCTAGACTTATACATTTTGGGTTTTCACACAGCAGAAAGGGATCGGCAGGATGGAAAATAATATGGTTCAGGAACCGTGAGACAGGTACACAGTGTACTAGTGTACTAACATACTGGTCACAGGTATGTACAGCTGATTTATACATACTACAGGGCAAATATTGGTGAAAAGTGGAGGTAATTATCACAGTTTGGTCCTCCACCAATCAGTGCTGACAACAATCAATGAATACATTTTGTAAAGTCGTCACGACGTTATTGAAACAGGATTGCATATTCAGTTTGACATAAATACAAAGTTCATGTTGATCTCAAACAATGTAGTCACAAACACAAAATGTAGATGATATAACCTAGAATCATGGGGAGATATAGCTCCAGAAATATAGCTGATATAACCTAGAATCATGGGAGATATAGCTCCAGAAATATAGCTGATATAACCTAGAATCATGGGAGATATAGCTCCAGAAATATAGCTGATATAACCTAGAATCATGGGGAGATATAGCTCCAGAAATATAGCTGATATAACCTAGAATCATGGGGAGATATAGCTCCAGAAATATAGCTGATATAACCTAGAATCATGGGAGATATAGCTCCAGAAATATAGCTGATATAACCTAGAATCATGGGAGATATAGCTCCAGAAATATAGCTGATATAACCTAGAATCATGGGGAGATATAGCTCCAGAAATATAGCTGATATAACCTAGAATCATGGGAGATATAGCTCCAGAAATATAGCTGATATAACCTAGAATCATGGGAGATATAGCTCCAGAAAATATAGCTGATATAACCTAGAATCATGGGAGATATAGCTCCAGAAATATAGCTGATATAACCTAGAATCATGGGAGATATAGCTCCAGAAATATAGCTGATATAACCTAGAATCATGGGGAGATATAGCTCCAGAAATATAGCTGATATAACCTAGAATCATGGGGAGATATAGCTCCAGAAATATAGCTGATATAACCTAGAATCATGGGAGCAGAAATATAGCTGATATAACCTAGAATCATGGGGAGATATAGCTCCAGAAATATAGCTGATATAACCTAGAATCATGGGAGATATAGCTCCAGAAATATAGCTGATATAACCTAGAATCATGGGGAGATATAGCTCCAGAAATATAGCTGATATAACCTAGAATCATGGGGAGATATAGCTCCAGAAATATAGCTGATATAACCTAGAATCATGGGAGATATAGCTCCAGAAATATACCTGATATAACCTAGAATCATGGGAGATATAGCTCCAGAAATATAGCTGATATAACCTAGAATCATGGGAGATATAGCTAACCAGAAATATACCTGATATAGCTCCAGAAATATAGCCTAGAACCTCATGGGGAGATATAGCTCCAGAAATATAGCTGATATAACCTAGAATCATGGGGAGATATAGCTCCAGAAATATAGCTGATATAACCTAGAATCATGGGGAGATATAGCTCCAGAAATATAGCTGATATAACCTAGAATCATGGGGAGATATAGCTCCAGAAATATAGCTGATATAACCTAGCTGAATCA
Source organism: Haliotis rubra (assembly GCF_003918875.1). Classification (NCBI taxonomy): domain Eukaryota; kingdom Metazoa; phylum Mollusca; class Gastropoda; order Lepetellida; family Haliotidae; genus Haliotis; species Haliotis rubra. The sequence continues at coordinate 475,444 of NW_025765525.1, read as the reverse complement.
TGGGAGATATAGCTCCAGAAATATACCTAGCTGATATAACCTAGAATCATCATGGGGAGATATAGCTCCAGAAATATAGCTGATATAACCTAGAATCATGGGGAGATATAGCTCCAGAAATATAGCTGATATAACCTAGAATCATGGGGAGATAGCTCCAGAAATATAGCTGATATAACCTAGAATCATGGGGAGATATAGCTCCAGAAATATAGCTGATATAACCTAGAATCATGGGGAGATATAGCTCCAGAAATATATAACCTGATATAACCTAGAATCATGGGGAGATATAGCTCCAGAAATATAGCTGATATAACCTAGAATCATGGGAGATATAGCTCCAGAAATATAGCTGATATAACCTAGAATCATGGGAGATATAGCTCCAGAAATATAGCTGATATAACCTAGAATCATGGGGAGATATAGCTCCAGAAATATAGCTGATATAACCTAGAATCATGGGGAGATATAGCTCCAGAAATATACCTGATATAACCTAGAATCATGGGGAGATATAGCTCCAGAAATATACCTGATATAACCTAGAATCATGGGGAGATATAGCTCCAGAAATATAGCTGATATAACCTAGAATCATGGGGAGATATAGCTCCAGAAATATAGCTGATATAACCTAGAATCATGGGGAGATATAGCTCCAGAAATGATATAGCTGATATAACCTAGAATCATGGGGAGATATAGCTCCAGAAATATAGCTGATATAACCTAGAATCATGGGGAGATATAGCTCCAGAAATATAGCTGATATAACCTAGAATCATGGGGAGATATAGCTCCAGAAATATAGCTGATATAACCTAGAATCATGGGGAGAAGCTCATGGGGAGATATAGCTCCAGAAATATAGCTGATATAACCTAGAATCATGGGGAGATATAGCTGATATAACCCAGAAATATAGCTGATATAACCTAGAATCATGGGAGATATAGCCCAGAAATATAGCTGATATAACCTAGAATCATGGGGAGATATAGCTCCAGAAATATAGCTGATATAACCTAGAATCATGGGGAGATATAGCTCCAGAAATATAGCTGATATAACCTAGAATCATGGGGAGATATAGCTCCAGAAATGTAGCTGATATAACCTAGAATCATGGGGAGATATAGCTCCAGAAATATAGCTGATATAACCTAGAATCATGGGGAGATATAGCTCCAGAAATATAGCTGATATAACCTAGAATCATGGGGAGATATAGCTCCAGAAATATAGCTGATATAACCTAGAATCATGGGGAGATATAGCTCCAGAAATATAGCTGATATAACCTAGAATCATGGGGAGATATAGCTCCAGAAATATAGCTGATATAACCTAGAATCATGGGAGATATAGCTCCAGAAATATAGCTGATATAACCTAGAATCATGGGGAGATATAGCTCCAGAAATATAGCTGATATAACCTAGAATCATGGGGAGATATAGCTCCAGAAATATAGCTGATATAACCTAGAATCATGGGGGAGATATAGCTCCAGAAATATAGCTGATATAACCTAGAATCATGGGGAGATATAGCTCCAGAAATATAGCTGATATAACCTAGAATCATGGGGAGATATAGCTCCAGAAATCATATATAGATGATATAACCTAGAATCATGGGGAGATATAGCTCCAGAAATGTAGCTGATATAACCTAGAATCATGGGGAGATATAGCTCCAGAAATATAGACCTAGAATGATATAACCTAGAGAATCATGGGGAGATATAGCTCCAGAAATATAGCTGATATAACCTAGAATCATGGGGAGATATAGCTCCAGAAATATAGCTGATATAACCTAGAATCATGGGAGATATAGCTCCAGAAATATAGCTGATATAACCTAGAATCATGGGGAGATATAGCTCCAGAAATATATATGATATAACCTAGAATCATGGGAGATATAGCTCCAGAAATATATATGATATAACCTAGAATCATGGGGAGATATAGCTCCAGAAATGTAGATGATATCACCTAGAATCATGGGGAGATATAGCTCCAGAAATATAGCTGATATAACCTAGAATCATGGGGAGATATAGTTCCAGAAATGTAGATGATATAACCTAGAATCATGGGGAGATATAGCCTTGAGCAGCTCCAGACACAGCTGGAATAACCTAGAAATATACCAGGAATGTAACTCATGTAACTAGAAATATATACTCATGGAAATGAATAAGGGAACATATGAAAGTACAAGTGTTCCTTTATTCTTTTCCAGGTTTCTTTACAAGGCATGTATTGCACTGTGGATGAAATTCTGGAAATAACTAAAGGAACACTTGTATTTTCATGTGTTCCCTTATTCATTTCTATGAGTATGTATAGCAGAAACCTATACAACTTGCTATATAGTTGACCTAGTAACCTAGATATGTACCAGAAACCTAGCTGATATAACAGAGATATATATCACAAACCTAGCTGATATATCCTAGATATATACCAGAAACATTGCTGATATATCCTAGATATATACCAGAAACATTGCTGATATATCCTCCAAACATACCAGAAACATGTTGAAGCACAGGACCTATACTCTGCTTGGTAAAATTGGTTGATATTCTCTGCTCTTCAAAACTCTCCTTGGCCCCTGAGACAAATCTGCATGTTGTCCTGGCTAGCTGACACAAGTGATGTCCCTTGGATTGCATAGTACCGGTATTCATATCACATAAAGCCCACCACTTGGAAGACACATCTTTTGACACTGAAGTACCTCTTACTTTCCAAGGATGAAACCCTTTCTACAGTGAAGCTCTATTTGTTTTGATCCTATTATTCAGAATATCTTCTTTCTGGATGGTGCCCGTTGGAAATGTGTTCATTTTACTAACACTGTTTACTAACTTTCTGATTTAAACGAGCTTCTCTGTAGCAGGAAAACATTCTTTAAATGTCGACAAAAACCCATAATAATTAGGCAACAAAGCTTCACATCAAATTATTGTAAAAACATCAGAGGAAAAATTCAACAATCGACAATCAATAACTTTGCATGTATAACACCAATGTAGAAATCTCTTTTTAAAAGAGTGTTCTGCATTGGATTAATGCATGAACATTATAAATGTCATAGTTATACTATTGATCTGAATTCAGTGACTACCACAGGTATGATTAAAACAAACTCTTAAATTCTCAATTAAATTCAAACAAAAAATCAACAGCTTTAGACTGAATATATCTCATGAAACATGCTACTTGTCAATTCCTGTACACATTAAAAATATTGACAAATTATGATTAAAATCAACTTACTACAAACGTGTAAAAGCAACATTCACAGTATAAATAAAATACACTAAAACATGCTATGATATGAAAAATATCTCAGTTCCAGAAAACACAATAAAATAATTTACGCTTGTCAAGTTAATTCTTCTTAATACATGCAGTCTCCAGGGATTTTCAACACATTTACTACTTGACTGAAAACCTTGTTTTAAAGTGCAAAAACAGCCCACCAAAACAGTGTGCAAGCACTTTAATTCAACTGTTTGAAATTGAGCTGTATTTTTTATTAGTATGAAAATGTCCCTTAAACACGAAAAAATGTTTCATTTTGCACACATCAAAATATCGTAACCTTAGATAAAATGGTTTAGCTGTAACAAAATCACAGTATAAAACAATCAAATAGAAGCAAAGTAAAAACATGTGATGCAGAGAATACCTCTTGAAAATCAATATCCGACACGTCCCTTACGTGACAACATATTTTCCTAGTTTCATATTTCAACTGCAATAAATATAGACACAGTACCAATAGGTCGTCAGATCCCATACACTGACTATGTGAGGTATTGTTACACACTCAACTTGTACATATTGACATACAAGGTAAAGGCAATGATAAAACTCCACACACTGTCCATGTGAGGAAAGGTTCCACATTCTTCTTGTAGAAATCGATACACATGGTGAAGATTGCTGTCAAACTCCACACACTGTCCATGTGAGGAAAGGTTCCACATTCTTCTTGTAGAAATCGATACACATGGTGAAGATTGCTGTCAAACTCCTCACACTATCCATGTGAGGAATGGTTCCACAGTCACTGTTTTTGTAGACATCAAGACACAAGGCGCAGACAACAATCACACTCCCCACACAGTCTATGTGAGGAATGGTTCCACACTCACTGTTTTTGTAGACATCAAGACACAAGGCGCAGGCAACAATCACACTCCCCACACAGTCTATGTGAGGAATGGTTCCACACTCACTGTTTTTGAAGACATCAAGACACAAGGCGCAGGCAACAATCACGCTCCCCACACAGTCTATGTGAGGAATGGTTCCACACTCTTCTTGTAGACATCCATGTTGGTGTGCCACTTGATATGTGGAATCCCGCTGTAGGTGAAGGTCGTAATTGCCTTCCGTTCGTACAGTGTGCGCAGTCCAAAGCTGTCCTCTCTGTACCACTGGAAGAGGAACAGCGTGTGCCAGAATGGCATCAGTAAGGTGAGGTGAGGTGAGGTGAAATTGGGCTTTACGTCGTGCTTGAGAATATTTCGCTCATATGACGACATGCATGCATGTGTATGTGTATGTGCGGCTGCTTGTACTAGCCCAGACTTAAGCTGGTTTTATAGTGCCCACTGAGATACCATGCCGCAGTGAAGCATGAATACCCCACTCAGACACATTATACTGACTCCGAGCCGACCAGTCCTTGTTGTACCCATTAATGCCGAGCGCCAGGCAGGGACCAACAAGTACCATATTTTAACGTCTTTTTGGTATGATGCGGTCGGGGATCGAACCCGCGACCTTCCGCTCTCCGGGCGGACGCTCTAACCACTACACCACGGAGGCGGTCGGCATCAGTAAGTAATGTGTTGGTGTGGATGTATGGGTGTGTGCCTGTAAAGGTTGAGTCTGGTGTAACACCGCTTTTAACAATATTCCAATATTATCGTGGCAGGGGACACCAGATATGGGCTTCACACATTGCATTCATGTGGGGAATCAAACCCAGGTTGTCAGTGTGGCGAGCAAACGCTCTAACCACTAGACCACCCAGCGCTCTATGTAAGGGTCACTGAACACTACCCCTCATTTTTTTTAATGAAGTCTCATTGCATTTGAAGGTGTGATAATGTCTTTATGTCATATGGAGTGTAAAGGCTAGACACATACCCTCTGTTCTTGCATTGGGAGGACCACATCACTGCCGTTGTACATTCCAAAATGACTAAAATAAAAAAATATATATATATTTTGTACAAATGACAAGAGCTTGATCTTGTTTGTTGTGTAACACAGCACTTAGCAATATTTCTGATGTATGAACGCGGACGGTAAATAGGTCTGGACCAGAAAATCCAGTGATTGAGATCATGAGCATCGATCTACGCAATTGGGAACCGATGACATGTGTCAACCAAGGCAGTGAGCCTGACCACTTGTTCCCGTTAGTCGCCTCTTACAACAAGCATGGGTTGCTGAAGACCAATTCTTACCCAGATCTTCATGGGATCTTCACAAAGGAAGACGCCTATGATAATATCATGCAAAGATTAATTGTGGTGATCACATACTATTTGACAAAAACACATATATTCCTAGTCTGATCTCAAAATATACACCACTGACTTGAGTTACTATAACTAGAATGGGTATTGTCTATTTTATACCCCCATTTGATTAACTTTTGTCTCAATATAGAACAATTTTTTTATGGATAACAACTTCTTTATTTCGTGAGTTCGACGTTTCGATACAGATTCTTGTACCATTGTCAGGCAGGAGTTAGTTAACTTTTGTCTCTTTTAAAGCAAAGACAGACTTTACATGATGTCACTATCTATTATTGTGGCCACCCCAAAGAGCAATACTGACCTCAGGCAAGGTAAAAACAGGTACTCATGTCATGGAAGTCTACAATTGTTCAAGAGTTCTTAAAGACACATTGGGGGCACATTCGCAATGACATTCTACTTCAATAGAACATAACTGTAGGATGATGGTAGGTACCTACCTAGATTGCCAGGGGGTGATCACACCGTCATCTGGACCCCCAACAAGCACCATCTTCTTCAAACGAGAGAAGTTCTCCTTGAAAGCTGGAGATTCAAACACACAAAGGTTTAAAATATTGGCACCTGAAGGTTACATCTTAAAATTTCTCTCTTATCATGCCTGGATCAAGTCTTAGCTACAACCTTGATAATATTTAACTTTATTAAAAGCTAAAATGTTAACAAAAGCTTTCGTAAATTTCGTAACTTCCTCACATACTTTTTAAATACATATAGTTAAAAGCTTTCGTAAATTCATAATTTCATAATTACATATAGTTCAAAGGTTTTAGAACCTATCAATGTTGTTAATAGAAACTGTTGTAGTGGTAATCCCAAAGATGAATTTATTGACATTTTGTTAAACATATATCTTGTATAAGATGAAATTGTCTCACAAATTCATGTGATTGAGTGAGTGTGTTTGGTTTTACGCCTCTTTCTAGCAATATTCCAGCAATATCGCAGCAAGGGACACCAGAAATTGGCTTCAGACATTTTATCCATGTAGGGAATCGAACCTGGGTTTTTGGCGTCGTGAGCGACCCAACACCCCAGTTCATGTGAGTAACTCATATATCCAAGACAGTACTATAGGACATATGGACGGAAATACTGCATATAAATCTGTATCTGATAAAACAAGAGGCACTACTCATACATAAGAAAACATATAGAGACTTACTTTGACTTTGTCCATTAATAGTGTCATTGTTGAGGACGGCCAGATATTCGGAGAACTTGCGGTATTCATCTTGATGATGTGGATCTAGAAATATTTATCATGGAGTGAGTGAGTGAGTGAGTGAGTGAGTGAGTGAGTGAGAGAGAGACCCCATGGGGGACCTGGGACAACTTGCAATATTAGCGCTTTGACTATCTTAAGTTTATGTTGGTGTACATTACGATCATGTTAAGATTGCTTTGCGCCAAATGTGCCCTGTGCCACAATACACAAATCGACCACAGAGCTAAGACTATTCTAACTCATCACCATAGACTTACGACAGACATAGCACTATGATTACTTTATGAATAGCAACTTAAGACTCAGACTTAGCTAAGTCAGTTTTTAAAAACTTAAGTTTGGACTTAGGAAAAATCTTAGTTTCTTTATGAATACCACCCCTGGGGCGGTATTCATAAAGAAACTAAGATTTTCCTAAGTCCAAACATAAGTTTTTAAAACTGACTTATCTAAGTCTGAGTCTTAAGATGCTATTCATAAAGCTACTAAGTCAGAAACTTAGCTAAGTTTCCAAAGACAAACTAAGTTTTTTCAGAGTGCATACCAGCGTGATCACTAGGGTGAATCCGAAGTTATTTTTAGACTTCCGGCGGAACTCTTTTATAAAAAGGTGTGAAAATGGCTTTTCGTTGGGATCTCCCTTTGCTATTTACGCAGACAGGCGACACATTGCGATACCGCGGTAATACATTGTGAAAAATATGTCGGAGTCTGAGATAAAGAAGAGAAAACCTAATTGGACTAAAGGCGAGGTCCTGCTTTTGACCGAACTCTTGAAAACAAACGCCAGAGTGTTGGAAGGAAGTTTGGTCCGGCGTGACGTCGGGCGGCGGCAAGAGGCGTGGCAGGTAATGTAAACATTGGGTCCGACTGTCAAGGTGTAGTCAAGAATACAGAAATGTCTTAGACTACGTGCCACACATAGTTTTTATTTGTTTTGAATAAGTACGATTTTCTGTTCTCTTTTCTGAATTACATTGGTACGCCTATGAAACAGCCCAAAATGCATCAAACACTGGAAAAATGTAGTAGGTGTAGGTGATGATTAGCCGAGGTCACACGACGAAGGAAAGGAACATGTATGAACGAAAAAGTTTTTTAAGCGTTTAACATGACCTCATACAAATAAAGTTTGATGAGGCTGCAGCATGAAGTGTCAGGAATATTTGTAAAATTTCCTGTGTTTTGTTAACTAACAATGGAAAATTTAAAAAAATAGGAAATCCTACTTTATAATTTTTTTTAGGAAATCCTAGTTTATAAATATATGACTAAATATGAAAGCTTTGAGTGATATCTATTTAAGGTATTATCATCATAAGTGTAATCAACTTTAGAACAATTGATTTCAAGAATATATGGAAAATTAAAAAAATAGGAAATCCTACTTTTTATAAAAAAAATTAGGAAATCCTATTTTATAAAAATATCCTTTCTCCCAAATGCTCTGCCTCTTATTTGTCCACAATCATAATACATATAGTTGATTTCTAACAAGTTATGGTCATGACATAGTAATTCATAAGCAGATAGTAACATATGTATATCAAAATAAAGGTTGACAGTTTTCATTCAACTCAACAGGTTATTACAGCAACCATCAACTCCGCTGGTCTGCATCCCAGATCTAAAGAAGAGGTAGAGAAAAAGTGGAAGAACATAAAGAGTCAATCAAAACAGAAGTATTCTGAGTTCAGCAGATTGACTAGAGGAACAGGCAAGTACTTTTCTTCAGTTCATATATCTTGTATATGAGTCACGGGTATTAAATGACATCTATCAGTCTTCTGTCAATTGTCTTAACAAATAAGTTATAACTGATGGATCAATAATCAGTAACAATCGTCCTTGTGTTTTTGTTGTTGTATTTCTTGTATGAAGGGTAATATTTAAAAAATGTGATCCTGAATGGAATAGTGATTGTCCTATTCCCTATTCCAATGAACATATATATATGAAGTTATTTTAAATAAAAGAAATCAAATTAATGATTGTGATTAAATTTTAATGCAGGAGGTGGACCAGCACCAACACCAATCAGCCCAGTGACCGATGCTGTCATTGACATTTTAGGCCAGGACAATGTGGCACTGACAGGTGTGCCTGGGTCAGTCGACTCAACAATGCTGCAGGTACTTGACTTGGTACCAACCGATGACAGGTAAATATGAATGATATGAGGTACCTTTTGGTTAGAATATCATCACCTCACTTGTGCATAAATGTGTTCATACATACATGTATTTTTGGTATGCTTTAACTGCACTGTCTGTTATGATAAATATATGTAATGAACAACTGTTATTGGTTTTTTATATCTAATTGTAATAACACAAAACAACAGGCTTGTTAAAATTGAAAGAACATTTATATTAAAAATTACATGCACATTTCTATCATTTTATTTTTAGACAGATTTATGAAGCCATGTGTGACCCCCATCCACAGCCAGAGGGAGCCAGAATGGGTCCTGAGGAGCCACCAGTCCATCCAGATGCTCCAAGATGCCACACAGTGGAAGCTCTGTTAAAACAGAAATTGCAGCTGGAAATAGAATGCCTCACATTGAAAAAAGGAGTACCTAAAACATAAAATCATGAAACTGAATTAGCTTAAACTGCCATAAATGTACTTGCTGAAAATCAGAAATATTTACATATTTGGGTATTAGGTGTATCATTCTCTGTCTAATATAAGGATAAAACAGATTCTGTTAGAAAAACTATTGTGGGGCCTTTAGCCAAACAGAAATTAAATTGTCAATACTACACATGAAGATAAGGGAATATACAATATTACAAATAAATAAAGCTATCGTGTAGAATGTATTAATAGTATGAGTGATAAAACTTAATTTTGTTTTGGAGAGGATTGTCTGTATTAAATGTAATAACATAATCTACCATTTATAGTTCTAACTCTGACACTATGATAGAAGATCCTAAAATCATCTTACATGGAAAGTTTGTATTGGCGAAGTGCTCTCTTTATCTCAGTGCAGCCACTGGTGTAGTGATTGCTAGTAGACCTCCACTCTGCCCATCATGCCTTCCAAATCCATCATGCCCATCTGTGGGTGGTAATGGAATGTTCCTGTCCTTGCATATGTTGTGAAGGACAGCACATGCTATGATCACCTGAAATATGGAATAATTAGTGATAAATGGAAAATAATAAATTTAGATACAAAAGTCAGTATAGACATGGCCATGCAGTGTACATTTTGAGATGATGAACTACTGTATTGCCTTTTACATATTTTCAATAGCATCAGTAAATAGAAATTCATGACAACCCATATCATATTCGTGATATATAGTAATATATATATGTATATAGTTTCATATTTTCAGTGATTCATACATCTTGCAAAATTGTAATTTATTAATCATATTGCCATTTAGCTTTGTTACCTTGTCAATTTATTTGTATTATTTATGTGGCAAGTAAACAGTGCTAAAGAAATAACTGTTGTTGATTATATTTTTCTTACCTTGCAAGCCTTCTCAGGTTTTAACCTGATTTCCCCATGAAGAACAGGAAATCTGCGCTTGAATTGGCCAAAGGCCCTTTCAACACTGCTCCTTGTTCTTTTATGCGATCTGGGTTAAGAAATAAAATATCATAAACCTCCAGCACAGTAAAAACTGTTTGTGTTGTCATTGTAAACTGTCACTTATTCAGTAAATAACTCTGAAAAAAACCTAATAATACAGTAACACTTACATAGATTATTTACATTCTACATTGAACTCCTGTCACTGGGTTGCCTACTAGAGGGCGCCTATTACAGTGGTTTATGATGTTTTAAGAAAATAATTTCTAGTCATATTCAGCATACTCATAAAATGTCTACAACCTGATTACAGAATTCGTATTTTATGAAAACTGTATTTTGCTTCGGTTATCCAGACTAATGTAATAACGTTTGTGATCTATAATGTGTAATGAGTACGATTGCTCAATGTTTATTCGAGGTAAATACAAGGGACACCACTCTATGTTGCTGATCACAATTGGCAACTTTACACGGAAGTTTACATACCTGTTGTAGTTTGTTTGTGGTCCTGCCAATGGCCTTAGGAAAGGGGTTAGTAGCCACTTCTTACAGGGGTAACCGCTGTCACCGAGAAGGTGGCATCCCATGGGGACAACATTTGAGACCGCTGTTGGTCAATATGCGTGAATCGTGTGTCGATCCAGGCCACCGAGCGTCAATTATCCTGTCTTCGCTATCGAAAGCGATCTGTGTATTGATGCTGTGGTAGTGATGCCGGTTTACAAATTCATTTTCATTTACTGTTGGGGCTTGAATCTGAACGTGCGTTCCGTCGATCACCCCCACAACTCCGGGAAAGTTTGCAACCTGATAAAAGTTGGTCTGGTGACGCCTGATGTCACGAAGTTGTAGGGGGAAGCGAACGAACTGTTTGACAATCCTGTCAGATGACAAACTTCGTATGCAGTCATTCACAGCTCTGGAAATGGTTGGCTGGCTGACACCTTGATCGTCCGCATTGCACAATTGAAATTTTATGGTGGCAAAGTACCTCAATGTGATGAGCGTCTTTTGTGAGGCATCCAGTGCGTGGTTACAGGTGGTTGTGGGCTCAACGTCTGGCTATTAGACTGGCGGCGAATCTAATGCCATTCCCATCTAGGCGGTATCGCGAATTAATTCTTCATCGCTGTATTCAACGAGACTTTGTCTTCTTTGGTGAAATGAACGACGCCTCAGCGCTACGGCAGCCATATTGTTTACTGACTTAAGTCAAACACCTTCCAGTTAAGCCTACCCCTGCCCAGTCTTAAGATTTAAGTCGGAAATCGCCAAAACTTAAGCCTAAGTTGCTTTATGAATATGACTTGAGTAAAATCTGAAAACTTAAGTCAGAAAAAGTGAAAAACTTAGTTTTTTCAAAAACTTAAGTCATATTTCAGACTTAAGTTCTTTTATGAATACAGCCCCTGGAGTAGAGTCTATCAAGAACCCAGAAACTACTCATAAGATACCCGTGAAGATCCGAGTTAGAATTGATCTTCAGTAACCCATGCTTGTCGTAAGAGGCGACTAACGGAATCGGGTGGTCATCGTATCCCAATTGTGCAGATCGATGCTCATGCTGTTGGTCAGTGGACTGTCTGGTCCAGACTGGATTATTTAAAGACCGCCACCATATAGCTAGAATTTTGCTGAGTGTGGCGTAAAACTAAACTCACTCACTCACAATACGGATACTGGGTTAGAACTGATCCTTTGCAACCTATACTCCTTATCAGAGGTGACTTAATGGGTTACGTGTTCAGGCTCAGTGACTTGGTTGATAGCGATTTAGTATGACAATTGCTCATAATATCAATCACTGGATTGTTGATTCTTTACAGCACACAATCGAACAGCTGGAATATTGTGGTGGTGAACACAAACTACTTACCATACCAATAGTTTGCAACAGACCATCTTTGCCCCATGTCAGTGTAGAAATATCTGAAAGGGAACCACAGGTTAAATCTTAACACCTGACTGCTATATAATGATAACTGTCTAAACTTTTAATTTTACACATAAGAATTGTAAAATATCTTCAGCATATATTCTTAAAGAGTGCAATGCTGTTGCTTTGATTATTCATGTTAATAAGTACAGAATTATTCAAGACAAATTAATTTTCAAGAATACATGTGTTCTTTTTTTATTTAATTGACATATCAGACATATCTTTATTAGTAATAATTAGAACCTGACGCTCAATCACCCACCTGTAAATATTTGACTTGACATAGTTTGGGAAAAGGTACTTGAGGTAGTCGGTGTCTGGAACAACAAAAACTAGGTGTGACAGTGATTGTAACTGTATTCCAGCTCTATAACTAGAGGGAACACAAAGCATCTCTGTGCATGACTGACTGATTGAGTTTGTTTTTACGCCGCTTTAAGCAATATTCCAGCAATATCACGGCGGGGGACACCAGAAATAGGCTTCACATATTGTACCCATGTGGGGATTCGAACCCGGGTCTTCGGCGTGACGAGCCAACGCTTTAACCATTAGACTACCCCACCGCCCCCTCTGTGCATGAGTAGGATGGGATGCAAGCATGATGCAAGCCAGCATGACCAAATGATACCGAGCCTAGCATGATACAGGAAAACAAGGCGCTGCGCTTCGCATCAGCAGCTTACAGATGCCAAAGGAAGGAATTCAGTGAAATCTGCATTCAGTAAGGTATATTAAAGTATGATCAAGGATGCCAAAAGCCCACACAGACACAGTCAATGATGACACATGCACAATGGAACACGATCAGCCTGTCAGGTCCTACTATCTCCCATTCGTCTGTCAGTAAACCAAGAAGAGGGTGGCCTCTTTCTTAACCAGAATCATGGTTCTGTTTCTGGGGCCATAGAAGAATGATTGAGTTGGCCCAACATTCCAGTCATATCACGGAATGTCGTCTTAATGTGGTACTGAAGTACTGCAGGCCACTTTGGTGACCCCATGATCTCGGGTATGGTGCTGAGGACAGCTGGCTATTGATTTTGATCATATAGACTAATAATCATTAAGTAAATATCGTAAGCGATAAATATCGGAGAACTTTGAGCAAAAATGACCAAAAATATCTGAAAGAAATCAACCTATTGTTAGTGAGTGATGACATATTTAGGTTTGGATTACTAACAAAACACTGTCATGAACATAATTTAGAAGCAGTCAAAGAGGTGAGGTGAAATTGGGTTTTACGTCGTGCTTGAGAATATTTCGCTCATATGACGACATGCATGCGTGTGTGTGTGTATGTGCGGCTGCTTGTACTAGCCCAGACTGAAGCTGGTTTTATAGTGCTAGCCCACTGAGATAACATGCCGCAGTGAAGCATGAATACCCCACTCAGACACATTATACTGACTCTGATCTGACCAGTCCTTGTTGTACCCATTAATGCCGAGCGCCAGGCAGGGACCAACAAGTACCATATTTTAAAATCCGGGCGGACGCTCTAACCGCTACACCACGGAGGCGTTTGTAGCAGTGAAAGAATAAAGACCTCTAACTTGGTGTATTGTCCAAGTATAACTTCATTCCATCACAACAGTTTATGATATTGTCATTGACATCATATTCAGCCGTAGTGCTGCCAAACCTAGTGACATGATCAGGGCAAAGTGGGATATAAACCCAGGATCAAAGATTTCTGACTCTCTGTAAAGCTATATGCTGATCCATACTTAGGGTTGGGTATTGCCAAAATTTTTGTATTGCGATATATTGCGATATGTGTTGGCGTATTGCAATATGTATTGCAATATATTGTGAAAGTGTAACATATGGGTTTAAGGTAATGACATTACTGTTTCCTTTCTTTTGAAACGATGCCACTGGCCACTGTCAGGACTCAGATGTGATTGTGCAAAAATGACCAATTGAAAATGTTTCCAAATTGAAGACTTCGCTCTAAATTTGGAACTTGCGAAAAAGCGTACGCAGCGACGTCCGCCATTTTGGTTTGTGTATCATTGCAACGAGTACCGGTACCAATCTATTTGTTTTTATTTATATGGTTTAAAAGTCTTTATTTATATGGTTTAAAAGTCATGCAAATACAACTATATGACCAACAAATATTCTCAAAACTATTAATGTATAATAATATAAAGGAAATACAAACGGTGTTAGTAGTTTGACTACATGAAGAAAATCACCGATCATATCGGGTGAACCGTTTCACGAAAAGTGCACCGCAAATAACGTATTGTGAAGTTCGAATTGCAATATACCGGTTAACCAGTATTATCGCCCACCCCTATCCATACTGTACACAACTTAATTCTCAGTAGTCCCTCAGTAGTATGGGGTGTCCCCTGCTGTGATATTGCTGGAATATTGCTTAAAACGGCGTAAAACTAAACTCACTCACTCACTCACTCAGTAGTATGCTCACCTCCATACTGGCCAGCCAAGGGGCAGCTGAGACCGATGAAGGTGTCCACATTGTGTTGCAGCATGGACATCAGACCACGACACACCAAGCCACCTACAACATCAGCAACATCTACAACAGCGGCACTTCACATCATATATACAGAAAATCATTTTGTTAAAGACTAGGTGAAACTAGTACTATAATATCAATTGTCCTCAGAGTTTTGACTTATTCCTGCCTGAATGAAACAAATATGCTTTCTATGTTACTATTTTCTATCATTTTTATTTCGACCATGACTACCATATGTGAAATGCAGGAATTTGATTGGACAGTCAATAAAATTAGACACTACCAATTTGGACTAGATATGCGTTCAGTTTCAAATTAAACTTAGTGACTATGAATTGGGTCTGACATTCCTTTGATTTGAAGAAAATCCAGGAAACAGTTCTTGAGATAGCTTATCTGTGACATGCAGGTTAACATGCTGAAATCTTCAAAGTGTCGCCATGACCTTGGAAATTATGTGAAGGTCACCAAAATCGACTGGGCCCTGCACCTTCCCTAGATAAAGCTTGGTAATGAATATGAAGACAATCCAGTGAACAGTTCTTGAGATAGCTAATCTGTGACATGCAGGTTAACATGCTGAAATCTTCAAAGTGTCGCCATGACCTTGGAAATTATGTGAAGGTCACCAAAATCGACTGGGCCCTGCACCTTCCCTAGATAAAGCTTAGTAATGAATATGAAGACAATCCAGTGAACAGTTCTTGAGATAGCTTAATATGCAGGTAAAACATGAAAGTCCCCTTGTGACCTTGAAATGAAGGTCAAGGTCACCAAACCTGACTTGGACCTTTCTTATAGTGTGATGAACCTAGGTACCAAATATGAAAAGAATCTAGAGAACGGTTCTTAAGATATTCTAATTCGTACGTACGTACAGACGGACGGAGCCTAATACTATATCTCCCGCTAATAAAAATATGGGTTGTGGTAGGTCATTCAGGACCTGGCAGTAGAAATTATTTACCCGACCCAAGTACTCAGGGACCCGTTCCAGCCCACACTCATCCCATCGTATCCATGACAACAGTTATGTCACATGCCCTCACTCACCCTGAGAGAAACAGACAAGATGGATGCCATCAGGGTTGTCTGCCATAATCTGAGTGAACAAGATTTGAATCTTCTCCACCTGGTTCCACATCGGTTCCAGACTGTACACGTCCACAAAAGCATTGATCTGTGTTGTGTTGGTACCAGGGTGATCCTGAAACAGAGTGAGTGGGTCAGTTTAGTTTTACACCGCTTTTAGCGATACTCCAGCAATATCACGTCAGGGGACACCAGAAATGGGCTTCACACATTGTGCCCATGTGGGGAATCAAACCTGGGTCTTTGGCATGACGACCGAACACTTTAACCACTAGGCTACCCCACCGCCCTCCTGAAATCGAGATGTGCCAGAAATATACTAACAAGAAGTACTCTTATAGTGTTCATATATTCATTTAGAAACAGTAGTATATTCTTATCTCTGGGATTGTTTCTCTGAACACATATGTTTATTTCATTGTGTCTTCAACTCATGTCAAAAAGGGGCGGTGGGGTAGCCTAGTGGTTAAAGCATTGGCTCGTCACGCAGAAGACCCGGGTTCGATTCCCCACATGGGCACAATGTGTTAAACCCATTTCTGGTGTCCCCCGCCGTGATATTGCTGGAATATTGCTAAAAGCGGCGTAAAAATAAACTCAGTCAGTCAGTCAGTCAGTCATGTCAAAAAGAGATTATCAACTACCTGAATATATTTACATTGTTTTTTGTTATTACTTACGATTTTGATCTGCTGTGCAAACTTGTCAAATTCGGAAGGTCCAGCCAAAATGCCATGCATGAAGACGACATGTTTGTAGCCTGACACCATTGTCAGCATCATCAACACACACACCAACACAACCAAATTCATCATGGAAACAGTTTGCATAATATAAACCGGTCCTTTAACAAACTAGAACTAGGTTCTTTGATGACAAATTTGACAGGTCAAAAGTGCAGTTAACAATTCATTGATGAAAAGTCAAAATAATTCAAACCCTTATTATAATTTAGCATCAATGGAATCACAATCAGTCTCTCAAAGACATAAAGCTGCACCACAGAACTAAACTGTGAAACTTCCTTGTTTACTGCTGAATACAGAACTTTGGTACTTGAGCAACAATTACACAAAGAGAATCTGAATGACTATTATTCCGTCCACTTGATATAATTCCTCTAAAAAAGTCAGAAAAAACTACTTCCTCATCACGATGTTTTCCTTTTGTGTCTACTTATAAAACAAATGGCTAGTTGGACTTTCATAGCTCTATGAAAAACAAAACGCTAGTGACTTCATCCTTGAGGGACTAGTTTCCATGACAATTGGAAGTAGAAGGTGAAACCAGGCATGTGAAACAAGGCAGCTGAAGGAAGGCACAATGGCTGTTGGGACTCTTTCAGCAACGTCCAAATATCACAGTCTCTTTTCAGACAGGAAATATGTCCCCCAGTCCTGCAGTGGGATTTGTCTTCTCAGCTTTGTACTTGTCACTATGAAAGAAACAAAATTCATTTTATACTTAGGGTTATACAGTTTTTACATCATGATGAGGCCACCCATTGTTCTTGCAGATGAATCTGCACCACTCAATCAGTCACTCCTCACTCACCATGTTGAGTGAGTGAGTGAGTGAGTTTAGTTTTACGCCACACTCAGCAATATTCCAGCTATATGGCGGCAGTCTGTAAATAATCGAAGTCTGGACCAGACAATCCAGTGATCAACAGCATAAGCATTGACCTGCGCAATTGGGAACCGATGACATGTGTCAACCAAGCCAACGAGCCTGACCACCTGATCCTGTTAGTCGCCTCTTACGACAAGCATGGGTTACCGAAGGTTCATTCTAACCCGAACCTTCACGGGTTCACCATGTTGAAGTTTAAAATGGATAATACCAATATCAGTCAACATATTATACCAACTTAAGTCCTTGTTTTTGTTCCACTAATACAAGGCGGCAGGCAGGGTAATAACAAGTACCATCTTTTATCGTTATATGGTATGGTCTGCAAAAACAATCTGCACCCCGGACAGAAAATCTGTGCTCAACACCAAGAGGCATATTAACAGAACACAAACATATTGTGTCCAAAATATATATTAACTGAGAATGGAAGCAAGAGAAGATGACTGACTGAATTATCAAAACTACCAAGGTAATCAATTTTTTTTAAGTTGCAAATGTGACAAAAAATAACCCAGTGCTCAAACTTACAACGCTCTGTAACACTCCTTGTCTAAATCCTAACCACATTGATACAACATACAGATCCAGGGATGGAAAAAACTTTACAATTGATAGTGTACTCCTGTAATTTTTCCACTATACTGACTGTTTTCTTGCTGAAGTTTTAAATAAACAACATAATTAACATTGGAAAGTCAACTGGACACCGGTGCAGTGTGATATACAAATTTGCTTGCCTGACAGAAAAAAACACTGGACTCGGATCGGGCAATGGGTTATTTCCACCCCTGAGATCATGTACAAATATATCCCAAAGTATCTGTGAGTGAGTATGGTTTTACACTGCATATAGGTTTTCTATACCCGTGAAGATTCAGGTTGAACTGATCTTCAGCAACCCATACTTGTCTTGAGTGAGTGAGTGAGTGAGTATGGTTTAACGCTGCTTTTAGCAATATTCCAGCAATATCACAGTGTGTGTGTGTGGGGGGGGACACACTTGTCGTAAGAGACAGCGACAGCTAATGGGATCAGGTGGTCAGGCTCACTGACTTGGTTAACATGTCATTGTATACCAATTGATGCTCAAGCTGTTGTTCACTGGATTGTCTGGTCCAGACTTCGATTATTTACAGGCCGCCGCCATATAGCTGGAATAGTGTTGAATGTTGGGTTTTCAACATACAAACAAAACCAATCTTCAAGGAATATCATAGCCACGGACACCAGAAAGGGGCTGCACATACTATATGTACCCATGTAAAGCATTAAACCTGGGTCTTCAGCATGATGAGGGAATACTTAATTACCCCACTGTCCCCAAATGTATTTGTGTTTAGTTGGCATAAAAATAATTGATGCATGTGTGCAAACCAAACTGATATGAGTTGAATAGGGCTTCGTTATAAATGGTGCTCACATCAAACTGCAATAACATCACAACATAATTAAAACTACATCACAGCACTGTGACCTTGCAACAGAAGGCTCCACTGTATTGAAAGCACAACTCCCATATTTTACCATTTTGACAGTTTGATTAAAATCATCTCAGTGTTTAATATTCCTATCAACTTGATTACAAAAAAGTTAACTAAACTGAATGCAGAACAACAAACACATTCAAAAATGCTCAACGAGGAGGGTGTATATAAGTACAGTGATACAAAATTAACAAATCTCCTCCCTCCCTCCTACCTGATGTGCTGCAGGTGCCTGTAGACAGCAATCTGTGTACTAACACAGTATCACACGTGTGTCCATGTGATACTGTTATCATCCAGCACACATTGGTCCACATACAGAGATAACCATGATAGCTAACACCTGTTATCATAATGCTGTATTCTCCATGTTCAGCTGCCTGCTTATTCATCAGTTCAAGTTATTTCGCCTTTCAACATGTTGCGTTCATCGAAGCATGATAACAGTGGTGAACAATAAGTGTATGGCAGAAAGACTCATGCGTGGTATCGGGGGTTTCTAAACATGTTTATGTTGGAAAATAAACAAAATGCATGTCACAGGCAAATTGAGAGAAAACAATGATATTATTTATATTAATTAACTCATGAATAAGGTTATTTCCAAAGTTTAAACTTAACCATAATTATGACAGCTCTTACTTCCTACATTTAAATGTTAAAACATTTTGCTGTAGAAACGACCAAATATCTGCTTCTGGGAAGAGCTAGATAAATCCCTGGATGTTTTTTTATTTAAGTTTATATCACGGCAGGGGACACCAGAAATGGGCTTCACACATTGTACCCATGTGGGGAATCGAACCCCGGTCTTCGGCATGACGAGCCAACGCTTTAACCACATAGCTACCCCACAGCCCAATCCCTGGATGTAATACAGTACCTGGACAATCTTGATGGGCACTAATTCCAGCTTGTCCAACTTGGACTGTGTGACTCTCCCCAAACACTGACCAGCCTGACTGATGCGTGGTCATAGGTGGAGTAATTGGGTTATAAATAGAACAATAGAGATGCAGTTTATGTTATACGAGCCCTGTTATATACCACTGCTGTGACTTTCATTGACTGGAGTGATAATTGTAATTATAAAGGTGAGGTCAGTTGGGTGTGGCAGACAATGGGATAGCAGGAGGCAGAAGTGTTGGAGTGAGAAGTGTTGGGATGGAGATATTGTGGGGTGTAGGAGCGGAAGATTGTTGGGTGTAGGGGCTGGAGATTGTTGGGTGTAGGGGCTGGAGATTGTTGGGGCTGGAGATTGTGGGGTGTAGGAGCGGAAGATTGTCGGAAGTAGGGGCTGGAGATTGTTGGGTGTAGGGGCTGCAGGTTGTTGGGTGTAGGGGCTGCATATTGTGGGGTGTAGGGACTGGAGATTTTTGGGTGTAGGGACTGGAGATTGTTGGGGCTGGAGATTGTTAGGGCTGGAGATTTGTTGGATGTATGGGCTGGAGATTGTTGGGTGGAGGGGCTGAGATTGTGGGGTGTAGGGCCTGGAGATTGTTGGGTGTAGGGACTGGAGATTGTGGGGTGTAGGGACTGGAGATTGTGGGGTGTAGGGACTGGAGAGCGTTGGGGCTGGAGATTTGTTGGATGTAGGGGCTGGAGATTATTGGGTGTAGGGGCTGGAGATTATTGGGTGCATGGGCTGGAGATATTTGGGTGTAGTGGCTGGAGATTGTTGGGTGTAGGGACTGGACATTTTTGGGTGTAGGGGCTGGAGATTGTGGGGTGTAGGGACTGGACATTGTTGGGTGTAGGGGCTGGAGATTGTAAGAAGTAAGGAGATTGTAGGGGCAGTAAGGATGTAAGGGAGATACCTCTAGTGTGCTGGGGTGATTCCTATATTGCCATGTTTAACAGTGTAACAGTGACCACAGTGAAAACCCAGTAACAGTGCTGGAGTGATTCCTATATTGCCATGTTTAACAGTGTAACAGTAACAGTGCTGGGGTGATTCCTATATTGCCATGTTTAACAGTGTAACAGTAACAGTGCTGGGGTGATTCCTATATTGCCATGTTTAACAGTGTAACAGTAACAGTGCTGGGGTGATTCCTATATTGCCATGTTTAACAGTGTAACAGTAACAGTAACAGTGCTGGGGTGATTCCTATATTGCCATGTTTAACAGTGTAACAGTAACAGTGCTGGGGTGATTCCTATATTGCCATCTTTGTAACAGTTAACAGTGTAACAGTAACAGTGCTGGGGTGATTCCTATATTGCCATGTTTAACAGTGTAACAGTAACAGTGCTGGGGTGATTCCTATATTGCCATGTTTAACAGTGTAACAGTAACAGTGCTGGGGTGATTCCTATATTGCCATGTTTAACAGTGTAACAGTAACAGTGCTGGGGTGATTCCTATATTGCCATGTTTAACAGTGTAACAGTAACAGTGCTGGGGTGATTCCTATATTGCCATGTTTAACACTGTAACAGTAACCACAGTGAAACCCAGTCACAGTGCAATCATTATATAACATTCTACAATACAATGACCTCTATAACACATCAAGGGATGACGGGGTAGACTGTTTGATGAAAGGGTTATTTGTTATGCTGAAGATCCGGGTTTCATTCCTCGCATGGGTACAATGTGTGAAGTCCATTTCTGGTGTCCCATGCAATGACATTGCTGGAATATTGCTAAAAGTTGTGTAAAACCATACTCACTCACTTATAACACAATGAAATCCCTGTAACATTGAAACCATTATGTTTATAACACAATGAAACGTTTATCATCTTTATGAAACCCTGGTAACAGTGCAGCCTTTAAAAGATTAATACAGTGAAGTGCATGAGTGAGTTAAGACTTAAAGTCACATCGGCAATATTTCAACCATGTCGTGACTTTAACAAATTACAAATTCATAATAAATGCAATTAAATGATAAAAACCCTGTCGATGAAGGACCGTAAAGTAACTAGATTATCACAGATAGATAATTAAAAATAGCATGTAACAGTAAAATTAATCAAATTTTATGAGCAATACAGTGAAACCATGTCAACTCACCTCAATGTTAACTTATATAAGACAACGTACATAAGCTTTTGGCCCTTACCAGCACTGTGGGTGATAATGTACAACACACTGCTGGTGATGAATGTAGAATAACTTTACCCCACTCTTCCACTGTGTAGGGATAAACATGATAACTAGAATTGTGACCATATATCGTAGTATCGATAATCGTGATACTTTATCTGACGATAAATATATCAATACGTTTTTTCGTATCGCGATATGTTTTGTCGACCTTAAAATTGTTAATTTTCATTAGATATTGATGGTAACTAAAGAAAGCATATCGTGATCGTATCATTTAAAGATATCGCGATATGTATCGTATCGTGAAATTTCTGTATCGTCACACCTCTAATGATAACAACCTACTTTCCCAGTAGAAATGGAAAATAACAACACAACAAACATACTAGTCACCAAAAGGACAGCTTTAGCACTAGTTAAATTGCCTCAGGTGAGTTCTAGATGTTTTCTTTACAAACTGCAGTTTACAAGACTAAGAGTTTCAACTGTCTAGATTGCTTGGAGTCAGTCTGCTGGCAATGACAACCTTCAACAACAGCTCCAGGCTGTCCAATTATAGTTGATGTGGACCCCTTCTATTGTGTTCCACTGACCTGAGCCAAATAATATAGCACAGTACACGTGGAATACAGTGGTATTGTGGGGATTTAAGGTTTGTTTTTATATTGGAATCTAGACACCTCCATATTGTCAGCATTCCATAGTGTTAGCACTGCTCCCAGGCCATAAATTATACATGACACACAGAGGTTGAAACTAAACACAGTAAAGAGATGTTGTTAGGTTTCTCTCACATCATAATCTGGAAACCAACTGGATTTCAAAATTAATATTATCCATTAAACAACTGGACCTCTTAACTCCATGCTTAATTTAAAAAAACAAAACATACAAAGGTGATATTCAGAATTATATTATGTTAATCACTGTTAATTTTAGTTTAATATCAGTTAGTAATTTGAGACTGCATCAAACCCTGCCAACTCATAACAAGCATCAGTTTCTACAGGTCTATTATAACTGGGAATCTCCATGTTGTCATGCTTTTTGAGCTTTGTATAGGGATGTGGATTCTTTAGTTAATGCATATAATAAGCAGTCAATAGTTAAGAGTGGGTGAGTGAGTGAGTAAGGTTTTACGCCGCTTTTAATAATATTCCTGCAGGAACATGGCAGTGGACACCAGAAATGGGCTTCACACATAAAGTATCCATGTGGGGAATCAAACCCAGGCCTTCGGTGTGACAAGCGGACGCTTTAACCATTAGGATACCCCACCTCCCCCAATTATGATGTCTACTCAGACAATCTTTCACATCAATACTACTGACTGAGTTTGGTTTTACGCCGCTTTTAGCAATATTCCAGCAACATCACAGCGGGGAACACCAGAAATGGGTTTCACACATTGTGCCCATTCACATCAATAACAATATATGATGAAGAATTACTGTTATCACATCACACTGACTAAATACAAGACAAGACAGAGAGGATTGTTCATTGATCAGATTTATTTCTGTCAACTAGGATTATTTGCCTGCATTGGCCAGTATTAGTGTCAGAGCTAACTCTTATCATGCTTGTGAAAGCCTCCACTTACAAAATAGAACATACCATGAACAACAAGGTCAAGGGTATAGTGTGGTAGTTAGGGTACTGTTGTACAAAACCCCATGAAGATCTGGGTTAGAATCGGTCTTCAGCAACCAATGCTTTGTCAAAAAAGGTGACTAACGGGATCGGGTGGTCAGGCTCGCTGACTTCATTGACACATGTCCTTATATCCAAACTGAGTGTCATTGCTCGATGCTCATGCTGTTGCTTATGCTGTTGATCACTGGATTGTCTGGTCCAGACTCAATTATTTACAGACCGCCGACATATAGCTGGAATATTGCTGAAAGCAGTGTTAAACAACCAACCAACCTTTGTGCAAAATCATCTTAGTGCTGAGGTGCTTGTATATGAAATTTGCATTCTCAGATAAGTAGTTCAAAACTAGAACTTGAAAATATAATAACATTATAATGACATTATTAAGTTATAATTACAAACATTTGTGAATTCCCATCAGCTTAAATTATTAGATTCAGCAGTTTGGAGTTTTCAACCGGCTGCTTCCCTCTATATGTTTTGCATGGACTTATCAAAGCTTTTTGCGAGAACCATAATACTGAACCCCATTTCTGCCCAAATATATTAAATTAAATAAAACATTCTAAATTCACGTCATTATAATTTTATACTTATAGTTTTCCAAAGATCAGTTGTTTTTTCCTGATTTCAGGACTAATAATAAGCAAAAAGGTTTTGAACTTAGTTTTACATGATCAATAATTTGACAAAAAGGACCTAAGAAAATCTAATTTCAGACAAACTGAGGTTTTTCAGTTTGTCTGCCCGGGTCTCCTATATTTGAAAATCTCAGAAAAATCTCTAGGTCATGTATGAATTATTCAGATTTCCAGATTTGTGAAAGTATTGATTTTAACTATTATAATCAGTTTGATCATGTTGATATGAAGATCTGCCTACCTGTGCTACCATGGTTACCACAGTCATTACAAAAGTGGTATTACATTCTCACACGCCTTACAGTATGGGTAAAAACTTTAGCCTGGTCACAATAGCATCCATCTAACGATATGTGTCACAATACTATACTATCACGCTACACATATCCATGCCAAATCGTTAGGAAACTCCATTAAGCCAGACCAATTTATTTCCTGTTTTACGGATCCGCCAGTCGTATTTTTACAAGAATAAGAAAAGAAACAAAAATTAATTGTCCCCGCTCAAAAAATAAAATCCTAATGTTTGTATTGGCCAAAAATGTAAACTTACAAGATAGTATTTTTTAGATTGTTTTTTTTTGCCCCATATAGACTTCAAAAATAGCCAAAAAGTAAAATACTTTTAGGATTGATAAGGAATATTACTTTGAAGTTTGAATGGTGATTTTTATATTTTTATTTTTCCCTCCTGCCTTTAGGTTTTCTGAAGACAAAAGTCTGTAATACAAGAAATAAAATTGGTCTTGCCTTACTATAAATATTTCAGAGCAGGTTCCAAAGGAAATGTTTACTCTAGAACCACGTTTAACAATATCTGACACACCAAATATGGACGTGGAGTGTCACTTAAATAGTAATAAGTACTTTTATTAAGTGTATTGCCTTGTTTTGATACAGGGGGTAAAATCATTGGTTCGTATCACTGCATGAAAACTCACGATGTACCGTCACACTTGAGAATCATTTCTCCCCTACCAATAATTAAACCTACTGGAAAGATTTAAAGAATGGAATACATAGAATGTACACAGCTGGTACACAGTAATCAATACTGCACACAATGTGTTTGATTTCTCAGTCCAAACATGCAACATGGCCATGTTTGTGCAGCCAGTTTTGACATGACTATTTTGTTTGTTTGCACTTTAACGTTGGTTGGTTGGTTGGTGTTTAACACAACATTCCAGCTATATGGTAGCAGCCTGTAAATAATCATGTCTGGACCACACAATCCAGTGATCAACTGCATGAGCATCAATCTATGCAATTGGGATACGATGACATGTGTGAACAAAGTCCGCAAGCTTATCCACCCGATCCCATTAGTTGCCTCTTACGACAAGCATGGGTTGCAGAAGACTTTTTATTAGCAATATTCCAGCTCGGGGACAGTGGACAAGAGTCCGGACCAGACAATCCAGTGAGCAACATTATGACCATCAATCTTCTTCTTCTTAAATCCAAGTTTATTTGCAGTTTGAAACCATAGTGGAAATTATCTCGTAGCCCACGGACAAGTACGATACCATTATTTGATTGCCTGAAATGAAAACTGACTTGTCCCGGGCGTCGGGCGATGGGATTTTTGAACCCCTGAAAGTGTCATACTTAGATAGCAAAGTGCATGTACCTGTATTTTGTACATATGTATTTGTTAGGGCTGGGAAGATTTCAAATTCCCTACCCGGTAGCAGACACCTTGACACAGGACCCTGCCGTAGGTCTCAAGAGATGGGTACAAAGTGTCTGATTGAGAACTGTCTTAACCGGCCTTCACACGGCAAACTTAAGTTTGACTACCTGTTGTTAAAATTTGAAAAGTTGTCAAACTTGTGTTTTCACACGTCAAACACATGTTGTCAAATTTTCGTGCCATTTAAGCCATGCCATTTTGTAGGCTGAGTTGACCAGACGACCAAAATATCACGTGACAATTTAGATGACTGCGATTTGTTGTTTCTGAAGAACAAGAGTTTGACAACACTTCACATGTCAAACTTGAGTCTGAGAACGCTGAAAGTTTGATGGAAAAGATGGTAGGAATACTCTGAGACCGATCCTATTTCTTGACAACTGTTTGACAACTCTGAAATTGGTGTTGGTGGCGAGTTGTTGGAATGTTCACACTCTCAAACTCGAGTTTGACAACATGTGTTGTGTAACTTTAGTTTGCTGTGTGAAGAACGCTGTACTGGAGCCCTTCCAAAAACATTCTACAGACACGCCTAAAAACAATCTGGGCCAGTCTAAGTAAACTTAGCCTCAGTATTATTCGTTACACTGCTATACTGAGTCTAACCAAACCTTGTGGAAGGTCGAGTCAGGTAACCTTTTCAATTGACCAAGCAGAACACAGCTTACCAGATCGCGAAAGTTGACATTCGACATACCTTTTGAACTGTTACCTCGAAAAAGTTTTGTACCCGAACGATTCCGATGCTATTTTCCGTACGATCGCTTTCGAGTGATGCACATGGAGCATGCCACAACCGTGAGTAAACTATCTCTGTTTTATGCAGGTTTTCATTTGTTGTGAGATCAGTGTTGGCGACCGGGCAAAAGTAAATCCATTTTGTAAGTCCCGCCGAACCCTAAATAATAGCCTTTGTCTGATTGGTTAAATCCGTTCTGTCGTCTCGCATTTGATTGGATGGTCATAGGTCGCTCAAAGGTTACCTGACGTGACCTTCCAAACGGTTTTGTTAGACTCAGTCAGGGGTGGAAATAACCCATTGCCCGAGTCCAGTGTTATTTTCTGTCGGGCAAGCAAATTTGTATATCACACTGTACCGGTGTCCAGTTGACTTTCCAATGTTAATTATGTTGTTTATTTGAAAAAATCAACAAGAAAATCGGCCAGTATAGTGGAAAAATTATCAGGGCAAGTGATTTTACTTGTGCCACTGTACCGGAGTATACTAGCAATTTTAAAGTTATTTCCAGCCCTGTCAGTATAGCAGTGTAACGAATAATGCTAAGGCTAAGTTTACTTAGACTGTATCTGAGCCTGAAGTTGACTGAGGATCTCTTGTAACTCAAACTTATAAAAGTCAGTATAAAATGTGTGCATAGTCAAGAAGAAATGTGAACCAGTAGACTCATATAGCTGTTGTCATTAACAATATATATCACTTCAGTAACCATGGCAACCAAGGGTCCAGATAGTCTTGTTGGAAGTCTGGTCTCGCTCATGACCAATCTGAACCAAGTAGGCAGATCCAACACTAGTGTGTGTCTACACCCCTATAGTGCAATACTTTCTGGCGACCGGTTTTCACTATTTATTAGATGTAATTTCTGAAGCATTCAGAACTAAACTATCATTTTTTAAGGAAATAGTGGAGTTCGAGTTTATATAATTGTTTATTGATTAACATTTTCATTGGTTTTATGTCATGTCACATTAAGTAGTACTATTAAACCTTGAATGCCTATGACAGGGCACTTGACCTACTTGTGAAGTAGTGGTTTCCCCAGACAGCTACACCAGGCTTGTGGCCAATGACTTCCTCTTGAACTTTTTATATTATTATTCTAAATATAGCCACAATCACTAATACTGTAGATACATAAATATAACCGGGGATACATATATGTCACAAGATGTCACAAGAACATCCACCTCAAGGTTCATAATGTGCAAAATCTGACTTCCAAAGTTGCCTTTCTCCGAAACTCCATGTATTTTTTTGCTTGTTTTGTTTTCTGAATCAAGTTATCGATATATATTACAAATTAGCGAGAAGTTATGGAGGTCAACTTCTTCTTTATCGTGAGAAACATGTTCCGGAAAATAATATACTATTTTGGTCGTCAGATAAAAACATATACTCCGAAACCGTGTGTTTCTTATAATAAGAAGTTGCCATTGTTAAATTCTCTCCGTTATGTGAATCACTTCTAACTGCCATTCAAAAACTTGAAACATCAACTTGTTGACAGCTTCGAAGTTGTTTTGTTTTGTTTTGATTTTTCAAGTTTCCCTGCGAGGCTTACGCGTAAAAAGAATAATTTAAGAACGCAAACCCTGATTAGATTAATCATCCTCCAAAAAGGAAACGTTTCACTTTACCTGTCACTTGTCTGTGTAAAAAATCAAACAAACATTGCTTTCATTTTCGTGTCGTGTAGGGACATTTTATCTTACGCGGATGTGATTTTCAAGGGAGCTAACTCTATTTGCTTTTTCAAGGGAGGTGATTTTGAAAATCGCAACAAACGATTACACAGTTTTCAAGACAAATACACACAGTAATCTTAATCCCTGCATATAATACAAAGTTGAAAGATGATTCCAAGAAATAATCCTAATAAACAGAATACATTTTACGCGGGGGTTACGGGCGGAACTCTTACCTCATATTTTACCAGTGACTTGTGAAATGAAATGTATTGAAATTGCCGAGAATGCTGGAGAGTTGTGGAGTTGCTGAGAATGGGGGCGTCCTGCGAGGACTAATAGACATGCAGAGAGGTGCGCCAGGCCGACTTGCCGATGTTCTTTGAAGTAATTAACGCCAATTATCATTGTTGTGACAGTATGGGGTCGTCTCACCATTTCATTGAATTTAGCTCACCATTTCATTGAATTTAGCTCACCACTTCCATAGTTTGAGTTTGAGTTCACCACTTAAGTTTTAAAAAAAAGTTCACCACTAACTGAATTTACTTTGGAAATTAGTTGACGTTCGTTTTTCACAAAGAGTATAAATAAAGCAATGACACATTTACTAAACCATGCATTTGCAATCATGGCTCATGTGCAGACAGATCATCAGTTCATTCCACCCCACCACAATCTTGAATATTAGTGCATCAAGGTAACATGTTTAGAGCAATAAGAAGAGACATTCCTGGCAATC
Organism: Haliotis rubra; assembly: GCF_003918875.1. Lineage (NCBI taxonomy): Eukaryota > Metazoa > Mollusca > Gastropoda > Lepetellida > Haliotidae > Haliotis > Haliotis rubra. The sequence goes on along the minus strand of NW_025765525.1, from coordinate 446,197 downwards.
GTGGGGGAATGTATGGGATTTACAGGTAATTGATGGGAAAATATGTGCGTTAAGTTTGCTCAAAGTGTGTTTGTATCTTTGATTTAGATTGAAATGAGTTGAGTGTGTGTGTGTCTGTGTGTATATATATGTCAGGGTTGACACTGCGATCTGGTAGAATCGGAGATCTACCAGTAGAGATTGCGATCTGAGTCTGCTACTGGTAGAATCTCCTATCCTACTGGTAGAGACTCTGATTATATAGAATAACCTATACAATCGCAATCTCTACCAGTAGAAGCTCAAATGTGATCCTGCTAGTAGAATTGCAATCTAAGTGAATATTTAGAAAAACAAAATTTACTTTCATATATTGTAAAATGACATCTTCCATTGAAAAGTGCACACTGTTTGTCCAAATTAATGTTTACAAACAAAATGAAAATAAAACATTGTTACTTTGTTTTCATTTATGATTGTTATTGTAAATAAATGTTAACTCTAAAATGAAAAAAATTAAAAATTAAATGTTTATTTTAGAAAATCTCACACTTTATTGTGAGTGCTAATGACAGCTATGTCCATCAATAAATGACATTAGCAACGTTTAGGTCCATCATAAATGTGACATTGTTCGTTATCAATAATCACTGATGTGTGCACTTTTCAATGGAAGATATCGAATATAAACATAAAACATGTCACAATAGTGAGTTTTGTCAGATCCATGTCACCTAAGGATTCTTAACATGTCTCTGATCTCACCTCTCTGACCAGTAACTGGCTGGTGTAATTGTTCATCTCCCAGGAATCCAGTCATTCCCCCACCTGGTCAATTCTTCACCTACCATTTCCCCACCCGGACAATACCCCACCCAAATATATATCTAGCCGGTCATTTCCCCACCTTCCTGTTTTTTTGTTGTTGTTATTTCACTCAAATATAAGAATGAATGAACAAAAAAAGTGAATGAACAAGAAGTAGTGTAAAATACATTTCATTCTTTAATATTCAGGTCCCATCCGGGTTTAAGGTAAGGCTTCCAAAGTACTGACAATATTTTTGTGTTGGACACTATAAATCTCTAAATATTTAGCACTTCATTATTAAGGGTAGAATTTTTCGATTGTTTAAAAACATATATTTTAATGTAAAGTCTTGTGTCTCACTAAGTGAAGGCTTTACTGATTTCTTTGAGTGTATGTATGGCATTTGACAGGGCTGTCAGTTGTCACCCTAATCGAGGAAGGAGGAAAGATCGGCCTAGCACGGAGCGAAAGATTATGCCACTTTTGTATTGTACCCATTATTGAGTCTGAACATCACTTCTGCTTAGAATGTAATTTTTATAATAATCTTTGTCAGGCCCTGCTCCCTAAGTATTATTACACTTCTCCATCTCTCCATTAATTTGTACAATTGTTGACATCTTATAATGCTTCTCTTCTTAATAATCTAGCTAAATATGTATTTCTAGCTTTGAAGAAACATTCACAATTTCTCAACTGAATTGATGCAATGTGGTATTTTACCTTATTTTATCTCATCTCTTTTACATCATGTTCTATGTACCTGTATAATGGGCTGGTGGCCCCTGTACTGAAATAAACACAGTTTCACTGGAAACAGTCTAGTGTTACACAATGGAAATGCATATTAGTGTTATAAATCTTTGTTGTTTGAGATGAATCGGAATACCATGGAAACTGTACTGGTGAATTCATTGTACCAATAGAGACTCAATTGCAAAAGTGATCTTTGAATCTTGTTTGTAGCAACAGATGAATACCCTGACATATATATAAGAGAGTTTTTAAAAGAGTTCCAGCAGTGGTAGTAGTAGTAGCAGCAGTAGTAGTAGTAGTAGTAGCAGGAGTACTTAATAGTAGTAAAATGTTTATTAAAGTGTCACCCACATAACGTGTACTTTAAAATACAGAATCACATAAAACTTTTTTAAGCAAGTACGTCCAGCCATACACAGAGAATACTACACGAGGTCTCATTATACATACGAATTATATGAAACGAGTGTCCTTCCTATGGTATCTGACCGAGCGAAAGCGAGATCAGAAACCACAGGAAGGTCACGAGTTTTGTATAATTCATATGTTATGAGACCGAGTGTGGTATTTTATTTATTATCCACGTCTTACATGCATTAAATTGACAAAATAGCATATTTTTGTTATTGTGTTTCATAAAGAGGTTGCGGAAGAATTTTGTTCTGTAGTACACTTTTTGCATGACGTCACACTGTAATGACGTCACTACGCCTTGCTCATCTGCCCCCTTGGTAACCGAGTCAGTTGTCATGGCCTCGTACAGCCTCCTACATTAAACTACTCCGTAGCACTCTGTTTCTTAGTTTGCAGTTGCTTCACTCGGCTAACCTCACTCGTTGAAACTTTGCGTTTATGTTTTTTTAAGTATATAATGTCTCAGTTCGACTCACAATTAAACAGCGATACAGCAACGTTCGCAATGTTTACATATACGTTGTAGAATGAATGAATTCACGTTTTTGTTAGGAATGAAAAAGTAGTTCCTTCACAACGTGACCTAACTGAGAGGTCATCGGTTATCCAATCAAATAGCTAAAATCTCAGGTCAAGTCGTTACGACACAGGTCAATGCGATATGACACTCGTGTGGCGTACGAGATCAGTATGCAACTACCCATACATTGACCACGTGGTTAATAAATGGGCTTACGAGACACTATATAAATACATTATAACTAGGTTAATGATACACACATGATAGAATATAATATGGGAGATAGAAATTTAGGCAGATTGTAAATATGACACACTGATAACAACCGACTCCTCGATGAAGCAACAAAAGAGAAAGAATAACAGGAGATTCTTAAAATAATCATAATAAATTCAGTCCAAAAATGAAAAAGCATAAATAATATGTTAGATATACATTGCAATTATAAAATTAACATTATTATGTGTAAGACATTCTCCTAAAATAATTAGAGAGCGATTTTTTCATTATGTGTACAGTTGCTAAAGAAATAGTGGGTAGTTACTCGTAACGTTCTTGAAATATACAGCGATATATTTTGTGCATATTTTTTCAATATTATTTCATGTCTCTCCTTGACGTCTTATCAGTCGGTAGATTTCAATGTTAAATGTGCCTGTCACTGTTCAGGATTTAACAAAAATATGTGTTTCATAGACAGAAAGTCAGACTCATATATGGGTCAGTCTGAAAATACTGATTCTGGACAGACAATCCAATCAGTTATGGCAATTTTCCGCTGATCCACATATTTCCACTGATCAAATTGATCAATTCCTTTGATTGGGTCCTATTCTATTTCTCTGGAAGATTCCCCAGATGGGTACAATGTGTGAAGCCCACTAATCTGGTGCCCCCGCTGTGATATTGCTGGAATATTGCTGAAAGCGGCGTAAAACTAAACTCACACACTCACTCTGGAAGATTCCAGTCAGTGAAGATCAGCGATAGTATTTCCAGCAAAGTTCCTCTTAAAGTATGGCGTCCCTCAAGGCTCTCTGTTAGTACCCATTCTTTTTACCATTTACACAGCCACTCTTGGAGACATTGCAAGGGTACAATTTCATCTGTCATTCCACTTTTATACTGACGACACTCAACTTTATCTAGCATTTAAACCATCACAGAGGTTATCAGTCCAGAATGCTTTTGATCGCATGGTGCTATGTGTGGAAGATATCAAGGTGTGAATGACAACAAACTTTCTCCAGTTGAACAGTGAAAAGACTGAACTGCTCGTCATCTGTTCCAAGTCTGTCAGAAGCATGTAAACCCTCCAGACATCATGATTGGAGAGTGTGTTGTTCCTCCACATGACAAAGCATGCAACCTCGTTTTTGTCTTTGACTCATCTCTATGTGCAGAATCTCACATCAGAAACATCAGCCAAGTAAGAAGATTCCTGAATACAAAGACTGCTACCAGTAACTGTCTCTAGTCCAGTCCTGTGTGTTGTTGCACCTGGACTACTGCAATGCATTGCACTACGGTATCCCGAAACACCTTACCAACAAGTTTCAGCAATGTCAAAATGGAGCCACCCGACACATGACCAGGGCCTAGATTTTCTAAGCTCTCTTAGAGCTAAGATAGTCGTAAGTTAATGTTAATGTATGGCACTTACGGCTATCTTAGAGCTAAGAGAGCTTCAATAATCTAGGCCAAGGACAAGATAAGGACCTTACACTGGCTCAAGGTTGCAGAGAGAATCAAGTACAAGATTCTGGTACTAGTGTTCAAGGCGAGGCAAGAACTGGCACCACCCTATATCTACAAGACCTCATTAACGAGTATGAACCACCCAGAGCCTTGTGATCTGGAGAGAACATCTCCGTGTTCCAACATCCAGCAAAACACACTTTGGCCACCGCAGCTTCTCCAGAGCAGCCCGTTCTCTGGAACAGTCTTCCACAGGTGATCCGATCCATCACAGAACTGACTACTTTTCAGTCAAAGTTGAAAACCTATTTTTCACTGAAACCAGAGACCATATAATAGATTATATATCATCTCTGCTGAAACATATTGTTAGCTATTTGCAGTTTCTTGCAGGCTCCAAAAAGCGCTTCTGAACAGTTACTAAACTCGATACTAGCTATAGAAATATCTAGTTATTATTATTACTTCTGTCGTCTGAACCCTCCATTCAATGACACAATATTAAGTTTTCAGCTGGAAATATATTTTCCTGTTGCCATCCCTGTCCAAAGAACATCATGAGCATCGATATTCCCAACAGGGATATGATGACGCGTAAATGAAGTCAGTGAGCCTGACCACCTGATACCGTTGGTTGCCATTACAACAACCATGGGTTGCTGAAAACCAGTTCTAGCCCGGATCTTCAGGGGTGTATAGACAAAGAGGTATCCTTCATTCTGGTTATTATCCCATGAAGGATTCACTACATGGAGACTTCTTTGGATATTCCAATATCGCTAAAAGTGAGTGAGCGAGTTTAGTTTTACGCCGCACTCAGCAATATTCCAGCTATATGGCAGTGGTCTGTAAATAATCGAGTCTGGACCAGACAATCCAGTGATCAACAGCATGAGCATCGATCTACGCAATTGGGATATGATGACATGTGTCAACCAATTCAGCGAGCCCGACCACCTGATCCTGTTAGTTGCCTCTTATGACAAGCATGGCTTACTGAAGATTAATTCTAACCTGGATCTTCACAGGTCAAATATTGCTAAAAGCAGCTCAACAGACAATATAACAGACTATAGATCATGATTTTATTTTTCTGCATATTACATTATCTCCTTGATATAAAGCAAAAGTGTCAACATAGCAATAAACCTAACAACAGTGGATGGAATAATCACATTGTTTACACTGTATACAGCAACAATGATCTGCTCATAAACAGCATAAAAGCAACAAAATATGCTATATATGTACAAAACCGTATATTAAAAAATCATCTACTTTGTCTAAAGTATTGTCTCAAAACAACCCAGAGAATCTACTTTATAATAAGTTTTGTCACATCAGCAGAAAATATGGAATTAACATTTATAAGACATTGACCCCTTTGATCCTGAGAGGACAAGTCCGAGATACCTAGACATATGATATAGTACTCAAAACAAATGGAGGAACACTTATGATTGGAAGGCTGTGTCTTGCAATACCCATCAGCCGTGACAGATTAAATTAGTCCAATGAAAACATGTTCTTAACTTCTTTTGAGTACAATACATAACAATGTTTGACCTTACATGAAAATGTTGCACGAGTGAGTATGGTTTTGCACAGCTTTTAGCAATATTACAGCAATATCACGGCGGGGGACACCAGAAATGGGCTTCACACATTGTACCCATTGTGGGGAATCGAACCCGGGGCTTCAGCATGCCGAGTAAATGCTTTAACCATTAGGCTATCCCACTGTCCAAATGTTGCATGAAGGATCTTTTGTGTATACAAACATTTGACGAATGTCAACTCACAAGGAATACCGTATTCGCTGTATTAAATGCTATGCTCTTACTAACACATACTGAACAACTTCTAGACCAATCTCTGAGTAATCTTCAAAAGTACCACCTACTTAGACAGAAAATTTATATACCAGTCCACATTTTCATGTGTATTTTTACAGAAAACAGAAGCATGCAATGAGTATAAACTTAGGGATGAGATATTTTATTATTGGTACGGAACCACGGGAAAACGGAACCAATGAGTTTAGGAAATTCTCATCCCTGTGAACTTGTTTTGTATTTTTTTTGTAATTTTTAGTTTCATTGTAGTACTGCTCAATCTATGAAATCATTTTTAACGTGTGTATAGTTTTATTACCTCTTGTCGGTTTCTAGGTACCCAGGGCGTTTATTATGAGTCTTCAGAGGTGTGGACATGAAACATAACTTAAGACATTTGGCCTGTTGTTTTTTAAATGGACATAACATAGTTGGCATAAGTTTCACAGATATTACCAGTAATACAATTCACATACATATCAGATTGTTTACTGGACGGAAATTGATGCAGACTGTATTCCTACAGACCAAAACAAATTCACAACATAATTATTTTATGATTCATGTAAACATCAAGAATTGGCTTTGTCAACTTTATAATAATAATGATAATTGGTAATGCACCATAATCTACACATGTTTGCATGCTCATGCTAAGTTAATATGTAAAACATTTCAACTGTTATAAAATGTTCACCTGGTGAAACCTTGTAAAGAGAAACTTGAAGTTATCGATAGAAGTGAAACATCATCATATTCTTGAAACTAGTCTGTCATTACATCAGCAGTCTGTCCTCACGTCAGCCTGCCGTTACGTCAGCAGTATCAGTGTATACAAACATCACTGTGACGTCCGCCAAATCAGTGTTACCGTGGTAACACAGTCCCATTACTATACTGACAAAACAAAAATTAATATAAATACTACAAACAAAAAGTAGGGGAACAACCTAAACTTTGATAGTCATATAAAAACTTAATTCAACTTTTTGTGTGCTTAATAGGCACTTTAAATGACACGTTGGAACATGCAGTGAAGCAACTGATTCACTATTTGTTGAGTTTGAGTGAAATGAAACATTATTAAAAAGAGCAAAAAAAAGAGTGAAGCACACCAGCACCATGTTTGATTCAAATGTTGCCACAAGCTGCAACCATTGCCACAAGCTGTATGGAAAGTCTGTCTTCCACATGCACTAGGCTGTTGTGTTTGGACGTTTGAATCAAACATGGTGCAGGTGTGTTTCAGCACACTTGTGTTTCGCTGTTTTTGACAATGTTTCATTTCACTCAAACTCAACGAGTATTGATATCAGTTTATTCACTGCATGTTCTCACATGTCGTTTAAAGTGCCCATTAAGCCCACAAAAAGTTGCATTTACCTTAGAGTATAAATGACCTCACCACGTTTAAGTCTATATATGACTGTCAAATTTAGGGTGTTCCCAAACCTTTTGTTTGAAGTATATAATGTAGCTGTAATTAAAACCATATTATGTACCAGTCACAGATTAGGTTATTGATTATGGAGAGTAACAGGCAAACATATTGCCTGATGTTTCATGACAGTAACGATGCTACTCTCCTAACAAACAATTATATTAATACATCCAGGAACAGGCAATACTGACAAGGGTATAATACAAGGTCATGAACGCTCACTTATTGGTAACGTGGTTGTAATTACTACTACCTGTTTCAAATGTCCAATTATTAATGTAAATCAGATCAATATATATAAAATATCATATCATCGATAATGGACATTTACAAAGCAATTTGTATCAATTAAGCACATCGCTTTACTGATCAGCAGGCTCAATATTTCTCAATAGTGACATGAAATTAAAACTGTGGGTAGTCTGAAAAATAATTTTAATCATACAACATAGCTTTGACTGACTGAGTTTAGTTTTACGCCGCTTTTAGCAATATTCCAGCAATATCACGGCGGGGGACACCAGAAAATGGACTTAACACATTGTGCCCATGTGGGGAATCGAACCCGGGTTTTCGGCGTGACGAGCGAACGCTTTAACCACTAGGCTACCCCACCGCCCCCACATAGCTTTGATGTAAAGGTAGTTCAATAGAGAAAACTAACTTTATCCCATCAAATGTCAGTCCAATATGTATGTGTGTGTGTGTGTGTGTGTGTGTGTGTGTGTGTGTGTGTGTGTGTGTTTAGTGTCATCTGACTGTAAATTGAAGCAGTCAGTAAAAGATCATATCCTTAAAATTACATGATGAGCTCTAGCCCTCTTGTTTAGAATGAATGATACATGTAAACCAAATAATAACGATGCCTTAATAATGACTATACATTACATTTGTATCACACTACTGTTCAGCAGCTAAATAAAGCAATGCCACGTTCCAGGTAAATGAGAAAATGCAGCACTTCTGTAAAATGTATGGACGGAACAATATTAGAAGGCATACAAAATAGCATGATCAATAATGAATACTGAATTTCAAAACAGCAGTAATATAATTATCACAGCTGTGGACAAACATGAATGTCAATGTAAAACGTTTACGTATAATGACTCTTAAACATAATGTTTCCACCCATCATGACCACACAACATTTGTTGCAGTTAAAACACATTAGGTTCATCATCATCATCATCATCATCATCATCATCATCATCATGCCATGAGATTAAGTAGCTTCACAGTTACAGAAGCAATCCTCTCTTTCTCTGAAAAGAACAAATCTGACCTATCTGATGTATTCACATTTTACTTGCTTATCTGACAAACTGTAACCATGGCAACCAGTTTGTAACCATGGCAACCAAACAATAAATCAGCACGTTAATCAGCAGAAAGTGATGTGTTTTGGGTTCTGTCCATAGTCTTTGAAATAAAAGAAATGCAGTGAAAAGCTAACCATACAAAATATAGGAACATTCAACAAACTACCATGGCGAAATCCGCCAACTGAAGCAACCTTACGGTGGCGGAATGTTGGGAGTGAGTGGATGTTGAGTCACGGCATGGTCAGCAACATTCCAGCTTAATGACAATGGCCTCACACAATTATCAGTGACGGCTTGTTAATAAAGTGAGTAAGTGAATGAGTTTAGTTTTACGCCGCACTCAGCAATATTCCAGCTACATGTCGGCGGTCTGTAAATAATTGGGTCTTACTAATGAAACTTGATAAGGGTTTGATAGTATGATACAAGGAGACAGTCAGCAGTGACCCAAAATGTCATGGTGCTAAACTAGGTTCTGGTCTTGAGACAATAGCACTATCCATACAATGTTCATATATCACATGTGGCTTCAGAGGCCAATAAGCAGTCATGGTTGAACCAGCAGACAGGTTAAACAATAAGCCCTGTGTTACCAACAGCCTGTATACAGCTCAAGGTTAAATCAAGAGACAGTTTAACAATAAGGTATGTGCTACCTACAGTCTGTACAAACAGAGACCATAATATAATATCTATTATATGGTCTCTGGTACAAACCAGGAGACAGTTAAACAATAGCTCTGTATTAAATATAGCCTGTATCCACATCATGGTTGAACAAGGAGATCCTTAAATAATAAGCTCTGTATTAACTACAGGCTGCTCTGGGTTAACTACAGCTTGTATACAGCTAATGGTTGAACCAGGAGATCGTTAAACAATAAGCTAGCTCTGTATTAACAACATTAACTTGATTACAGCTGATAGTGGAACTAGGAGATCATTAAACAAAAAGCTCTGTATTATTGCTGCTCTGGGTTAACTACAGCTTGTATACAGCTAATGGTTGAACCAGGAGATCGATTACAGCTGATTAACTAGATTACAGCTGATAGTGGAACTAGGAGATCATTAAACAAAAAGCTCTGTATTATTGCTGCTCTGGGTTAACTACAGCTTGTATACAGCTAATGGTTGAACCAGGAGATCATTAAACAATAAGCTAGCTCTGTATTAACTACATTAACTTGATTACAGCTGATAGTGGAACCAGGAGATCATTAAACAAAAAGCTCTGTATTAACTACAGCCTTTATACAGGCTGCTCTGGGTTAACTTATATAGTAACAGCTCATACACTGTCTGTACTAACTAAAGCCTGTTTCTAACTTACATCAGGAGACAGGTTAAATAATACACTCTGTATTAACTCCAGGCTCATCTAATACAGAACCATAAAACTATAGTCATGGGGGAAGAAAAAAACAGAAAGTGAGTGAAAATCAAGTACCAATAATCTAATATCTCAGCATAACAACCTCAAGCTCTATCAACTTCTTCCAGTGCCTTCCACTGTCTCCTGCACTAGATTACAGATATTGTACCTTTGTCAGGCTAGGCAATGAGTGTGAACTCCACTGATCCCAGGTTATTGATAATCTTACAGTTCTATTACAAGTCAAAGATCCTTCCTAAACGCATTACAGTGTATGGATGTAAACTTCCTTATATTGAGGAACAGAGTTTTTTCTTATTAAACGCCGTGTTCCTCAGATTAAGAAGTTAACATCCATCAATTCTTGCCTTTACTTGTATCACTTCTATCATGCCATTCAAAGAAGATGCTTCCAGTCAGGGACATTTGCTGCAAATTGCACAGGAGTACTATTGTCACAAAATAATGCCTTGATAGTCATCCCAACAGACAGCCATTCTATAGATTGCACAAAGTATAAGTTTTCTTCCTACTTTTTTCTTCCCCTCTATATTTGAAACTGAAACTTCTTCCCCTTTCCTAAATATCTGAAACTGCTGATACAGCATAATGATGAACTTACACATTTCAACATTGTGTGACATATGTCCCTATCACAAGCTGAGTACTATATATTCCATCCTCGATAATCTCCAGGGTATATGTTACGATCACTCTCCACTATACCCTGGATGCATCCACGGCTTGGGGCGATGATTTTATTACCTCCCTTGGCTGGCTCCGCATTCTCACATTAGCCAATCAGCTAAGCCGCCGTTACAACCGAGCTTGCCAGTGTCAACAAAGATTGCGGTCGCAGTTGCAATTTTAGGTTTGTTCGCAGTGCCACTCAGATTTTTTGGGAAATAATAAAGACAAATTCACAGATCTGAAACTTTAAAAAGAATATATGAAAGAACTCCTTCTACTGCTTTCAGAGTACCTCTGCATCAATTGTGTTGCCAAATTTAAACGGTTAGATAATTTAAGACGTGAAAGTGAGTAGTGATTGCTACGCTCAACTTCCCAGCGTTGGCACCTGACTGGATAAAAAGCCAGCCAAGGGAGGTAATAAAATCATCGCCCCAAGCCGTGGATACATCCAGGGTATATAGGAGAGTGATCGTAACGTATACCCTGGAGATTATCGAGGATGTATATATTCATGGTTATTTTAATCTAAGTCTTAACAAAATCTGCAAACATGTTTGAATACAAGCTGTTACTGTGACCTAAATAGATGTGTATCTATGAGGAACTGGTCACTTGACATCATATTGGTCCGGCCATTACCTCCCCCCACCGATGAATGAATGTCCTCCCCTCTTGGCGATGACAGATCATTATGGTTCCTGATCCACGAAGTGTTCGTAACGTAAAGAGCTATTGCAACTGTATAGTTTGTCTGAGGCTTAGGAATGACACAGAGCTACGAATGCTTTGAGGATTAGGCCCCAGGAATCTTGAATATTTGACACAATTTTTATCCTTAATACGCCTGATCACATTTTAATGATTCCTATTTGACAACACATTTTTCTGTTGGCACTACTTACAAGTGAGTAAACTGGATTTAATATTGCTTTCAACTGTATATCAGTCATCTCACAGTGTGTCAACTATGGGAGAAAGTCCACAGTGATGAGTGAGTGAGGGAGTGAGTTTAGTTTTACGCCACACTCAGCAATATTCCAGCTATATGGCAGCGGTCTGTAAATATTCGAGTCTGGACCAGACAATCCAGTGATCAACAGCATGAGCATTGATCTGCCCAATTGGGAACCGATGACATGTGTCAACCAAGCCAGCGAGTCTGACCACCCGATCCCGTTAGTCGTCTCTTACGACAACCATGGGTTACTGAAGGTTCATTCTAACCCGGACCTTCTTGGGTCCCACAGTGATGAAGTACATAAGTGTTCACCATCTTGGTGAAACCCATGAGTACAGCAAGCCGAGAAACATTATTGGGGCAAACTGGGATTTGAATGCATGATCACTGGTTTCTGGCACGCCGGGAGACAAATATCAGCACCTTAGACAAGTGGGCCATTCATATCCCCCCCACTTCCAATAAATGCACACAAGGGTCTAACAGAACTTTTATCTTTATTACAACATGTCTTCATCAACAGAATGTTTGATGTAGACTATGACTAGCTTTCCTCATTCTCATGTCAGGTGATCTAAAAATCACCCTGGAAAAGTATACAACTCAGACATTACTGAGGACAAACTTATTCCTTTAATAATTAATAAATAGTAACTTGATAATGGGAATAATACTTAGTAACAGCCACTACGTGAGATCAATCATGGTCTGAGTCTGACACTCGCGTCATGCAAGGATTGCTCTCACCGACAAGTTTTCCATCACCAAAATACTGGGTTTAGGAATCATAAACAAACAAATCTTCTCTCAATACTGAAAAATGTAGTTTTTTGGTTCAAAAATACTGATTGTTGTTTTGACAAGCAAGGTTTGAGATCTGCAAATTCACATAAAAATACCTGTGGATAGAAACTCTATCATGCTGAAGGGTGAAAATCTATGGAATATATATGAGAAATATGCTTCGAGAGTACATTCTTACTCCTCCACTTGAGTGACTAATGATTTGTCTCTGGATATATATAAAGGTGACAGAAACAAATAATTCCTTTTAAGAATAAAACAATCCGTTGATTGGTTTGTGTATTTTGATTTAAAGGAGCTGCAGTCAAAATGTTGGAGATTCAGACACAGTGTGAACCTGAGGAAGTCTAGTCACTTAACCAAGATAAATCTAATCACTGTATAATTCAGACTTTTTAATTGGTCCCAAGCTGGTCCGAATTAGACAAAGAGCACTGTATATATAATTGTGACAGAAACAAATAATTCCTTTTAAATTGAAAAGGAGCTGCAGTGTTATGGGAGATTCAGAACCTGAGGAAGTCTAGACTTGTTCATATAGCGCTTTAGCATTGCAGAGAGGGTTGGGCGGACAGAAAATAGTGGGATTCAGGGACTGTGAGACAGACTCTCATCGGGTGGTGAAGGAGTAAGACTAATACCCTGAAATGTTGTGTCCTCATATTACACAAGTTGACGTGCATAAAGTTTCACCCTTAATCAGTGTGCGAAATAGCCACTGACCCACTAGCCCATTGCAAGTAAAAATCCAGTCGGGCCAGTAAATCTCCACAGTAACTGGCCCGACTGGCTGGTGAATTTTCAAGGGGCCATTTTGTAAATATATCACTCTCTCCGACTTGTTAAGTTAGAATACACTTTTAAATCATGCAAAATTATGATAAAAATGTTCATCATATTAGCAGCTTAATGATGAAACCCATGTCTACATTCAATTTTTTTTAGTTTAGTTTTACGCCGCACTCAGCAATATTCCAGCTATATGGTGGTCTACATTCAAAGTTCGGGCTAGTGAATTATCTTGTGGGCTAGTAACTTTCAGGCATAGCTTGCCCGACTGAATAGCAAGATTTGGAAACTATTTCAGACACTGCCCTTAATGTGTATCACTTTTATATGCTGGTCCAAGACTCCATCATGCCAGCCAACCTTAATACTACTGGTCAAATATATACTCTACTCAGTGGCTGTAACCAATCTATGCAAGTACAAATACCACTAACAGCACCTGATGAGGCTTTGAACTACGGCCATCACCAAGTACTGGACCGGAGTCTTAGGGTGCCATGTTTATATTTCTTCTCCCTCTACTGTTGGAGTGAGGTGCTGTGATCCAGGTACTGCTAACAAATGCTATTACTCCTGGATGATTTTCCCTTCTTTTTCCCTTTGGTTTTCCCTTTCTTTTTCTTCTTTTCCCTGGTGTCTTCAGCTCCATGGCACTCTTGGTGCGCCTGTCTTCGTCTCGCTTCTGTAACCACAGGAGGTGGTCAGCCCTCGCTGTTAACAAACCAAGGCAAGAACATGTTAGACGGGAAGAAAACTTACAGCATGTCAAACAAGGAAACAGTTACAAAATGTCAGACGGTCAAATACAGTTGTAACATGTCAGTTATAACATGTCAGCTGGTCATCTACTGTCAAACAGTTACATCATGTCTGGAGGTCAACTATTGTTATAACATATCTGATGGGAGAAACACAGTCATTACAGGTCAAACAGTTATAACATGTCAGAAGGGAAAATACAGTAATTACAGGTCAAACAGTTATAACATGTCAGAAGGGGAAATACAGTCATTACAGGTCAAACAGTTATAACATGTCAGAAGGGGAAATACAGTCATTACATGTCAAACAGTTATAACATGTCAGAAGGGGAAATACAGTCACTACATGTCAAACAGTTATAACATGTCAAAGGGGAACATCTTCTTAACATGTCAAACAGTTATAACATGTCAGAAGGGGGGAACATCTTCTTAACATGTCAAACAGTTATAACATGTCAGAAGGGAAACATCTTCTTAACAGGTCAAACAGTTATAACATGTCAGAAGGGGAAACATTTTCTTAACATGTCAAACAGTTATAACATGTCAGAAGGGGAAACATGTTCTTAACAGGTCAGACAGTTATAACATGTCAGAAGGGGAAACATGTTCTTAACAGGTCAGACAGTTATAACATGTCAGAAGGGGAAACATCTTCTTAACATGTCAAACAGTTATAACATGTCAGAAGGGGAAACATGTTCTTAACATGTCAAACAGTTATAACATGTCAGAAGGGGAAATACACTCACTACATGTCAAACAGTTATAACATGTCAGAAGGGGAAACATCTTCTTAACATGTGAAACAGTTATAACATGTCAGAAGGGAAATACAGTCACATGTCAAACAGTTTATAACACGTCAGAAGGGGAAATACACTCACTACATGTCAAACAGTTTATAACATGTCAGAAGGGGAAATATCTTCATAACATGTCAAACAGTTATAACATGTCAGAAGAGGAAATACAGTCATAACATGTCAAACAGTTATAACATGTCAGAAGGGAAATAGTCACTACATGCCAAACAGTTATAACATGTCAGCAGGGGAAACACAGTCATTACAGGTCAAACAGTTATAACATGTCAGAAGGGGAAACACAGTCATTACAGGTCAAACAGTTATAACATGTCAGAAGGGGAAACACAGTCATTACATGTCAAACAGTTATAACATGTCAGAAGGGGAAATACAGTCATTACATGTCAAACAGTTATAACATGTCAGAAGGGGAAAAACAGTCACTACATGTCAAACAGTTATAACATGTCAGAAGGGGAAACATATTCATAACATGTCAAACAGTTATAACATGTCAGAAGGGGAAACATCTTCATAACATGTCAAACAGTAAGAAAACTGTACAGGCCAGATGACAAAGTTGTTAAGTTCTGGGACCAACATCGTTAACATGAAGTGACTATTACAAAGATGTCCAGCTCTGTCAGAAGACCACAAGGGGGATGGACACTGACTCACCTAATTGTTTTTCTGCTAGTTTGAACTTATTATATTCTTTAGGCAGCCAGAATCTTGGGTGACTTAAAAGCCTGAAATCATCAAAACAATAAGTGAATTAGTGAGTGAGTTATAATACTTTTAGCAATATTCCAGCATTGTAACAGAATTGGTTTACACGCCCGCCATTGGTTCTTTACTTTGTAACCATATTGGGAATTGAACATGTGTCTTTGGCGTGATAAGCAGGTGCTTTAACACTAAGCCTCCCCACCTCTCCTCACAAGGAAAAGTCACAACCTTCAGAATGGTGTACCATATTTTCTTTGGGAAAATATGAACTTGAACACGATGTGCAAATCCCTTCTTCGTGTACAAGTAAATCAGTCATAAATTTTTCACAATTCAACTTGATGGCATAGATGCCCCAAAATATAGATGTCACTGCAGCAAATATCAAGCTTCTTACAATGCCTGCTGCCACACGGTGGTCTGGATGATGCAAGGTGACGGACCTTCATCTCCCACTCTTACTTTCTGTATCATTTTTCATGGCACCCTCAAATAGATGTGACATTCTGCCCCACCACTCCCCACCATAATGATCTTTGCAATGAATGGGTACCGCTTGGGATAAGTCAAATGACTATTGACCTTCTAGAACCTCACAGGCAGCTTGGGTTATCCGGGATAATAATGTCCATTTTGTTGTCAGAGCATGCCGATGTGGCGTGGAGTTCTGTGACATGTAAGTCGCCTTATTATAGTCACTAATAATGAACCTTCTGCTGTCAACTTACCCATCAGATGGTGACATGGGCAGCTCGGACGGGAGATCGTAGTACAGGGTCTTTCCTGTAGGTGGGAACAGCGCTCTGCAGAAACAATGAATGTTCAAATCATATGAAGAACTCTGTGATCTGTTTCACAGTCACATCTCATCACTATGGTGACGATAAATCCATTTTCTGTCACAGATATAAAAGTGTAAGCACTATTCATACACAGGGGTGGAAATAACCCATTGCCCGACGCCCGAGTCCAGTGTTTTTTTCTGTCGGGCAAGCAAATTTGTATATCACACTGTACCGGTGTCCAGTTGACTTTCCAATTTGAATTATGTTGTTTATTTAAAAAATCAACAAGAAAAGGGCCGGTATAGTGGAAAAATTATCAGGGCAAGTGATTTTACATGTGCCACTGTACCGGAGTACACTAGCAATTTTAAAGTTATTTCCACCCCTGATACACAGAGTTTATCTAATACAGTACATGATTACACAATGCCATTTAGAAAGCGGACAAATGTAACATATGTTATATTTGGGACTACAGTTTCTTAGTAAAGTACAGATTCTAGTACTTTTCTTGGGTCGAGGTCCACTGTGGAAGTCACAGTGGCTGAGTGGGTTAGGCGGCTGACTTTGTGTCCTGGCGATTAAGTGCCTGACTCTGAGGGTGTGGGTTCAAATCCCGGATGGGACTCAACCCAACAAAAGTACTAGAATCTGTACTTTACTGAGAAAGTGTAATCCTAAATATAACACATGTTAATACAGTCCACACTGACAGATCATAGTGATCAAAATACAGTCAGAGTAACAAGAGTTGCTTCCCTTGGTATGCCAAGCAATTGTTGATTTAGCTGAATCTTCCTGACAATATAATGTGTGGGTGGGTGGGTTTTTTTGTTTGTTTTTGAACAAGGCAAGATCACATGACCAGGTGATATGATGATCGTAACTCCCATACTCTGGCAGAGATATACGATACAATCGCGAATTCCCATACTCTTGAAGATATATACAACAGGTATGATAGTAACTTCCATATATACATTCATGTTGGCCTCGGCATTATGATCTCTAAGGATCAAGGTCTAAAGTAGATGACGACTTGGTGTGCAAGGTCCAAACAGTGACAACACCCACCTCTCAAGCGTCTCCGGCTTGACATTGCAGCCCAGCTCTGCCATTCGTGTGTGCATCTCCTGGCACGCCAGGTTCTCCTCCGTCTCTAGGTCATGTGACGGCTTCTTGGTGTTGATGTAGATGACGCTGTCTGGGTCCCAGCTCTCCTTCTTCCGGGACAGGTTGGTCTGTGAGTAGTTGGCGTACCGCTCTGAAACAGAGAGAGTAAGGTTTAAAGCCAGGCCACTCTTTTAGCAATATTCCAGCAATATCACTGCGGGGGACACCAGAAATGGGCTTCATACATTGTGCCCATCTGGTGAATTGAATCAGGGTCTTTGGCATGATGGCAAACACCTTAACCACAAGTTTACCCCACTGTCCTTCTCTGTAACACAAGGTTATCATACTATGGAGAACACAAGGTTATCATAGTATGGAGAACACAAGGTTATCATACTATGGAGAACACAAGGTTATCATAGTATGGAGAACACAAGGTTATCATACTATGGAGAACACAAGGTTATCATAGTATGGAGAACACAAGGTTATCATACTTATGGAGAACACAAGGTTATCATAGTATGGAGAACACAAGGTTATCATACTATGGAGAACACAAGGTTATCATAGTATGGAGAACACAAGGTTATCATGCTGTGGAGTTGGAGTTTTAGCATTGTGTCTGTACAACCAGTACCTTGTGTTGCAGCCAGCCAGTAAGGGAGTGGTTTGGCTGGGTGGTGGTGGTGGCGGTGGTGGAATTGGGTTTAAAAACGCCGTGCTTGAGAATATTTCGCTCATATGACGACGTGCATGCGTGTGTATGTGTATGTGCGGCTGCTTGTACTAGCCCAGACTGAAGCTGGTTTTATAGTGCTAGCCCACTGAGATACCATGCCGCAGTGAAGCATGAATACCCCACTCAGACACATTATACTGACTCGTACCCATGAACCAGTCCGTGTTGTACCCATGAATGCTCAGTTGTTTTCCATGGGATGTCGGTATATTACTTGTCTTCTTTGTTGCTTAATCTCTGTGGTTCGTGAAACCATCAGTCAAGACCAAACAAACCAGTGATTGATATTATGAGCAGTATGCCATGATGTAACGAGAACAGGAAGGCACCAAGCAACAAAGTCTGACTACTAGTGGTGGTCCGATTAATTGTAATAATGGAATTTGGTCGCGCAGCGTCTAACCGACCAAGCAATCGATCATGTTTTCTCATAATCAAAGAAAGTCAATTTTGGGACACTTGTTTGCATTAACAATATTTTTCACAAAGTTGGTTTTGTCTGTTTTCATAAGCACTACAAGCTTGTTCCAAGTCATGATTGAATTTATCTGAAAGACTCCAGAAAATTTATGTTCCTAACATGCTAGTCATCCTTTAAAGATGTGATATTTGCAAATGCATTTTGTGCAGTTTGAAAGAAAACAAACCCCCAAAACTGCATGTTTTTTTTCTTTATTTTTTAGTGCATTAACAAACAAAACCAGGGAAATTTGATAAACGACGCTAACCAATTATTTTCTATGATTGAATCGGTTGTAATGAACCAATCATCAATTATGAGATTTGAACCAGTTCCCAACACTACTGACTACCCATTCCATTTAGCTGACTAACAACCAATAAGTATCACAATCATGACATCATGATCAAATTTGATTTAAAGAGTATTTACCAAATGGAATGCCCACAGCGATGCTGTCTTGTGTTGACCACAGATCATTAGAGACTTCTAATACATTGAGAATGTATGTGTTAAAGATAATTAGTAATCATTCTATTTCAAGCGATTGATAACTATATATAACTTGGTTCGAAGTGATATTTTGGGCAATGCGCTTCAAGACAGTGTCCATTATTTATATACATAAGTCTGTTCTAGATTTGAATACTTACTTTTACTGGAGCGAGGACCTCTCTCTGCTGTAGCGGCAGACTGGATCCTGCGAGTGTCAGCATTCCTGTAATATTAAGACAGCATAAGGGTGGTTGTTGTTGAGTCAGGAGTTGTCTGCCCAGGGGAGGAGTCAGGGGGTATGGATACAGGAGTAAGGAGAGGACGTGTGTGTTTCCTTGGGAGTAAGGAGTCCCCAGAAATTCAGAGAGGTTGAAATAAGGGGAAATGTCAGTAGGATCAGGAAAGAGGGGCGAATTGAAGAGGGCCTGGAATCAGGGGGGACGGCAAGAAGGTCTGCAATTAGGCCAGGAGTCAAGAGGGTTTGGAATACAGGGGAGGGATCGTGTGGATTATAGAATATAGGGGATGTCAAGAGAGTTTGGGGCATAGTCATCAGGGATGGATACAGAATGGAAAGGTCATTGAGGTTTTAGATTAAGGAGGGAAAGTTGTAGGGTCTAGAAATTTGGCAGATGTCAGTAAGAGTTGGAAATGGTGAGTGAGTTATGTTTTAAGCTGCTTTTAGCAATATTCCAGTAATAGCATGGTGGGGACACTAGAAATGGGCTTCACACATTGTACACATCGGGGAATTGATGCTGGGGCTTTAACCATTATGCTGCCCCACCGCCCTGATCTGGAAATTATAGGGGCAGAGATAGGAGGGTGTGGATGTAGGGCATGGAAATATGGCAGGAGTCAAGACAGGATATAGGGAGGTCAGGAGGGTTTGGAGTGAGTGAGTGAGTGAGTGTGGATTTCACGCTGTTTTAGCAATATTCAAGCAATATCACGCAGGGGAACACCAGAAATGGGCTTCACACATTGTCCCCATGTGGGGAATAGAACCGGGTCTTGGTGTGTGAGCCGAACACTTTAACCACTAGGCTACCCCACACGCCCTCAGGAGGGTTTGGAAATAAGGGAACGGGTCATTAGGGTTACAGAACAAGGGAGGGTTCACAAATGGGGGATGGGTCTAGAGGGTTTAGAAACAGGGGAGGAAACAAAAGGGTCTGAACAAAACAAACAAGGTCACATGTGGTACCATTAAACAAAGGCTGAGAGATAGAAGTATGATTAATAAATTTTCAATAGGGTGGCATGGAATTGTCAGAGTATTGCAGCAGTGAAAAAGCACTACATCAATCTTGTATTTTGACAACTAGTGAAATATGCTGAGACTCACAGTTTCCTGTCCGAGGTGACAAGGCAGGAGGTCGGCCGGAGCATCGTCGTGTTGTCCTCTGCATCTGTCTGCATCTGCAGAAACCAAGTAGAAGTGTCCTCATTGCAGTAGGTCTCCATATCAGTGTTTCCGCTGGCTTTTTCACAGCTGGACATTGTGACCGGCTAGTATTTCAAATACCAGTCATTTGTAAATTTAACCAGTCAAGTGATCACGCTTTTCATTGTGCGTGAGACCTTGCACCCTAACAACCAATCAGAAATGTAGAGGGTATGTGTCAATGCCACTATTTTTAGCCTGTTTTTTCGCCAAAACTGCTACTTTTTATTTGACACGACCTTGATGTCATTGTGAAAACATAATCTTTTTCGAGGAGAAATAAAATTGACAGAGGTAATTAGAAAATTTATTTTAAAATTTGCGGACCACGATGACATTCTAACTTTGTACCAGTCAAAGTACGGTATATACCAGTTAAAGGAAACACTGCATACAACATACAAACTGAACAACCTGGGTCACTTTAGGAAACAATACATCCCCTGGTCAGGCTAGAACAGACTTCAGCAGAATGGCCGAAACAAGGGAATAATTTGATCACATGTATTGAAGTACAGTCGAACACTGCTGAATGGACCTATGTAAATACTTTATGTTATCCAAAGTTCAATACAACTGAACAATAATCGAATGAAGAAAGAATACAAAGAGAACAAGCATTTACATGGAGACAACAATATGTCTGACACATCAAAGTTTGATAAGATAGTGTTGATTGTATCTGCCATTTACTACATAGAGAACATGTTTGCTCTCTCTCTGTAAGCCAAATCACTTGCCTGACAAAGATTAATTTCTGAATAATTTCACAAACTCTTTGGAGCTTATCCAAAAATTTGGCACAAAACCTAAGGCAAAAATTCAAGCTTTGATTTAAGATATTCCCAATATGTTAATCATGTTAATATAGCTATAACTAATATATCAGTTTGAACGCATTGACTTGCTTGTCACTGATAACAGAACCAATATATAGGACAATAGTAAGGCCCATTATTGTTTTGGATACAGTGCTGTAACACCTCTGAATTACCTCAAACATAATTCTAAAATTTGTAATTATTGGCTATTTGTTAGATAAATCCCTGTAATTGTCAGTAAACATAAAATATGAGTCTAGTAAACATAAAATAAGACCAGGCCAATTTGATTTCTTGTTTTACACATTTTCTTTGTCAATTACAAAAAGATATGTGCATAAATACAGAGAAAATTATCAGCCAGGATGATTCCAGCCAGCATTTTAGACATTTTTGATAAATACACATATTTCTAGTTTTATAAGACATGTCTGTAACAGTAAAATAAATCGACAATTATCCGGGCTATTCAATAAATTTGAGTGATCATATTTTTAAGTTTATACTGACGCGTTGGAGGAGAGATGACGCTTGAGGGAGATGGCTCTCTGTGTGAACCTTGATGATATTTTCATCAGCTGTGGGTTCTGGCTTGTGTTTTACTCAGCTTTGTGTTGGCTGACCTTCCACGGCGCTGGGGAGCCGGAGGCGCCAGGAACATACTGTTGAACTGGAACCAGTCAAACAAACCACCTCAAAATAAATCCTGGCTCCGATTTCTCTAAATAAACTTAAGTTTTTACTCAAATGTCAAACTGACATATGAAGCATAAAACATTTTGAATAACAACTTTTTCTTCACTGCTTAAAGCAAGAAGTAGTTATCCTAAAGTCATATGCCTCATTTTTTGACTCACCGACTTCTAGAATAACGATTAAAACAATTTGTTTGAAAGTCCTAAAATAGGACAGTCTGTGTACCTTTTCTTCTGACTTGGCTGCAGCCTTAGCAAGGATCTCGAGGTCCTCTGGGGACAGAGAGGCTTAACCCAAGACTCGGGCTGGGTGGTTCTGGTTCAGGTTCCGCTCCTTAGGCTTGGCGGGAACCTGGATGAGAGTGAGTGAACATGCTGTAATGCCTCTCTTTAGCAATATTCCAGCAATATGATGGTGGGAGATGCCTGAAATAGGCTTCACACATTGTACAAAGGGGTAATCGAACTCGGATCTTGATTGTGAAGAGCGGACACTTTAACCCTCCACCCTGGATTAATAATAACTTTCAGTGGTGTTAGTCCAAAACAAGAGAGAATGAGTTTTACACCACTTTCAGCAATATTCCAGCAACAACAGGAAGCATCAGAGCTTCACACATTGCAGGACTGACTGACTGACTGAGTTTGGTTTTACCGCTTTTTTAGCAATATTCCAGCAACATCAATGCATGGGGGACACCAGAAATGGGCTTCACACATTGTGCCCATGTGGGGATTCAACCCGGTCTTTACGGCATGACGAGCCATACGCTTTTAACCATTAGGCTTCCCCACCCCACACATTGCAGGAGAGTCAATCGCGAGGATTTTAGGGCTTAAAACAACCACGTTAACCAGTAGGTTAACCACCACTACTTTATGAGCTTGTGTGTAACGTGTTTTATCTCTTACAGATGTTTGTGGAAGCATTAGGTTTTCAGTGCAATTTGAACACAACAGCTTAAGTCTTATCAAAGCAAGAAATATAACATTGTATCATGTGTTGGTAAAACAACCTTAGCTTGATATGTTTACTTGTCTGCTAAAATGACAGTTGTTGCTTCCAATATCCAGTTAAGCTCTATTTCATCAGCAGCAGATCCTGAGCATCAGTAAGGGAGGCAAATCCTCACCTTGATAGATACAGCACTGTTCCTGGGAGACATCCTCTTCTGTTCCAGATAGTCAACGCCACGGCCAGCTTCTCCCGGTTTTGGTGCTGGTGATGAGGAGTTCCAGGAATGATACTGCGCTCAGTCTTCCACTGGCATATTGTCGCCGAACTCAAATGTCTTGATGGTTTTGTAGACAAAATTCTCCTTCTCCTCACTGCAGTTCCGCTCTGGAGATTTACGGTCGGTTCTCATCGCCACTTCATAGTAATTCTTTTCCGTTTGAGATTTGTATAGCTTTGGGTTAGATGGTGGATGTAGAAATTTAGTGATGTTTTTACGTAGATGTGAATTATTGGTATTGTTCACGGAGAGAATGCTTGATTTCTCGTCCGCGTCATCTTCATTGTTGTCTTCACTCTGTCAAACTGACTTGAGATACCATGGTAATTAAATCAATTTCTTTACTTAATCTTTTTCTTTTTCCTGTGTTTCTTGGGTGCTGCTTTTATCGCTTTCTCGTGTCATCATGAGCTTAACTGTTACTGTGGGGACAACAGGAGGAGCTGGGACATGGTTTTTTCGAGCCACTGGTCTCATCATCGTTCAAGGCCAAGTTTGTCGTGAATCATGAGTGACAGTATCACCCTGCACCATCTTTTCTCGACTAGCATCAGAGACGAATCAATACCGAATTAATCCGACTTCTCACATGACTGTAATCAACGCACTTGAAAATTTCTTTTAGCCATTCCTCCTGCCCGCAGAAAGACTTGCCACCTTCCGTCCAGCGCTCCTTGGGGTGATGTCAAGCGGTGACGTTACGATCCTCCCCTAATGAGCACTCCAGCGCGACCTGCACTCCGCGACGCGAAGCCGACTCATGTGCTGCACGGGAGTGGCTGTCGGTGGAGACACACTGGCAGAGTCGCGGCATTCACATCATACAAACTTGGACTCTTTTCTCCCAGAAACCTGTTCCTCGCCATGAGGTGACAGGTTCGAAAGGTTCTCTGCGGGCTGCGTGTTGATGTAAGAAATTCCCGCCTTCGTTATACTTGACGTGTCGGGTTTGGTTTGGTGGTAGTGGTGTTTGTGTGACTCTCAGCCTCACGGAGCAGTCTGGAATGAGATAAAGTATCACACATTCAAAATCAGTGGGACACAGCTGGGATTACCCAGTTTCAGAAATATCACATGGAGGTGTTGCAAAACAAAAAGAAGGATCAACCAGATGATGTATTTTATCACTTTTGGTGTCAGAGGCGGGGTGGGTAACGAATTGTTGACTTTGTGTGCTTGTGCACAGACATGTGTCCATGTATTCATACACAGAGAGACCCGTGAAGATCCGGGTTAGAATTGATCTTCAGTAACCCATGCTTGTCGTAAGAGGCGACTAACGGGATCAGGTGGTCAGGCTCGCTGACTTGGTTGACACATGTCATCCGGTTCCCAATTGCGCCAGATCGATGCCCATGCTGTTGATCACTGGATTTGTGTGGTCCAGACTCGATCATTTAGAGACGTCTGCCATATAGCTGGAATATTGCTGAGTGTGGCGTGAAACTAAACTCACTCACTCACTCATACACAGAAAGACAGACAGAAACCTACATGGTGACACACACAGGATACACTCACACTCATGGAGGCACATACACACACATCCCCTTACCTCTCAGTGTCCAGCTCATCCATGTCTGCCTCCTCATCTTCAGCTTTAGGCAGAGACAAATGGATGGGTTCCGTGTTGGCTTTAAGAGCAGGTAGGACTTCTGACTCTCACATTGCAGAGACCTGGTCAAAGGTTAGAAAATGGAGAACACAAGGTAATGGAGAACAAGGTTATCATAGTATGGAGAACACAAGGGAGTATGGACACAAGGTTACCATAGTATGGAGAACACAAGGTGATCATAGTATGGAGAACAAGGTTATCATAGTATGGAGAACACAAGGTTATCATAGGAGAACACAAGGTTATCATAGTATGGAGAACACAAGGTTATCATAGTATGGAGAACACAAGGTTATCATAGTATGGAGAACACAAGGTTATCATAGTATGGAGAACACAAGGTGATCATAGTACGGAGAACAAGGTTATCATAGTATGGAGAACACAAGGTGATCATAGTATGGAGAACACAAGGTTATCATACTATGGAGAACACAAGGTTATCATAGTATGGAGAACACAAGGTTATCATCGTATGGAGAACACAAGGTTATCATAGTATGGAGAACACAAGGTTATCATGCTGAGGAGTTGGAGTTTTAGCATTGTGACTGTACAACCAGTAGCTTGTGTTGCAGCCAGCCAGTAAGGGAGTGGTTTTGCTGGGTGGTGGTGGTGGTGGAATTAGGTTTAACGCCGTGCTTGAGAATATTTCGCTCATATGACGACATGCATGCGCGTGTATGTGTATGTGCGGCTGCTTGTACTAGCCCAGACTGAAGCCGATTTTATGGTGCTAGCCCACTGAGATACCATGCCGCAGTGAAGCATGAATACCCCACTCAGACACATTATACTGACTCCGAGCCGACCAGTCCTTGTTGTACCCATGAATGCCGAGTGCCATGAATGTCGTAAACCATGAGTCAAGACCAAACAAACCAGTGATTGATATAATGAGCAGTATGCCATGATGTACGAGAACAGGACGGCCACCAAGCAACCGAGCCTGACTACTAGTGGTGGTCCGATTAATTGTAATAATGGAAGATTGGTCGCAGTGCCTAACCAACCAAGCAATCGATCATGTTTTCTCATAATCAAAGAAAGACAATTTTGGGACACTTGTTAGCATTAACAATATTTTTCACAAAGTTGGTTTTGTCCGTTACATTTCATAAGCACTACAAGCTCGTTCCAAGTCATGATTGAATTTATCTGAAAGACTCCAGAAAATTTATGTTCCTAACATGCTAGTCATCCTTTAAAGGTGTGATTTTTGCAAATGCATTTTGAGCAGTTTGAAAGGAAACAAACCCAAAGAACTGCATGTTTTTTTCCTTTATTTTTTAGTGCATAAACAAACAAAACCAGGAAAATTTTATAAACGACACTAACCAATTATTTTCGATGACTGAATTGGTTGTAATGAACCAATCATCAATTATGAGATTTTAACCAGTTCCCAACACTACTGACTACTAGGGGTGGGTATTGCAGAGAATTTTCATATTGCGATATATTGCGATGCAAAAGCATGTATTGCGATGTGTATTGCAATATATTGCAAGATGTTTTTATTAACAAAAAACTACTTATAATCGAGTTAATGTTTGATTTATAAAGCAAAACCACAACAAAATCACTATGCTTGATTCACCTTACTAAAAACTTTTAATGACAAAGTACAAAGGTAAATAATATTTGGCACAAATGAAACAAGGAAAAGAACTTAACAATCCAGTTAAATGTAAATTTCACCACGATCATTCCCACCACCCTTACCACAATCATCAAGATTACAGAGTGTTACGAAGTTCTCCGAATGCATGTCAAAATACCGGTTTTCGATCAGCGCATCGCAATATGTATCGTTTTCATGTGTGAACCGGTTATATTGCGCAGCACTACTGACTACCCATTCCATTTAGCTGACTAACAACCAATAAGTATCACAATCACGACATCATGATCAAATTTGATTTAAAGAGTATTTACCAAATGGAATGCCCACAGTGATGCTGTCTTGTGTTGACCACAGATCATTAGAGACTTCTAATACATTGAGAATGTATGTGTTAAAGATAATAGTGATCTCTCTGTTTCAAGCGATTGATAACTATATATTAGTTTGAAGTTATATTTCGGGCAATGTCCTTCAAGACAGTGTCCATTATTTAAATACTTAAGTCTGTTCTAGATTCAATACTTACTTTTACTGGAGCGAGGACCTCTCTCTGCCGTAGCGGCAGACTGGATCCTCCGAGTGTCAGCATTCCTGTAATATTAAGACAGCATAAGGGTGGTTGTTCAGGAGTTGTCTGCCAAGGGAAGGAGTCAGGGGGGTATGGATACAGGAGTAAGGAGAGGACGGTGTGTTTCCTTAAGAGTAAGGAGTCCCCAGAAATTCAGAGAGGTGGAAACAAGGGGAAATGTCAGCAGGATCAGGAAAGAGGGGCAAATTCAGGAGGGTCTGGAATCAGGGGGGAGGTAGGAAGGTCTGCAATTAGGCCAGGAGTCAAGGGGGTTTGGAATACAGGGGAGGGATCGTGTGGATTATAGAATATAGGGGGATGTCAAGAGGGTTTGGGGCATAGTCATCAGGGATGGATACAGAATGGAAAGGTCATTGAGGTTTTAGATAGGAGGGGAAAGCAGTAGGGTCTAGAAATTTGGCAGATGTCAGCAAGATTTGGAAATGGTGAGTGAGTTATGTTTTAAGCTGCTTTTAGCAGTATTCCAGTAATAGCATGGTGGGGGACACCAGAAATAGGCTTCACACATTGTACACATCGTGGGGAATTGATGCTGGGGCTTTAACCATTAGGCTGCCCCATCGCCCTGATCTGGAAATAGGGGGCAGAGATAGGAGGGTGTGGATTTAGGGCATGGAAATATGGCAGGAGTCAAGACAGGATATAGGGGAGGTCAGGAGGGTTTGGAGTGAGTGAGTGTGGTTTTACGCTGTTTTTAGCAATATTCCAGCAATATCACGGTGGGGGACACCAGAAATGGGCTTCACACATTGTACCCGTGTGGGGAATAGAACCCAGGTCTTCGACGTGACGAGGCTTTAACCACTAGGCTACCCCAGCGTCTCAGGAGGGTTTGGAAATAAGGGAACGGGTCATTAGGGTTACAGAACAAGGGAGGGTTCACAAATGGGGGATGGGTGTAGAGGGTTTAGAAACAGGGGAGGAAACAAAAGGGTCTGAACAAAACAAACAAGGTCACATGTGGTACCGTTAAACAAAGGCTGAGAGATAAAAGTATGATTCATAAATTTTCAATAGGGTGGCATGGAATTGTCAAGAATTGCAGCAGTGAAAAAGCACTATGTCAATCTTGTATTTTGACAACTTGTGAACAATTCTGAGACTCACAGTTTCCTGTCCGAGGTGACAAGGCAGGAGGTCGGCCGGAGCATCGTGTTGTCCTCTGCATCTGTCTGCATCTGCAGAAACCAAGTAGAAGTGTCCTCATTGCAGTAGGTCTCCATATCAGTGTTTCCGCTGGCTTTTTTCACAGCTGGACATTGTGACCGGCTAGTATTTCAAATACCAGTCATTTGTAAATTTAACCAGTCAAGTGATCACGCTTTTCATTGTCCGTGAGACCTGGCACCCTAACAACCAATCAGAATGTAGAGGGTATGTGTCAATGCAACTATTTTTAGCTTGGGTTTTTCCAAAACTGCTAGTTTTTATTTGACAACACCTTGATGTCATTGTGAAAACATAATCTTTTTCGAGGAGAAATGTAACTGACAGAGGTAATTAGAAAATTTATTTTAAAATTTGCCGGACACGATGACATTCTAACTTTGTACCAGTCAAAGTACGGTATATACCAGTTAAAGGAAACACTGCATAAAACATACAAAGAGAACAACCTGGGTCACTTTAGGAAACAATACCTCTCCTGGTCAGGCTAGAACAGACTTGAGCAGAATGGCCGAAACAAGGGAATAATTTGATCACATTTATTGAAGTACAGTCGAACACTGGTGAATGGACCTATGTAAATACTTTATGTTATCCAAAGTTCAATACAACTGAAAAATATACGAATGAAGAAAGAATACAAAGAGAACAAGCATTTACATGGAGACAACAATATGTCTGACACATCAAAGTTTGACATGACAGTGTTTGATTGTATCTGCCATTTACTACATAGAGAACATGTTTGCTCTCTCTCTGTAAGCCGTCACTTGCCTGACAAAGATTAATTTCTGAATAATTTCACAAACTCTTTGGAGCTTATCCAAAAATTGGCACAAAACCTAAGGCAAAGTTCAAGCTTTGATTTAAGATATTCCCAATATGTTAATCATGTTAATATAGCTATAACTAATATATCAGTTTGAACGCGTGACTTGCTTGTCACTGATAACAGAACCAATATATAGGACAATAGTAAGGCCCATTATTGTTTTGGATACAGAGCTGTAACACCTCTGAATTACCTCAAACATAATTCTAAAATTTGTAATTATTGGCTATTTGTTAGATAAATCCCTGTAATTGTCAGAGTCTAGTAAACATAAAATAAGACCAGGCCAATTTGATTTCTTGTTTTACACATTTTCTTTGTCAATTACAAAAAGATATGTGCATAAATACAGAGAAAATTATCAGCCAGGATGATTCCAGCCAGCATTTTAGACATTTCTGATAAATACACATATTTTTAGTTTTATAAGACATGTCTGTAACAGTAAAATAAATCGTCGGCTATTCAATAAATTTGAGTGATCTAAGTTTATACTGACGCTGAGGGAGATGACGCTCTCTGTGTGAACCTTGATGATATTTTCATCAGCTGTGGGTTCTGGCTTGTGTTTTACTCGCTTTGTGTTGGCTGACCTTCCACGACGTTGGGGAGCCGGAGGCGCCAGGAACATACTGTTGAACTGGAACCAGTCAAACAAACCACCTCAAAATAAATCCTGGCTCCGATTTCTCGAAATAAACTTAAGTTTTTACTCAAATGTCAAACTGACATATGAAGCATAAAACATTTTTGAATAACAACTTTTTCTTCACTGCTTAAAGCAAGAAGTTGTTATCCTAAAGTCATATGCCTCATTTTTGACTCACCGACTTCTAGAATAACGATTAAACAATTTGTTTGAAAGTCCTAAAATAAGACAGTCTGTGTACCTTTTCTTCTGACTTGGCTGCAGCCTTAGCAAGGATCTCGAGGTCCTCTGGGGACAGAGAGGCGAACCCAAGACTCGGGGCGGGTGGCTCTGGTTCAGGTTCCGGCTCCTTAGGCTTGGCGGGAACCTGGATGAGAGTGAGTGAACATGCTGTAATGCCTCTTTTAGCAATATTCCAGCAATATGATGGTGGGAGATGCCTGAAATAGGCTTCACACATTGTACAAAGGGGGTAATCGAACTCGGATCTTCGGTGTGAAGAGCGGACACTTTAACCCTCCACCCTGGATTAATAATAACTTGTCAGTGGTGTTAGTCCAAAACAAGAGAGAATGAGTTTTACACCACTTTCAGCAATATTCCAGCAACAACAGGAAGCATCAGAGCTTCACACATTGCAGGACTGACCGACTGACTGAGTTTGGTTTTACGCCGCTTTTAGCAATATTCCAGCAACATCACGGCGGGGGACACCAGAAATGGGCTTCACACATTGTGCCCATGTGGGGATTCGAACCCGGGTCTTCGGCGTGACAAGCCAACGCTTTAACCATTAGGCTTCCCCACCGCCCCACACATTGCAGGAGAGTCAATCGCAGGATTTTAGGGCAAAAAACAACCACGTTAACCAGTAGGTTAACCACCACTACTTTATGAGCTTGTGTGTACGTGTTTTATCTCTTACAGATGTTTGTGGAAGCATTAGGTTTTCAGTGCATGAACACAACAGCTTAAGTCTTATCAAAGCAAGAAATATAACATTGTATCATGTGTTGGTAAAACAACCTTAGCTTGATATGTTTACTTGTCTGCTAAAATGACAGTTGTTGCTTCCAATATCCAGTTAAGTCTATTCCATCAGCAGCAGATCCTGAGCATCAGTAAGGGAGGCAAATCCTCACCTTGATAGATACAGCACTGTTCCTGGGAGACATCCTCTTCTGTTCCAGATAGTCAACGGCCACGGCCAGCTTCTCCCTCGGTTTGGTGCTGGTGATGAGAGTTCCAGGAATGATACTGCGTTCAGTCTTCTCCACTGGCATATTGTCGTCGAACTCAAATGTCTTGATGGTTTTGTAGACAAAATTCTCCTTCTCCTCACTGCAGTTCCGCTCTGGAGATTTACCCCGGTCGGTTCTCATCGCCACTTCATAGTAATTCTTTTCCGTTTGAGATTTGTATAGCTTTGGGTTAGATGGTGGATGTAGAAATTTAGTGATGTTTTTACGTAGATGTGAATTATTGGTATTGTTCACGGAGAGAATGCTTGATTTCTCGTCCGCGTCATCTTCATTGTTGTCTTCACTCTCTGTCAAACTGACTTGAGATACCATGGTAATTAAATCAATTTCTTTACGAATCTTTTTCTTTTTTTCCTGTGTTTCTTGGGTGCTGCTTTTATCGCTTTCGGTGTCATCGTAGCGAACTGTTACCGTGGGGACAACAGGAGGAGCTGGGACATGGTTTCGAGCCACTGGTCTCACATCAAGTTCAAGGCCAAGTTTGTCGTAATCATGAGTGACAGTATCACCCTGCACCATCTTTTTCTCGACTAGCATCGTAGACGAATCAATACCGGAATTAATCCGACTTCTCACATGACTGTAATCAGCACGTGAAAATTTCTTTTTAGCCATTCCCCTCCTGCCCGCAGAAAGACTTGCCACCTTCCGTCCCGCGTTCCTTGGGGTGATGTCAACGGTGACGTTACGATCCTCCCTAATGAGCACTCCAGCACGACCTGCACTCCGCACGTTTAGCCGACTCATGTGCTGCACGGGAGTGGCTGTCGTTGGAGACGCTGGCAGAGTGCGGGCATTCACATCATACAAACTTGGACTCCTTCTCCCAGAAACCTGTTCCTCGTCATGAGGTGACAGGTTCGAGTTGTCTGCGGGCTGCGTGTTGATGTAAGAAATTCCCGAGCGCTCGTTATACTTGACGTGTCGGTTTGGTTTGGTGGTAGTGGTGTTTGTGTGACTCTCAGCCTCACGGAGCAGTCTGGAATGAGATAAAGTATCACACATTCAAAATCAGTGGGACACAGCTGGGATTACCCAGTTTCAGAAATATCACATGGAGGTGTTGCACAACAAAAGAAGGATCAACCAGATGATGTATTTTATCACTTTTGGTGTCAGAGGCAGGGTGGGTAACGAATTGTTGACTTTGTGTGCTTGTGCACAGACATGTGTCCATGTTTTCATACACAGAGAGACCCGTGAAGGTCAGGGTTAGAATATTGATCATCAGTAACCCATGCTTGTCGTAAGAGGCGACTAACGGGATCGGGTGGTCAGGCTCACTGACTTGGTTGACACATGTCATCGGTTCCCAATTGCGCAGATCGATGCTCATGCTGTTGATCACTGGATTGTGTGGTCCAGACTTGATTATTTAGAGACCGCTGCCATATAGCTGGAATATTGCTGAGTGCGGCGTAAAACTAAACTCACTCACTCACTCATACACAGAAAGACAGACAGAAACCTACACAGACACACAGATACACTCACACTCATGGAGGCACATACACACACATCCCCTCACCTCTCAGTGTCCAGCTCATCCATGTCTGCCTCCTCATCTTCAGCTTTAGGCAGAGACAAATGGATGGGTTCCGGTGTTGGCTTTCGCAGCAGGTAGGATTTCTGACTCTCACATTGCAGAGACCTGGTCAAAGGTTAGAAAATAGGTCAGAAAAGTATAATTTTGATCCAACAAACAGAACTTTGCTCCCACTTGGGCCTTGACCTTCCTGGTGGAATAGTGTTCGGTAAGTCAATGTTAAAGAAGTACATTTGTACTCATGAAACAGTTGGTGCTTATAATGGTTTTTCTAGTTTCATCAGAGACCATCTGGTCTCTGGTTCCATGACATTTATGTGGCAATAGAGGTGTCATCATTGGAAAAACTATTTTCTGTAGGTGTTTTATATCATTGGAAGGATTTGAAGCTCTCAGAATATTTTAGAACTAAACCTGAATTGAAATTTGAGTCAGTGCAGAGAAATCAGACCAAAGAGTTATTGAAAATCATATTGGACTTTATCTTACCTCACACATAAATGTCGCTTTCTGATTGGCTGAGCTCTTCTATTATTTTCAATGTACCCCGCTTACAAGCGAGTAACATTTCAATGTACCCCGCAGTCAATGGCAACTCATTTGGTACTTCGTGGTAGTAATTCTTTATCTCGAATAACATTGAATCACTTATGATGTATGGAAATTACCGATCTTTTGCGAATGCAAATCAATGGAAGGGAGATAACTCTAAGTCTGTTTTTCTTGTCAGCAAAATCTAGTGATGGTTACAAAAAGATTTGTTCCCTTGCTTCAAGCAATTCAAAATTAACATTGAGGTGTTCGGTAAGATAAATAGGTTGTTCACTGGTCCCTAGGGGCCCATGGGCTGATGTACCCTCGATGTTTGTTAATGTTCCCTGAGCCCGAAGGGAACCAGTGAACAAATTATAATGTAAACTTTGGACTCACTCGACATCACTGACATTATCCAGAGTGCCCTCCCCTGGTTCTGGTGACACACATGGGGCAGGGGGCGCTCCACTGTTGGAGAACTCATAGTGACCATATTCTGAAAAGGAAGAGAGTTTTCATGGATGTCAACTTGTTTATTATGAGGAACACAACATTTCGGAGTATATCCTTACTCCTTCATCAGGTGAATGAATTGTATGGGGCAGAGAGCATATATATATACACATGTAAGGGATACATAAGTCCCAAAACATTCAAAGTAAATTTAAACGCTCCACTTTTTTAATCGTAGAATATGTGTATTTGTCTCAATTGCTAACATCTGAAGAGATGATGTAAATCCAGCTTGAGCCAATGCAGGAAGCAAATGTACTGTAAGTCCCCATGGTCCCTAGTATGGTGATCTATCTTCAGTTGTTGGCAATCTATAGCCTGTTTTTATATTGTATTGTCATGCATAAATAAAATATTTTAGATTTAATTACTAGTTTTAAATTTCTATCTGTGATAATATAGTTGTTTTACCTTTAATTATTATTAATCTATAACTTGATTTAGTCATGATATGGCTGAAATATTGCCAAAGTGACTTTAAATTTTAACTCACTCACTCACTATACATGTAAGAATAACAAAAGTTATAAGACAACAAAGATGCAGGTTAAACAATGGAAGCCAACAGTTAACTGGCGTTGATGTGACTGGCAAAGGACAAATGGAAACCAGCACTTAATTGTTAATTAGTGCTGAACGTTAGCCTAACAACAGAGAATACTAACCTGACTCAATGGTTGTGTGTGAATCTGCAGCGATGTTGGGGTTGATCATGTCCATGTCGATGCGCAGTCCGGCAGGTGGGCCAACCCATCCAATCCCGGTCGCCGACCCCACAGCCGGTCTGCGTGGGGGGCGCCCGTTTGGATCATACTTAGACCCTTTCACTACAAGATAAGTGTTCACATGCAATTAATTTCAATTTTCAATGACTTTTCTGTGACTTCAGCATATGAACACTCTTAATTCACATAACACAAATTTGATTTTGATTTTGAAATGGCTATCATCTGTCACAGTTAAAAACAAAAACACAGCAAACTTTCAGATATAAATTAGTTATTATCCAGCTTAAGGTGGAATATTGCTGCGTTGCGTAGTATATAAACCCAGCAATAAGATGATGGCCTGTACATAATCGATCCTACACCAGACAATCTAGTGATTATCTGTTTGATGGGCATCATACTTTCTTAATCTAGTGATTGACCTTTCATTGATCGCATGTTTCAACTGTGATCATAACACGCATCAACCAATCAATCAGTGAGCATGATTAGCTGATCCCATTTGTTGCCTGTTACAACATGTGTGGTCTTCTGACCAATTCTAGCCAGCATTTTCAAAAAGGATTCTTCCTTTTGTAACTGACATTTTCATTCAAAACAACCCTGTTACAGAGAAAGTTTTTGTTGCAAAACAACCCTAAAAGTTTTTGTTGGAACACAAAGATTCCAAAGGGCACATCTTTAACAAGTTGTCAACACTTGAAAACCAACACATTTCTATCCTCATCATGTGAGCCAGGATGTATTGCCCATTATCTTGATTATAGCAATTATGAAATAACATAGCGACATGATGTGATGATGGTATCTTCATCCTGACAACCAAGAAGTATGAGTGAGTGAGTGAGTGAGTGAGTGAGTTTAGTTTTATGCCGCACTCAGCAATATTCCAGCTATATGGCGGCGGTCTGTAAATAATCGAGTCTGGACCAGATAATCCAGTGATCAACAGCATGAGCATCGATCTGTGCAATTGGGAACCGATGACATGTGTCAACCAAGTCAGTGAGCCTGACCACCCGATTCCCGCTAGTCGCCGTTTACGACAAGCATAGTCACCTTTTATGACAAGAATGGGTTGCTGAAGACCTATTCTACCCTGGATCTTCATGGGTCCCAGGAAGTATGACGATTAAGAACCAATGTCAATACTTTTTGCATTTT
This sequence comes from Haliotis rubra, assembly GCF_003918875.1. NCBI lineage: Eukaryota > Metazoa > Mollusca > Gastropoda > Lepetellida > Haliotidae > Haliotis > Haliotis rubra. The sequence continues at coordinate 410,473 of NW_025765525.1, read as the reverse complement.
GGGAGGTATGGAAGTAAACATCCATTTGCATACTTGGCATAAAATCTGTTGGGAGTTTGTTTTAGCTAAATAACTCCATAAGCACAAAAACATCATGCAATCAATTCTTACGCATTTTATAGATCAACAATAACAAATATATACAACACCATGGACAACAACACATAATTGGTTTTCAGTGCAATACTACAACACAAGCCCCACCCATTCTGTTATCATCCAATCAGAAAACAGTAGTCGGTTGGTAGATGTGGTCATATTTCCTTATGGAAACATGGAAAAAATTGTTGGGTTGGACAATCAAATGCCAATGAAACACTTGCATTGTATTTTTTAATATGTGAGATCTAACAACTTATCAGAGGGGTACACAAAGTCTGCAGTCTAGACTACCAGTTGTCCGACTTCCATTTGTGGAAGCCGCAGTGGTTGAGCGGTCTAGGCGTCTGACTTTGTGTGCTGGCGATAAGGTGCCTGACTCTGAGGGTGTGGGTTTGAATCCCGGATGGATCTCAACCCCAAAAGTACTAGAATCTGTACTTTACTAAGAAAGTGTAATCCCAAATGCAAGATATGTTACATGTGAGATCTAGTCATAAATGTTACCATAAACCCTCCTTCAGTGGGATTGATAACCATCTGACTATACTTGTGAAATTAGTAATTCAGAATGATTTAAAGTGATATCCCTAAACTGAATCTGATTCCTTCTAGAAGTGGAGTGATATGATGACTGCCTCACCTGCAATGGTTGTTGGTTCACTGGCGGTGCCGTCGGCGGCAAGTCTTTGGCACTCTGTGGTCGGTTCTTCCTGCCGCTAGGGGGCGAGTACATCCAGTGGTCTTGGCGCTGGCGGGACGTTTCCTGGTCGGGGCTTTTGTGGCCTCGCTATGATGTTTGATCAGATCTGGGATGGATGAGTTACTTCCCCTGAAGACAGAATGTTAAACATTTTTGAGTTCTGGACTGACTGACTGAGTTTAGTTTTACGCCGCTTTTAGCAATATTCCAGCAATATCATGGCGGGGACACCAGAAATGGGCTTCACACATTGTGCCCATGTGGGGAATCGAACCCAGGTCATCGGCGTGACGAGCCAACGCTTTAACCACTAGGCTACCCCACCGCCCTTTGAGTTCTGGAGTTGTGAGAGAGATAGGTTTCACACTACTTTTAACAGTATTTCAGTTTTATCATGGCGTATGACCTTGATATTAAAGGAAAGCCAAAAGTAATACAGGTCATAGCCATTTACCACTTTGGTGAAATCCATGAGGACAACACTTAACCTGGAAACAGTCATGGCCAATTAGGTTTCTGAGACCCATGAACCCTTCAACTCATTCTTCATTTCAAAGATTGATACCATTCGACAAGGACTTTCAGCCAAGGAAGTCGATAGGTGTTTCAGTGAGCCTCTCTTGACAGGCAATCCACTAACGCAGTTTGCGCCCTTCATCCTCAAGGACATTGAATCAATTTTCTGCTCTTCAAAGCCTACCACCTGTGACTCCGACCCCTATTACCAACTAAACTTCTGTTTCAATATCTTGACTTGTTGCTGCCAAGCATTACCAAAATTGTAGTGTATTTCCAAACAGATTCATGCATGCTGTAGTCAAACCTCTGCTAAAGAAACCTGATCTTGACTCTCAGAATCTTCAGAACTTTCGACCTGTCTCTAATTTATCCTTCATTTCCAAGATAATTGAGAAGGCTGTGCATGTCAGACTCAAAGACCATCTCTCTAAACATCTTCTGCTTGATGAATTCCAGTCAGCGTATCGGCAATACTATAGTACGGAGACTGCCTTACTGCAAGTGACGAATGAGCTTCGTTGTCATGTCGATGATGGTAGGATTGCTGCTCTAGTGTTGTTGGACCTCCCTGCAGACTTCGACACAATCGGCCACCATAGACTCTTGTCCAGGCTCAAACAACAGTACAGACTTGAAGGTCAAGGTCATTCCTTTCAATGGGTGACGTCTTATCTATCTGACCGACAGCAATCTGTTGTCGTTGGTACTGAGAGAGCAAAAGGCCCTGTAATCACATGTGGAGTGCCACAGGGATCAGTCCTTGGTCCCGTCCTGTTTGTGTTGTATACCGGATATGTCGGAAGGATTACTACAGACCACACAGTTTCTCACCATGGCTACGCTGACGACACCCAGCTCCTGAAAGCATTTCATCTGTCAGATCTCTCCATGTCTCTTCAGTGCATCGCTGAATGTACGCAGGACATTAAGTGCTGGATGACAGCAAACATGCTTAAACTTAATGACACAAAAACAGAAGCAGTTCTCATTGATACAAATCAACAATTTAGCAAGGTCAAAACTGACTTCCTTACAGTCGCAGACGCAGACGTAAGTTTTTCTGACGTTAAGGATTTGGGTGTCCACATCGACTCTTCCTTGACTCTGGATGCTCATGTTAACAGCCTGAGCAGGACCTGCTACTTTCACCTAAGATCCATTGGTAACATTCAGAAATATCTGACAACTGCTGCAACTCAAGCCCTTGTTCAAGCTCTTGTTACATCGAGGCTTGACTACTGTAACAGCATCCTTTCAGGCCTCAGTTCTAAACTCCTTGTTAAGCTTCAGAAGATCCAAAACACTTCCGCCCGCATCATCAGCAAGACTTCTAAACGTTCCCATATAACATCGGTGTTGAAAGAACTGCATTGGCTACCAGTTAGGGCCAGAATTGACTTTAAGATCCTCTGTCTGACATACAAGTGCCTCCATGGTTTGGCTCCCTCCTACTTGTCTGAACTCCTACATCCGTATGTCCCTGCACGCAACTTGCGCTCAAACACACAAAATCGACTGGTCATCCCATCCTACAAACTGAAATCCTTTGGACACGATCGTTCTCTTACTCTGCACCTGTGCTTTGGAACTCTCTCCCATGTGCCATTAAAAGCTCTGACACAATTGACATTTTTAAGTCCAGACTTAAAACCCACCTTTTCTCAGTATATTACGTATAATTTCAGCTGTAAATACTCCAGTGTAAATATTCTGTAGCGCTTTGAGCATGACTTAGGGTGTGGAAAGGGCGCATTATAAATATGCATTTATTATTATTATTATGAACATAGGTTTCTTGCATGCCCAAGAAACGTTATATACAGCTAATTGTACAAATAGGGCACAAATCCTGGAATAAAACATAAGTTTTAAGTTTCATTCCCACACAAGCTGGAGAAAAAACATTTATCAATTCTGGTGGGAAATGAATTGTTTTCCTTGGAGACAAAACATATAAAGATCAGATACTTGATGGGCATGTAGAAGTTGGAAGGTAACATAACAATGAATGGTATGGATGACCTGATGAAGGGGCAAGAAGTAGCCCAGAAACGTCAGGTTGTAAATATTAAAGAAGTTGTAAATCCATACCATACCTTGTTATGATTAGTTCTTTCAACTAGTGTTAAATATGTCATTTGAAATCCATCAAATCTGAAATTATTGAAATCTTAAAAATACAACTAAACTTTCAGTCCTAAATGGGTCCAGTGCAGAAATTTCTATGTTTGGGATGTATTTCTTACCATGCATTCTTCTGTAGGTTTACTGTTGACAACGGCGGGTCTGTCCCGATTTCTGACAGGAACTGGTTTCTACGGTTACGATCATACACAGATGGAGCCTTGAGGTCACGCGGGTCAGCAAGGCCAAGGTTATAGACAGTGGTCTTCACCTGGTCAAGACGGGCCAAGGACACACTTGCAGGATGGGTCCAGTTCTGTGGGACAGCGAACAGGAAGTGTACATTAGTGTTGGAAATTGGTTGAAATCTCACAGTTGATGACTGGTTCATTACCAATGAGCAATGAAAAAGAATTGGTTAGCATCATTTTTCAGATTTTCCTATTCTGGTTGTTTTCGCAGATAAGTATAACATGGTTCTCTGGTTTTTTGTTTTGTTTTTGTTATTAATTTTTAGTTAGAAACTTGCAAATTGCATTTGCAAATGTCACATCCAATGTAAAATGATGCAACTTGCTACTTTATGTACTGTACTTTATTGAGTGATGACTAATATATCATGAACATAAACTTCCTGGAGTCTTCAAGAAGTATTCAGTCATGACTTTTCAGTAAGTGAAGTGAGTTTTCTAAGAATTAAACACGTTTTCAGGCCCTGACAGTTTCTAAGATATGTTCCATCATGAAGTGTTTCCAACACTAAAAGAGCAGTTCCAAAATTGTTTGTGTTTGATTATGAGAAAATGCGATTGATTGCTTGGTCGTTTGGTCACTGTGACCAATCTTTGATTATTTCAATTAATCGGACCACCACTAATGGACATGCCAACTCATTGATGTGCTACATCAGATACAGGGTCAATGAGATTCTTTGTTTGTTTATTTGTTTGTTTGTTTGTTCATTCATTTCATGAGTGTGTGAGAGTGATTTTGCGAGTGGAGAGGAATGATTTCAAGATTGAGTGAGTGAGTGAGATGAGTGAAAGTGGAGAGGAATGATTTTGTGAGAGTTTGTGAGTGATTTTGTGGGAGTTTGTGAGTGATTTTGTGAGAGTTTGTGAGTGATTTTGTGAGAGTTTGTGAGTGAGAGATTGCTAGAGAGTTTTTGAGTGAGAGATTCATAGTGGAGTTCATGAGTGATTTCATGAGTGATTTTTGAAGTGATTTCATGAGTGAGCACATATAGGTTGCTGATGACCAAATCTAACATACATGATATACCCAGTATGGGTGACATGATACACTGAGGCACCACAAAACAATTCCTTGATACATATGGATGTGTATTTTTTTTTTTAAACTCAACTGGAGTTTCACTTGACGACAATTAACAATCTGGTAGCAATTGTACTTTTATTTCATCATCAAAATGCATACATCAAATAAGGCTGTAACGATTCACTCGCATATTTGGTGAATCGAACCATAGCCCTTCATGAATTCAATTCGTTATTGGTGGTCACCAGAACCGAATATTAACGAATATTTACGATTTTTTTAAGGGAGCATGTTTTACTTGAACCCTTATGTCCTTTCCAAAGTGAGATATGCAAGAATAAAACATGTACTAGCATTGCAGTAGTGCAAGTCATGTTTGTTTGCCAAGACTGCACATGGTACTGTCGATTATAACTATTACATACCAAATTTGAGTGTCATGAGATCACTGGTTATGGCTGACAAATTAACACTGTCAACATGTCCATTCGATACTGTACATCAATCACTTAACTACAATATTGTATTCGTGAATAATTATTTGTATTCATTATCCAATATTCATGATACGCAACATATTTGCCACATAGTGTATTCATTGCAGCCATAATATCAAAGCATTTCACTATTTTCAGTAGTTTAGCACTGCTGTACCATGGTAAAGTTTAATGTGGATATTTACTTGACCAGCCGGAGAATTCCACTCGACCCGGATGTCGGGCAATGGTATTTTTCAACCCCTGCTAAGAGCTAAGAGAATCTGTTAGCTCACCAAAACACAGGGATGGAATTTATCGCCCACATGATCGCCAAGACCAGATTTCTTAATGTTAAAGGTATCCTATGGGTCAACAGAATTTCAAACATATTTCTCTTTCACATGATATATTTATGCTATTGTCTTTCTAAATATTGAACCAGTAAGATAAGCTGCACACGCCATAGATTTCATAATGGTGACCACAAACAAATTCCAACAAGTCTTAGATCAACAAGAAATGAGGTGAAAGAGGCGTCTTGACTAATGCCACTTTTATAATGCAAGCTTACAAAGATACTATACCACAGTTTAACAATGAACATCCTACTCAGAAATTGTATACTGACCCGACCAGTCCTGGTTTTATCCCTTTAATGTCTAGCACAAGGCAGAGTAACAACAAGTACCGTCTTTTAACATCATTATGTATGGCAAGCTAGCAATGAACCATCAACAGTCAGCATTCTGGCCAGATGTTCTACCAGGGATTGGGAAAGCTGGGGCCATGGGCCATTTTGCACGTTAGAATAAAATATGGCCCATTAAAATTTTTAAGTTTACAAGGGTTGATACAAGGGTTTTGGCCCATTCTAAATTCAGAAAATGGCTAATAATCCTGAAAATGACCCATTATCAAAGTTCTCTATCCCGATCAGTGTTCTACCCAAACGACGACAGCGGTAACTGACCAATAACAGAATGTGTCCACATAATTCAAGTAAAGCTTTGGTATGTGGTTGCTATTCTAGACCCTCAATGGTATCAGCAGGTCAGGGACAAGTAATGGCATCTATCATCTTCAACTGATGAGAACATTCACACATTACCGGTAAATCAGTAACATGAGAAAATGTATCAATTTTTTACTGGAAATTGATATTTAGAAGAAAGACATAAAAATCCATATTTGTAAATAATATGTCTCAAACAGGACCATTAAAATGAACATTCATTCTGACATCACAGCATCAAATCAGAATTGCTGAATAAATTCCTGAACACAAATAACGACGATCATCAAACACCACCCACCTCATTCAGATATTTCCCCATAGAACAGCCCTAGAACCATTGTCACCACATCCAACAGTACATCACCTGACACCACCAAAATCCACGACTCCGACTCTCTATGAGACGGAGTGTATATAAATGACCCTGTACACAATCAGTTGCTAAGACAAGGCCTCGCAATGAACTCACGCTGTTTATATGTATGGGAGAGAAGATCCTCAACGGAGGCCCACATTCATAATTAATCTGCTGTTTCCGCGTAACTTTGCTTGTGAATAATAAATGCTCCCTGATTGAGCGGGCTCCACAGTCAGTTGAGAATCAGATGAGATACAACTCAGTGGAATATACAATACTTAGCAGGTGCTGCCTTGTTGTAACGACATCATAACATCCATTATGACATGTCAAGCCGACACAGTTGACTCTTAGTCTTACTTTCTGTCCTATGTTATGTGATGATAAATATTTACTTGTCAACTGTATCTACATGGGATGGAACCATCAATGCCTGCATCAGGCCAGTTTCAAACAGGTTTTATGTTTGTGAGAAGTTCACATGCAGATATAGTGTGGGTGGGTTTAAGAAGGCCGTGGCCTGCCCAAATTACATCTTTTCCATTTTTATTTAAATGTGTAGTTGGGGTAAAATTGAGTCGATTTAAGCAGGAGAATCATCTAAAAATAATGTAATGTACATTTCACAAAATGGACCAGATAAATTCACAAATGACGCTGTGCTCTCAAACAGTACATCTAAACCTGCATATCTCACAATACAAAGAACCATCCCCACTAAAAAAATGTAATGTACATTCACTCACAAAGAACACTGGACCACTGGCATAAAACCAGTGAACCAACATCTCACAATATGGACCACCCCCACTGCCACTGGAACCAGTACATCTCACAATATGGACCACCCCCACTGAACCAGTACATATCACAATATGGACCACCCTCACTGAACCAGTACATCTCACAATATGGACCACCTCCACTGAACCAGTACATCTCACAATATGGACCACCTCCACTGAACCAGTACATCTCACAATATGGACCACCTCCACTGAACCAGTACATCTCACAATATGGACCACCCCCACTGAACCAGTACATCTCACAATATGGACCACCCCCACTGAACCAGTACATCTCACAATATGGACCACTGCACAAAATGGACAAAACCAGTAAATCTCACAATATGGACCACCCATCTCACAATATGGACCACCACTAAACCAGTACATCTCACAATATGGACCACCCCCACTGAACCAGTACATCTCACAATATGGACCACCCCACTGAACCAGTACATCTCACAATATGGACCACCCCCACTGAACCAGTACATCTCACAATATGGACCAGTACATCTCACAATATGGACCACCCCACACCACCCCCACTGAACCAGTAAATCTCACAATAGTACCCCATGAACCTCACAATATGGACCACCCCCACTGAACCAGTACATCTCACAATATGGACCACCCCCACTGAACCAGTACATCTCACAATATGGACCACCCCCACTGAACCAGTACATCTCACAATATGGACCCCCTCACTGTACCAGTAAATCTCACAATATGGACCACCTCCACTGAACCAGTAAATCTCACAATATGGACCACCTTCACTCCCCATCCCTTATATCAGTACACCACACAAAATGGACTACCCCTTTAATAAACCTGTTCATTCATTTGATGATAAAAGTACTTTCTACAGTTTGACCACATACTTAGTTTCCATGTATAATAAGGTGATCTTTAATTAGTGAGTGAATGAGTTTTAGTTTTACGCCGATTTCAGCAATATTCCAGCAGTATCATCACAGGGGACACCAGAATTGGGCTTCACACATTGTACCCATGTGGTGGATCGAACCTAGGTCTTCTGTGTGGAGAGCGAACGCTTTAACCACTAGGCTATTCCACTGCCTCAATCTTTAATTAACACTGTAACATAAAATGCATAGAAATATCACTCAGTCCTTCTAACTATCTGCCATGACAAGCCATTGATCACAAAAAATTTTTTTTTAAATTGTCACTGAAATGATAGGTAGTTTTTCTGGGAAGGGTTTTACATTTCACTAAGAATGTTTTCATGAAAAACACTGGCAATCAAGCCATGTCTACCTCCATGCTTGTCATGCCACACATATCACAAGTTGTCATCATTTATTCATAACTAGTTAAGGTGCACCCTGTACATATGGCTGGGAAATCAATTGACATTGTGGCCATCAGAGAAATGCTTTCTCAACACTTTCTTTTGCTATGATGACAATTAAGCAAAATTAAGCATCAAAGTCAAGTGGTCCAGGAATTAATCCTAACATAGTTCAGATTCAGAAATATCAAACGACTTAAATTATGCACATTTATTAAGTTTATGACGTGGATCACTAATTTTTTGCATTCTCAATTTCAAACACTATTTTTGCAAGTGTAAATCCACATTTTTGATAGTACACAGATACAGCTGGAATATTGCTAAAAGCTGAGTAAAACTAAAACTCACTATTATTTTCAGGGTACTATTATGATAAGGGTCTTGGGTCCAAGAGAGGGTTCCAGTGAAACCCCTTATCTAACTGGCGTGCTGGTCTGCTTGGGGGAATTAACTTAATTAATAATGAATTTTCGTATGAATTATTATTCCATGATAGTACCAAGCTAACATGGAAGGTACATTATTTTTATGTACTCTTCTCAAATTGCCTAAATGCTGGCACCATGATTACCATAGTTTCTTGTGCACATTACTTTCCAAAACAAACACCTCTGTATAGGCGTGTGTAAATTATACATGCAACAATGAATTTGGATCATTTTTTAACTAAACACAATCTTTACCGTGTGAACTTTACACTGGAAATACCATGTGAATAAATCTAAAATCCAGTGTGCAACTTAATCAAGAAATTATACTGTCTGGTTATACTCTATAGTAAACACAGATCAATCATCCTAAACACTCTAAAACAGTATTTTTTTACCTTGCAACAAGAGTATTCAACCACCAAAGAGTCTGAAGTGTCATCTGATATTCTTAGAACTGAGACAACCCACCTTCTACTCTATTATTTCCCTGAGTGTATCAACAGCTCGTTAAGCCTCCCCAGCTTACGAACACAATTAATTATCCATAAAAGCTGGACATCAGAAAGTACCAGTATATTATACTGAGGACTACCAGTAGTAAATATCCAATGATTTAGCCCTTGTATCAGGTACCTTTGAGGGTTGGAATCTGGAAACATTTCTCAATGTTTAAATTTTAAATTTAAATTAGAACTGAGTAAAACTGGAGGTGATGCAGGGAGTGAGTGAGGGTTGGGGTGTGGGAGGAGGGGGATAGGGTGGGGAAGCAGGGGGGTGGGAAGTGGTGGTGTGTTTGCATGGTAGAGAGGATGCAGGTTATACTGCACCAAATCAGATACCGTACGCTTGTCGTTAGGAGCCTTCAGCGCAGGCAGAATCATCTGGCAGCAGTGATTGGATCATATTGGGTACGATTTTTGTGTTTGTTAAATGTACATCCATCCAGTAATTAAAACTGACCACAATTTTCAAAATTTAGTGCTGTCTAATGCTGAATGTGTGCAGATATATTTTCAAGTAGGTTTCAACTTTGGTGTTCAACTTCCTGTACTCGGAAAAATTTGTGTTTTTATTGTGGCTCTAAGGCCATACTGTGCATATTATACATTTAATGGCTACTAACAACCTGGGCCCTTATTCTTGAAATATTTGTAGCCCTAAGAATTCTTAACTTTGATCGTAGCCAATGTGTTAAGAATGGGCTTAAGAAGTTCGTAGGGCTATGAATGTTTCGAGAATAGCTAGTCTGGTTATGTTTTTAAGACATTGTAACTTTACTATGAAAGTCTATGAGAAAACATTTGGTATTGTGTAACTGGTAAGGCAAGGGACTTTTAGGGAGTATGGGAGTGTTGAGGGGAAGGAAGAAGCGGCTGGGATTTGAACCAGAATATCTATGGTTCAAAACATACAACTGTTTTATCCCAAAAAAAGGAGATAAACAATTCTTTTGTTCCAACATATCATTTTTGACAGACTCTCAACAAGCAAGTTCTTTTTTGGGGTGTAGATCTAAACCCAAAGGCAAAATAATGTTTTCTTGTATTTTCCAAAACAAATTGTTTTAAATTTAACCCCAAGTGCCTCCTTACCCCTAGATTATCAAATGGTAAGTCATTTGGCTCTGTGGGGTAGCCTTGTGGTTAAAGCATTTGCTCGTCATGCCTAAGGCTCAGGTTCTATTCCCCAAATGAGCAAAATGTGTGAAGCCCATTTCTGGTGTCCCCCGCAGTGATATTGCTGGAATATTGCTAAAAGCGGCGTAAAACCATACTCACGCATTTGGGTCTGTGGGGTAGTCTAGTGGTTAAAACGTCTGCTCATTATGCCGATGGCCCGGTGTAACAGCCCAGAGTATACCCCTGTCCCAGACTATACCCGGGGTTAAACTGGGCTAGCCCAGACTATACCCCAGGTATAATCTGGGCTAGCCTAGTTTATACCCCAGGGTATATTCTGAACTAGGCCATAGTATACCCCCCTAGCCCAGATTATACCCCTACAGAAAACAAGTGATTAAGGATACTACTATAATTTTATTGTACTTCTCACAATTAAACACTGGTTACAACATTGAAATGGTCCGATTCATTTTCCAGATACAGAGCATAATCAGTGTGAGTTTTCAAGCTGAAGCTGGCAGGGTTCGTTGCTTCGAATCACTGGGGCTTTCGGCGTTGTCGCTAGTGGGTGGGTCATTGGAGTAGATTTTGAGGTTACTGGCGTGGTATGTGTTGTTCAGGATCTTGTTGGTTTTCACGTTCTGTCGCTTCACACGACCTTTGGTCAATGTCTGGACGACGGAGTATGGTCCAGTCCAGCATGGCTCCATCTTGGCTCCCATCCTCTGGACTCGTTGGTTATTGTTGATGTACACTCCAACAGCTATCTCCTTGTTGCTGGTGTGTCGTCGATCATAAGTTTCTTTCTGGCGATCCTGTGCATTGGAGATATTGTTGGAAACAGTGGAACAGATGCCTTTGTGTAGATCGATGATGGTTTCCAGCACTTCTGGGCATGCCGTATTAGGTGAAGATGCTGTAGCTGTGCTGTCATTCCCCTCGGTCGGTTTCAGGTCTATCGGTAGCTTGGCTTGGCGGCCTTACATCACCTCGAATGGTGTGCATTTCGTCGAAGCATGGACTGATGTGTGGTATGCGAACAAGACGCCAGGAATGTATTGGTCCCAATCATCAACTTGGTCATTGACGAGTTTACTCAGAGCCGCCTTTAAAGTCCTGTTGTCATGTTCCCGCTGGCCGGTTGACTGAGGATGGTACGCCGAGGTTATGCGATGATCCGTCTGGAAATGGTCCATGAGTGAGTCAATCACTTTGTTAACGAATTTACGTCCTTGATCACTGATCAATGTGATCCAGGTCATAGATGTGCTGAGGAGACTTCTTATCAGAGTTGGTGTAGAAGTTCAAGATCTGGGTATAGAGGTTGTCATCCATGTTGAAGGTTGAATGCGATATAGGATGTGAAATGAAATGCACTTTTAAATACCTTTACATGACACCGAGATCAGTCTCCAGAGTCACTTATTCATATTAATAAATAAATACCAGCCCCTACTCACACCATCACCAGCCCCTACTCACACCAGCCCCTTCTCACACCGGTTATCTCCCATTAGTTAGACAGCCAGTTGTTAGACAGTGGAGTAGGGTATTAATTAAGACAACACCCACCTCCATAATGGTAGAGCTCTAATTAGATTGATGAGTAGAGTGTGCCCGTAGTTAATCTGTTCATGTTGTACTACCCTGTTGCCGAAATACCTTAGTTGTGTGTGCGACGCTAAATAAAGCAAATAACTAACTACTAACTAACTACTACTAAATTTTGTATTATGCAGTAATGTAAATGAAATGCACCTACAAATTCCTTTAAATGACACCAAGACCATTGCCCGAGTCACACACTCATATTGAGTGAACTGTCAACATAATTTTTTAGGGGTATAGTCTGGGTTGGAGGGGTATACTTTGGCCTGGTCCAGAATTTACCCCCGGGGTATAAACTGGGCTAGCCTATTGTTTACCCTGGGGTATAATCTGGTGGGGGGTATTCTGGGCTGCTACACCGGGTTTGATTCCCCACATGAGTACAATGTGTGAAGCCTATTTCTGGTGTCCCGAGCTGTGATATTGCTGGAATATTGCTAAAAGCTGTGTAAAACCCAACTCACTCACTCACCGGTGAGTCATTTAGTACATTCAGGAGTTTCAAGGAAATGCACAAGTCCCTGTTGACGGCTTGTATTCAATCAAACGTCACTCCCTCCCCTCAGCCCCATTACCCTCCATGCACCTAACTGAGAATCTCCATGGTGTGTGTGAACTTTTTCTCCTCCGAATCAAACCCTCATCAAATATTCACCCATCAGCTAATGAAGACTTTAACCAAAGCTCTAAGCTTCATCGCAGATCACTGAACCTTTGTATAACAAGCACGCTCAATCATTTTGTGTATAACATTATTCACTTGCTATAGTAAGGAACTGAAGCCCAGCTATGATGCGATCATGGACTGACTGACTGAGTTTAGTTTTACGCCGCTTTTAGCAATATTCCAGCAATATCACGGCGGGGGACACCAGAAATAGGCTTAACACATTGTGCCCATGTGGGGAATCGAACCCGGGCCTTCGGCGACTGACGAGCGAAAGCTTTAACCACCAGGCTACCCCACCGCCCCTGCGATCATGGAAACATCACTGGACATCAGAGTACATAACCAAGGAAGCTGGAAGGTGAGTACCTAAAACGTTTCAGAGTTATCAGTGATTATTTTTATCATTTATGAGTGAAATTTTTAATCAATATATATAAAAGCCATCCATTCATAGATTACATTCACTTCAGCCTATATTAGTTGAAGTAGAGGAGATTTGTGTGGCTAAATTGTTTTACTTCATGTGAAATTAAGTTGTTTTGGTTTGTCCAATGGGATAAAATAAATGCTAAAACATGTACTATTTACAAAAGAGGGAAAATGAATACTTAGTATTATGCTTATCAGTGGGGAATAGCTGCCATATAGTTGGAATATTGCTGAGGGTGGCGTTAAACAACTAACAACAGTGTCAAATAAATAACGGGTAATACTTGTACTATTTGCTTAAGAGAGCATGACAGTATATTCACTATGCTCTCTCTGTGTCTCACTCATGAACTCACAAACTGTCACACATTTTTTTGGAGCGATGGGGTAGCCTTGTGGTTAAAGCGTTCGCTCGGCACGCCGAAGACCCGGTTCGATTCCCCACATGGATACAATGTCTGAAGCCCATTTCTGGTGTCCCCTGCCGTGATATTACTGGAATATTGCTAAAAGAGGGCTAAAACTAACTCACTCACTCACACATTTTTTTACTAATGAGTAGCTTTGGTCTGTGTTTAATATGACTTCAACAACAAGAAATAAACATATACATATGATACATAAATCATTTTAATTTTGCTCTGATTCTGGCTTAATTTTGCTCTAGTGAATCAAATCTAAAAACCAAGAAATTAGGGCTGGGACGGGATACCCGGGACGGGCGGGTAATGAGTTGGACCCGGATACCCGTCTCAATACCTGGACCCGTTATGAATATGATCATGTGACTAATAGATTAAACAATGTAATATGTTATTCTTTCATGATTAAAAGGTTGTATTGTCTTTGAAGATTTAGACATAATTTATAGTCACTTCTTGTGAATATAACACATGGTTAATATATTGAAAAAATTCGAAATTTTAACCTCCGAGCTGAAGAATATATTGCCATTTCTTTCAAATTTGATGTCAGGAATTAACATAGCGGGTATCCGGGTATGGTAGGGTAATAGGGGGTGCCGGGTAGAACATTTGGACCCATCCCAGCCCTACAAGAAATATGTATTATAAGTACTGTATCATGGGACATTTTAAAATCACTATTTTATACTAGGCGCTGTGAGCGGAATTACGTAGAAATAAGCCTATAAGGTACCCTGTAATAGAAACCCCATTATATAACTACTACCGCGGTATTTTGCCTTCGGTTCGATATACCAATCGATATACCAATCCAAAAATTCGGTATTTTCGGTTTTCATACCGTCATTTATTAACCTTTTAAAACCTTTTCTAAAATGTCTACAAATCGAATCATTTTGTCAAAATCTATGCATTTCTTTGCCAGACGGACGCTATTTTCTTGGAAGTAAATTCTCATATACCGAACCGAAACGGACCAAACCAAAGGTCCTGTACCGCAATACGTACCGTACCGTGGTAAGAGTGTACTAATTCACCCATATTACATAGTCTAATCTTATACAAATTAAGATTTCTTACATTTAAAATTTTTTGTCGGTGGGGCGGGTTGGAGTGGGGTGAGATTAATCAATTCCTAAAAGGATGAATTTATAGAAATACATCAACAGGGTCCCAATCCACAAAGCATTAATAATGTTACAAGCTATCATAAATGTATAGTTTGTACTGTATAAACGTTTTGTGGATCAGGCCCCAGGTCTTTTAAATGTTTACACGTAACCTATCCTTTATCAAACATGATGTGGAATTTCAAGAAACAAGGCATTTAATAGAAAAACTTTATGAGAAAACTGTAGCAGCTCTGGGAAATGTTAATGGAAACTGGAATGTTGAAAATGTTGAGTGAGATTAAATTATTTACAACAATCACATTTTCTTAGAACCAAGTCCTGTTTGCTCATGTCAGGAATGAAACTGTTCTAAAGAAAAACAATATGGAAACGGAAGTAACTAATTGGCTTGCTGGAAATTCTTATGAGATGAAATGTTTGATTTTTGCTTTATACATACAAGGCATATTTTGTCTTATATATTAAAAACATGAATTTACAAGTACAACCCAAACACCCAGTAACCATGGTAACAATGAAAAAGATGCTAAAGCCCTCCATGCCATGAAAG
This sequence comes from Haliotis rubra, assembly GCF_003918875.1. Taxonomy (NCBI): domain Eukaryota; kingdom Metazoa; phylum Mollusca; class Gastropoda; order Lepetellida; family Haliotidae; genus Haliotis; species Haliotis rubra. Next base: position 394,909 of record NW_025765525.1, on the reverse strand, counting down.
TTTGCAATTCATGAAGCAGCTATGATAGTGAGTGAGTGAGCATGAGTAACAGAGTGAGTGACAGCGTGAGTTTAATGCTGCGCTCAACAGTATTCCAGAGCCATTTCCATGTGAGTGGCAGTCAGTGACAGAAGTCATGTAAGTCTGAGACAGTTAACAGTTTGGTAAAAGCAGCACCATGGATATGGTACTGGCAAACCTTAAACCACAATGGGGGTAAACAGGGAATCAAGGTTTCTGGTGTGTCCAAGGCCCACAACTCTGCACAGTGAATTGTTGCACTACAGATGACTGGGCCACCTGTGTCCCCATGCATGGCAGAATATAAATGTACAATATAGAATATAATTTGTCTGACCACTTTTGCTGGAGAGGAAAGAAAACATGATGTTTTAATGATGTGCATTGCAACTGCCTTTAACCATGAAATAAACCTAGTAAACAGATTGGTCAAACAAAAATAATACAGCTTTGGAACACAACAACCATTTTGCTCAATACACTTTTAAAATAGTAATTGATTAGCATGATTACACAAAGGCATGTATGTATATATATAAAGCTTAGATTCTTTAGCCACATCACTTTGTAACCATAATAAAATGAAAGAATGTGACTGACGGTACAATGCCAACCCGAGACGTTATCAAGCATGGTTACATCATGACAAATACTTAACAATGATTAATGCAATTGGCAACAAATGAAAACAGTCAACCTTGATAACATCTTATGCACCAATACAATTGAAGTGCTCGAGATAACTTTAAAAAATTTTGAGGTGAGGTGAGGTGAGGTGAAATTGGGTTTTACGCCGTACTTGAGAATATTTCGCTCTTAGTCATATGACGACGTGCATGCATGTGTATGTGTATGTGCGGCTGCTTGTACTAGCCCAGACTGAAACTGGTTTTATAGTGCTAGCTCACTGAGATACCATGCCACAGTGAAGCATGAATACCCCACTCAGACACATTATACTGACTCCGAGCTGACCAGTCCTTGTTGTACCCATTAATGCCGAGCGCCAGACAGAGACCAACAAGTACCATATTTTAGCGTGTTTTGGTATGACGTAACCGGGGATAGAACCAGCGACCTTCCGCTCTCCGGGCGGACGCTCTAACCACTACACCACGGAGGCGGTCTTAAAAAATTTGAGTACAGTGCTGGTCATTATCAGTCCTGATGAGTACCAGACATAGTTTTTCAAACCAATATGTGCGATATTGCTTTGTAAAATAGACGAGTACTAGTTTGGTTGGTTGGTTTGTTGTTTGACGCTGCACTCTGCAATATTCCAGCTATAAGATGCCAGTCTGTAAAATAATCGAGTTTGGACAAGACAATCCAGTGATCAACAGAATAAGCATTGATCTAGCAACTGAGACATGTGTCAACCAAGTAAGTGTGCCTGACCCTCCAATCCTGTTAGTCACCTCTTACGACAAGTATGGTTAGCTAAAGACCAATTGTAACCTGTGTATCTTCATGGGTAGATGAGTACTGGCGGGACATTGGCCTGACATCATTTATAATCTTTGTGTTGTAGTTCTGATTTAGTGCCAAACTAACTTATATACATAACAGAAATGACAGATGCTGAGAGATTACCTCGCGTACTCAATATTCGCGCACCTAACACGTTTCGGCACAGTATGCGGAATTAAGAAGGTACATGAAAATCAACAATTATACAAACCTTCATCAATATAAAATGTTTACAAAAACATAAGTTTCAGCCTTTGACACATCGCTATCGTAGCGGGACGAAGCCATCATCCACACCACAGTATCTAGGTCAGTTGCGCGCAACGTCACCAATATTCGTGATAGCTAAAATCCGGACAAACAGTATGGTGAATAGTTTACGCCAAAAGCTGATACCAATGTAATATTGAAGCTCATGCCTCACATTGCTGATAAGAAGGTTTTTGTCAGGAAATGTTCAGAATTTGTCTAATTTTGTCTATTTTTATAAAAAGGAGCACTTAAACAAGTAAAAATTCGAGTAATCTTGAATGAAAATTTAAAAAATATTCTACATCACTTAGGTGACTTTTACTGAATAAACACAAGCATATTTTCTTAATTCATTAATAAAAACTATTTGATTTGATCATATAAAGTCATTATAATTCCTTTAACTTAGTAACATTTCATGAAAATTCTGTTGTAAAGTTTTATAGCTAAAATACATGGAATTATCATGAAACGGCCCTCTCGCTATCAGAAATTTGCGGTCCGCTGCAAATGATATTGGACCGCCAACCTTAATGACAGGCCACTATCAGTTCTGTTGTCAAGTGACGTCATAGTTTGACATTAGTGGCCTTCGTCGGGCAGTTAATGGAAGACCTCGGGCTTCTGCAAATGATAATGCCCTCAAAAATAGCATTACCCTTATAATAAGGATTGTGTCTAAAATGGGCTTCCATAATTATTTTTCCCGGGCAACACCCCACCTTTTGGGGTCATGACCTTTCAGCGTTACCATTCACCAATGCAGACGACCGGTAGATCGGTGCTGTCATAAATGAAAACTATTTTTTAGGGCTCATTTTCGTCTCGATGTTTTTGCATTAGTGCAGAAGCATAAAAATATGTTTGCTAGAAAACTTCGGTTAAAAAAGATTTCCGAATCGTGACAGCAGGAAAACGAAGACGACTTCTTGTTTACAAACACGAAATCTGACATCACAACTTTGTATGTAGCGACCGCGTAAACCCGGAAATGATAGGTGCGCGAGAATAGATGTCCGCGAATTTACATTATGCCAAGATATATTATCAGACAATTACAATGCTGCATTTGCTGACAGGATTTGTGGAGCACTTGATTATTTATTGTTTAAGCCACTAATTACAACTCAAATGTGTTGTTGTGAAGTGTATCCCAAAGCGAGCTGAATTCGACGTTCTGGTGATTTCGACGATTGCATTGCTCGCGCTATATCGGGGGAGTACGTGCGCGATTGGAGAGCACAAGCAATTTCATCGTCGTGAGAAGTTTTATTGACAATTCTAAGATGCCTAGCTGTTAGAACAATCGAAAAAAAAATACATTATGAGACAATAAAGGTATAGTTTTTTGATGACGTAACAATTGAAGGACGTTATCCCCTCACTGCGCCATTCTAGTGTGCCCCCTCGTAATCGAATTATTTTACATTACGTCACAATGTAAGTGATGTCACGATGCATGTCAGTTGTCATCGCCTCGTACGGCCTCCTACAGTAAACTACTCCGTTGCATCCCGTTTCTTGGTTTGCAGTTGCTTCATGCAGCTAACATCACTGGTGGAAACATTACGTTTATGTTTCACGACGGTTAAAATGTGTCAATTCGACTCACAAGTTTTCAGCGACACTGTAACGTTTCGCAATGTTTACATTCCCACAATGCAATCGTGGAATGTCGCTTGACTACTCCGCTTCATCTGGATGTACTGATCTAAACTTACGTTGGTAGAAGAAATGCGGCGTTGATATTGCCCCATATGGTTTACGTTAATGACAGATGTAATTAAAATAATTCAGAAGATATTTAATCGAGCGTAAACCGTCATCAAACTGTTATCATTTGTTTTTCTGGTAACGTTAGATCTTAACCTTAGGGGGCAGACACATCAATAGAACAGCACACCAGTTAGCCCTGTCGCGAGGATTCTTAATTTAGGTCTATACTTTATTACAAAAACAGAAGTTTTACTTGACAATTGAAAACCGGAAGTTAAGTTTTAAAAAGCAAACAACATCAATATTATTTAGCCGAGATTGTTAATACCACTTCAGATACAAAATCAATTGCCTTTATAACAAAAAATAGCAAGCGAAAATTCAGTAAGATCAGTCGTCTGCTCGTCACAGGCAATGTATAAATAGAAAGCCACGTTATCACAACACTCCCTCGTAATGCGGAGCGAAAAATATGGCTCATTGTCGAAAACCCATACAAAATACCTGGATGTGGCGAACGGCAATAGTTTCGCCGATACGATGTCATCAACCTTATTTTTGTAGGAAACACTTGATATTTTTGTGTGAAATAGATGAATATATCCTTTATCACCCAAGGTTAGTAAAATTAAAACTTCAAATGATATTACAGATAAAAATTACGTTTTTGTCTTACACCGTCGAAAACCCCTAATACCGGGATACTGTTATCTGATGACATACAAAAAGGCACGACTAGTAATATATAGTTTGATCACACTGACACAATCCCCATCATAGTTCCACCTCCGATAAACAGTGATGGATCTCTCAGATCACTATTTTGTCACGTAAAGACATTAGTAAATAATCTCAACTGTGCAATTACCAGCTGAGAAACCTGTATCGAGTTTTTAAATATTTGACATTTCCTCAGTGATCATGAACTGATCGGCATAGACACATACAATGTTTTGATCGAAAACAGAACAAAATGTAAGCCTACCTTTGCAGCAATAGCCCTGATTTCATCACATTGGTCTATCAGGTCATCACCTAGGCCTAAATCCCCGTCATCTTCAACGTCTTCCATGTCAGCGGCCAAACACTGAAGACCAATCTCTTTACAACCAAACCCAACACCGATTAAGTTTACATCGGAACATGTTATCCGCCATGATAGCGCTTCACGCACTAATTCCTCAGCCCATTAGTAACGACACATTTCATTGGCCAACTGAATTCATAGGTAACACGTCCCAATAAATTCTTGTAGTTTTGCAAATGTATTTTCCATTTTCTATTCGCATTTGTTTGCAACAGTAGCAATAATTATATTTAATCTGAACTGAAACGAACGAGTTCAAAGCTAGTCTTATTTTAGAAAACAGATATAAAGGATTGACCCAAATCTCTGATTAGCCAATCAAATTGTATTTTACATCGTGTCCGTTTCAAAGAAACCGGAAGCTCCTTCTCCATGGAAATATGTAAACAACAAGGCGTCAAGACGGAACTGTATCGTGACTTCTGAACTTGTTCAACCATGTAGCAATCGTATGGAAATAATGAAAAAATAAAGGTACAGGAAATACACTTTACATTTTCTGATCGTGTTGATATTGTGGAGAATACATTTGCTTGATGTGTAATTGTTGAACCGTAAATTTGATTATCAATCTCTGGATTTGAAGATTTATTTTGTTTCTCTGACGGAGATCTTGTGAACTCATAATTTCTGACGTAACTGTCATTTGACGAACTGTTCCTTGATTGGTGACTGTTCAGGTAATTTACCAAAGTACGACAGACAAAGTCAGATTTAGTTAACATTCACCTGCCTCCATGATGATTTTTATGGAGATCGTGTACAATTTAACATTAACTTAAAACCTAAAATGGACAAAACCCAAAAAAACCAAATGTACAATGCAAAATTAAAATGTTCTTGTTTCATAACACACCTTTCCAAAAAATGAAATGTACAGTGATCAATAATTTGGATTCCTGTTAGTCTAGATGCTATATCATTTGTTTGTCTGCATTATGACAATTTTTTCTTCGATTAATAACAGTTTAACGTCAATCCAGGTAGGAATATATATCAAATGATTTTTAGGCAGAATTTCTGCAGAGTATGAAAAATATGTGTTATTCTAATTATCATTTTCATAGATCAGCACCTTCTCTTCCCACAGAGGTTACTTGTCATATCTTCCTACGAACCTCTGTTCTAATACAGCCCTTTCATGGTGCGAGTGTTCAGGATTCGTGATTGGTTGCAATCAGATTTAGTTGTGCAATCAGCGACGTTGTTTCAAATGTGATCAATCGCAAGGCCTCGGTAATTTCCGTATGCTTCGGGAAAACTAGAACCTCTTCCCCTGTGCGATGCCCAAACGTTTCTTCTAGACAGAACTTAGTCGTGTAATGGCGGATCAATGGCGTCTCCATCGCCCTCGTTGACAACGGACAAGCTAGCCATTAGATGTCTTGTGTGTCACATTAACATATGTCCCCGGCAGAGGAGGGATATTTGTGGCCCCATATTTACTTGCATTAGTCCAGTTAGATCTAAGTCGATGTAACACGTGTTCTGATTGGATAGAAAGAAGGGAGATAATTTGTGTTGCGATTTTTTTTGCAGCTAGGGAGAGGTTTTATATGAGAACTGTGGGAAATATGTCCAGCAGGAAAAGAGATCCGTATTAGAACAGAGGTTCGTAGGAAGATATGATAAGTAACCTCTGTGGGAAGAGAATGAGATCAGCAGGAAAAGAGATGATTATTTGTCATCTAGATTGGGGCTACCGGGTATTGGTGCTACACAAGATCTGAAATAACATAAGAAAGCTATTAATAACATGGAAAAAGGACTAGTAACATTTCCTTGTAGACTTTTGCTCAATGGCAACAACTCTTTAGTTTGATGTATTTTTTAAGTCTGTTAAGTATAAATTCAATATGACAGTTTTTAGTTCACTATCAAACAGTCTGGAGGGACTAGTTCATTTCTGATATAGGTTAACACAATAAAGTACATTTGTAATGTAACATATGTTATATTTAGGATTACCATCTCTCAGTAAAGTACTTTTGCTGGGTTGAGTCCCATCTGGGATTCCACCCCACACCCTCAGAGTCAGGCACCTAACTGCCAGCACACAAAGTCAGCAGCCTGACCCGCCATCTCTTGTTCATTATATCACAGCAGATTTTGTGTCATGAATTCAGATGAGCTAAAGCAATATCACTTTATGTGACTTTATTGAAATATATTTTGCAAAAGAAGAACTAAAATATTAACTCATTTGAGATCGATAATCCATAATTTCACTTTGCACAAACTTAGTGTTTATATTATCTTGTTTTCAGTGAGAGGAATGGAAGTCTCAGGAGGCGAGAGTGTTCATCATCAGAGGCACGCTTGAAGATGTCGACCACCAAGAAACCTGGTGAATTAGAGAAGGTGGCCCCAGGGTCTGGCTTCCCAAGTAAGAGCACTCATGAGAAGTCGGAATCAGGTGGCGGGGAAATGCAGCCTTACGTACACGAACCCAAAAATGTCAATGTCCACCAGTTCTACCCGATATTGGAGCACACCTTCACGAAGACTGCGAGCAAGTTTGCTGAGGAACAGCAGCATCAGATGGAAGTTGCTATTAAACAGTTCGTGGAGGAGGAGGACGAGGACAGGGGAGGCCTGAGGGCTATCACAAGTGGCGGGGATGATGGGGATGGTGCTGATGGAGGGGAGCTCCAGGCTGATGCCAACAACTGTGCTGAAAATGATCCCCAGGTAATTGTGATGATTATTGCCCGAAACTAATTTAAATACACTGAACCCCTGACAATCTAGGTTAGAATTGGTCTTCAGCAACCCATGCTTGTGTTAAGAGGCAACTAACGAGATCGGATGGTCATGCTCACTGACCTGATTGACACATGTCATTGTATCCCAGTTGTGTAGATCGATGCTAATGGTGTCAGTCATTCGATTGTCTGGTTCACCCGTGACTACCGATTATCGGTATTTACAGGCTACCTTCATATAGCTGGAATATTGCCAAGTGCAGCCTTAAACAACAACCAAACAAACAAATGTAAACACACTAAGAAATTTCACCAGGTAAATGATGTCCTTGTGTCTAAAATTCATTCAAAGATGCCATGCCTCAAGGTTTGAAAAATTGTTAGGAGCCATCAGCTCCTAATGTTTGTTTCTTTTAGCAGTTTTACTGGGGCCAACATAGTTTCACTAATCATCACAAGAAGCCAAATTATGAATGAAATGATAAGTCTTTCCATAAGGACCCGTGAAGATCCGGGATAGAATTGATCTTCAGTAACCCATGCTTGTCGTAAGAGGCGACCAACAGGATCAGGGGGTCAGACTCGCTGACTTGGTTGACACATGTCATGGTATCCCAATTGTATATATATCAATGATCATGCTGTTGATCGCTGGATTGTCTGGTCCAGACTTCATTATTTACAGACTGCAGCCATATAGCTGGAATAATTGCTGAGTGTGGCGTAAAACTAAACTCACTCACTCACTTTCCATAAGGTTCATTTCACATTCATAACAGTGAAGGAATATAATTATTTGGTCAAACTGAAAAAGCAAGAATGTTACAATTTGAACCCCATTATGCTATGTAGAGCCATGACAAGTCTTCAGGGCTTACACGTCCAAGTCCAAATTATTATTTCATTGCAAAACCAAGGGCCTTGTGAAGTTTGTATTAGACATGTTAGTGTTTGAAAGTGTTGAAACTTGAATTAACAAATAGCTGTCATCGTTTTGAAAAAGTGGTCTATATTTAAAAATAATGGTGAAAGAATATTTGTACTCAGGTTTTTACTAATCATTTGAGTTGTTGGGAAGAGTAAGAGTGGTTTTAGTAGATTGAGTTGAATTAATTGATCTTCTTTGTAGAGAAACAAAATGAACGTCTTGAGGTGAACTGAAAAATATTCTTCCACAAAATATCCTGATACTCCTCCCCCCAAAACGTGAAAAACATAGTCAATCCCCAAACCTAATTGTATCTGAAGGACATGAGGCAAAGATGTGCAACATGCCACAATTTGCTGTGCAGAGTTGCTTCCCTTGGGCAGCATGGCAGAAACCTGTGATCATGAGTTTGAATCCTAAAGTTGGTAAATGCCAGACACCTACATCACTAATGCTTATCTTCACACATTAAGGGGCAGTTTGGTAGCCTAGTGGTTAAAGCATCCAGTCGTCACACTGAGGACTCGGGTTCGATTCCCCACATGGGTACAATGTGTGAAGCCCATTTCTGGTGTCCCCCGCTGTGATATTGCTGGAATATTACTAAAAGCAGCATAGAACCATATTCACTCACTCACTCTTCCCACGCTAAGCTGTCTCTTGGTGATCTGTTTGGTATTTTAGAAGTTGATGAGTAGCCATGAAGACAAAATACTTTATTAATGGCAATTTCTTTATCATGTTGTGATGGGAAACATCGATATAGATTCTTATAACATTATCAAGCACTCTTGTTTTCATTGCCTTCATTTTGACTCTCTGAAGTAACTGAGACACTTTTAAAGTGGAATAAAAACCCAACTCACTCACTCGTTGTCTGTGAAGGTTTAAGTTATTGAACTGATTGCAGCTGTTCCGTGCTATTTGGGGCAAGAAGGTAGGTACTGTAGGCAGCCAAGCGTACAGACATCCATTGGCCAAATTAAGCAATTTCACTAAATGTATTTCTCCATGTTGGTTTTCATCATTTGAAGAAGTGAAAACAATTTATTTCCAAAGTTATTTCACTTATTTTTGTAATGTTTTTCATATTTCAAACAACAGGTTCCACAGGAATATTATAAATTGGTGCTTTAATACAGGGCACTAGAGATTTACTGAAATGGTGTAAAATTTAAACTAGTCTGAGGTTTTGGACTGATAATGATGTTCTCAATAGAAGATCACAGGATGGGTCAAATTTTGAATGGCATTCTTTGAGAAGAAATGCAGTGGAAAAATAATTATGAATATTGAATTTTCATACATGCAAGAAGTTCTGAAAGTTGGATGGAAATGAAATATTGAAAACAGTTTGTGGAGTATTGACTGGAGAAGTATGGTTTGAGAACTTGCTTATGGCCAATGACAATTTATGTTGAAACGTGTGTTTTGTAGTAGACTGTGTTTATAGATGTGCTGAAATATATATAGCATGTGAACAATGTGTGTGTAGATAGATGATGCTGAAATATATATAGCATGTGAACAATGTAGTGTGTAGAATGATACTAGAATGATAATGATGATGATGATGATGATATTCATATTAAGATACATCAATTCAATATCTACAATCCTGGCGTTGTCCGAAAGCATCATTTTCTGATGTTATCTATGTTTAATCAATATATTTATCTGTGTCCTGAAACCTGTGAATGTAGTTAAACTGTATGCAGCATGTAGCAATGCCTGTTTAGTGATTGAAATAGTTTGCCCTAGATGTGACCTGTAGCCAGTACTCATCTGTGTGATATGTCTAGAAGTGGTAGCCATTATTTTTCAGAAAATAATGTATGTTTTGGGGACCGATCATAATTCATGGCTAGGGGGTGATGATGATTTTAAATGGGGGTCACCCATTTTTTTCTGGGGTGGTAGGGGGTTCATCAATTTAGTACACATGTACTAGGGGGGATCATCAATTTTGTACATAAAAATATTAAAAAAATTATGCTTAAAAAATGTGGGAAGGGGGAGGGGGGGTCATTGATTTTGTACATGACATGCGGGGAGAGGGGTCACTTACTTTGTCCTTAAATTTTAGGTGGGGAGGGGGTCCACTCACATTGTACATGCTTCTCCATAAAAAAATCATCATTCCCCTAGCCATAAATTATTAACGATCCCTTACGTATAAATGATCGTTGAAGAAATGTTTTTGTTTCTTATGATCCTTTTAAGTCAAAGTTCATTTTTGTACCAGGTTCAGTTTTCAGCTTTTCGTACACATCATGCCATTCATACTGTATACAGATTAGCAGGGGAGAACCTAGGAGCAGTCACCACAGATCTCCCACAAATAGTCATGCTGTACATTAGAGCCAAGCTTTCTTTTACAGATTTGTAACCTACTGAGGGACCGTGTATAATTTATGGCTGGGGGTGGGAAATGATGACTTTTATGATGAAGCATGTACAATGTGAATACCCCAACCCCAACCCCCACCCCACGACCACCCCATGTCATGTACAAAACAAAAGCAATTACCACCCCCACCCCTCCCATAATTTTTAAGCATGGTATTTAAATATCTATATGTACAAAATTTATGACCCCCTACCTCCCCAGAACAAAATGTGTGACTCCCCCCTTAAAATCATCATATCACACACACACACACACACACATGCACACGCACGCACGCACACGCACGCACACATGCACGTTTGTACGTGCACACACACATACACAGCCATAAATTATGAACTGAACGGTCCCTAAAATAATTGTAAAAAACACTCTCCCTACCCTGTAAGTTTTGAAAAAATCTTGAAAAATAATGTATGTTTCAGAACTGTACAATATTATTACATGTTTAGTCAGATGGCCCCTCAACACATAACCAGAATGGCTGTATTCAGTTGGAAAAACAAATTGAAATGTAATCAAACAATAATGTCTACATGTTTGATATGGTTTTCAAGTGAAGATAGTTCTGGATCTAGAGTTTGAAGTAGCTTTGGCAGGCCAATGGGAAATTTTGGGAATTTTTAATGACATTTGCCCGAGACTTAAGGCAAAATGCCTCTGAGCAGGTTTAAATTAATGCCTGAAGAGACTGTTCTTTTGTGTATAACTGTTGTGATGTCTATGAAATGGTACATGTTGTATGTGACATAATCAGTATGATGAATGTTTCCAGCGTTTGAACTGTTCATAAGCCTAAGTGATATCAACAAGAATTGGTGGGCTAAATCAATGTTATTTATTGTATTTTACTGACATAATGCAAAGTCCATTCCATAACAGTACACATTGTAAACACATGGTTTCAGTATCTGTTATGGTCAGATGTTAGTTTGTGGACTTACGGATTTCATAGTGAAGGATATAGTTGGTTGTAAGGTCTAAAAGGAATTTTTAAAGAATATTGGGTCCTTATAAATAAAAGTATGATCAATCTGAAATCTGAGTTATTTTTGGAAAGATATCTGTTTTAGTAATACAAAAACCTTTGGATTGTTTCTTTTGTCAGTGATATATACTCTGGGTGGTATAAATAACCCTTGTCAATTTGATTTATGTTGCTTTATGAATTTTCAACTTTTAAGGTTAGTGGATCTGTGAACCAAGCAGGGTGATTTTGTTGAAGAATATGCATGAGTTTCACTGTGAGGTCATGTGGTCCAGAAAACAAGAAAGTATTACTGGTCCACTGCACCATTCCACTTAGTGATGTTGACAGAAAGACAATTAACCTGTTGGGTGTAATCCACCCCTGTACTTAGTGTCTATGTTGCCTTTGTTCCCTGTCCAGCCGGAGCACCAGCCAGAGCCAGGTGTGTTCTCCACGGCGGTGGATGAGGAGACACTGGAGGCAGCCATGGCCAGGAACAAAAGTATCTACACCACAGAAGAGTGGGAGACAGAGTCCAAACCCGCCATGCCCAGTGCCGGACAAATCATCACTGATAGGGTCATTGAACAGTGAGTTGGTTGGGGTTGGAAGCCATGTTTTAATGAATTTCTTGTCAAGTTTTGAAAAAGTTGTTCCTTTTTGAGAGGTGTTTTGACGAGAGTAATTGATCTGTTGGACCAGTCAAAATTGATGGTATAAGTATCCATTTATGGAAATGCTAAACAAAAAGCATTTTCCATCCATATAAACTTTGAAACTATTATCATTAGCATTGTTGTCTAACAATAAGTCATCATCGAAGTACTTTCTGAAATGGACATTTTAGAAATGTCACTCTTTAGCCCCATTTAGAAAGAAACTGGTTTAAAATTGTGCTTAGTTTAAAATGATAGAAAAGGACAAAGTTTTCAATTAGCTCCTGATAACTAGTTCTGTGTTGTATGGAGAACAAAATTGACAAATTCCTAAATTACCTCCCTTTGTGAGTGTTAAATTGTTGTATACACATTCCGACTGGAGGAGAAATAGATCTAAATAGATCAAAACTATTTTAAGTGTTATGAATAAAGGAAACTCATACATAAATGACTCTGTGTATTTTCAATGGATTTGACAAATCTGGTTCCACTCATGTCCTGTTTATCACTGCAGTATTCCACTTGTGCAGCATTGACATGGCCGAGGAGTTGAAGAAGTCTGGGAAGTATGTGGCTGCCATCAAGTGTCTGACCAGGGCGATTGGCCTGAAGACCGATGACCCACTGTTGTACATGGAGCGAGGCGAGTGCTACGTCCAGCTGTGCGACTTCCAGTCTGCTGTGCTCAACTACAAGAAAGCGTGTCTCCTGGGACCAAGCAATGAGGTGTTCTATATTCGGCTGGCGTTCCTCTACTATTTCCAGGTGAGCAATAAAAGTTTCTAAACCCTTCAATTAGGCTTCTGCTGTGGGATAGTATTCCACAACTACTTTTAGTTCAGCTATAATTGTTCTGGACCCTGCACAATAAGGCATTCTACTGTTGGCTGGTGTTCCACAACTACCTTTAGTTGAAGGTACAACTTGTTCTGGACCCTGCACAATAAGGTGTTCTACTGTTGGCTTGTGTTCCACAACTACCTTTAGTTCAGCTATAATTGTTCTGGACCCTGCACAATAAGGCATTCTACTGTTGACTGGTGTTCCACAACTACCTTTAGTTGAGCTACAACTTGTTCTGGACCCTGCAGTAAGGCATTCTACTGTTGACTGGTGTTCCACAACTACCTTTAGTTGAGCTGTTATTGTTCTAGACCCTGCAGTAAGGTGTTCTACTGTTGGCTTGTGTTCCACAACTACCTTTAGTTGAGCTGTTATTGTTCTGGACCCTGCACAATAAGGCATTCTACTGTTGGCTTGTGTTCCACAACTACCTTTAGTTCAGCTATAATTGTTCTGGACCCTGCACAATAAGGCATTCTACTGTTGACTGGTGTTCCACAACTACCTTTAGTTGAGCTACAACTTGTTCTGGACCCTGCACAATAAGGCATTCTACTGTTGGCTTGTGTTCCACAACTACCTTTAGTTGAGCTGTTATTGTTCTAGACCCTGCAGTAAGGTGTTCTACTGTTGGCTTGTGTTCCACAACTACCTTTAGTTGAGCTGTTATTGTTCTGGACCCTGCACAATAAGGCATTCTACTGTTGGCTTGTGTTCCACAACTACCTTTAGTTGAGCTGTTATTGTTCTGGACCCTGCACAATAAGGCATTCTACTGTTGACTGGTGTTCCACAACTACCTTTAGTTGAGCTACAACTTGTTCTGGACCCTGCACAATAAGGCATTCTACTGTTGGCTTGTGTTCCACAACTACCTAGTTCAGCTATAATTGTTCTGGACCCTGCACAATAAGGCATTCTGTTGACTGGTGTTCCTGCACCTTTAGTTGAGCTACAACTTGCTGGACCCTGCACATAAGGCATTCTACTGTTGGCTTGTGTTCCACAACTACCTTTAGTTGAGCTGTTATTGTTCTAGACCCTGCAGTAAGGTGTTCTACTGTTGGCTTGTGTTCCACAACTACCTTTAGTTCAGCTATAATTGTTCTGGACCCTACAATAAGGCATTCTACTGTTGGACTGGTGTTCCACAACTACCTTTAGTTCAGCTACTGTTCTGGACCCTGCACAATGGGCATTCTACTGTTGACTGGTGTTCCACAACTACCTTTAGTTGAGCTACAACTTGTTCTGGACCCTGCACAATAAGGCATTCTACTGTTGGCTTGTGTTCCACAACTACCTTTAGTTGAGCTGTTATTGTTCTGGACCCTGCACAATAAGGCATTCTACTGTTGGCTGGTGTTCCACAACTACCTTTAGTTGAGCTACAACTTGTTCTGGACCCTGCACAATAAGGCATTCTACTGTTGGCTTGTGTTCCACAACTACCTTTAGTTGAGCTACAACTTGTTCTGTACCCTGCACAATAAGGCATTCTACTGTTGACTGGTGTTCCACAACTACCTTTAGTTGAGCTACAACTTGTTCTGGACCCTGCACAATATGACATTCTACTGTTGGCTTGTGTTCCACAACTACCTTTAGTTGAGCTGTTATTGTTCTAGACCCTGCAGTAAGGTGTTCTACTGTTGGCTTGTGTTCCACAACTACCTTTAGTTCAGCTATAATTGTTCTGGACCCTGCACAATAAGGCATTCTACTGTTGACTGGTGTTCCACAACTACCTTTAGTTCAGCTATAATTGTTCTGGACCCTGCACAATAAGGCATTCTACTGTTGACTGGTGTTCCACAACTACCTTTAGTTCAGCTATAATTGTTCTGGACCCTGCACAATAAGGCATTCTACTGTTGGCTTGTGTTCCACAACTACCTTTAGTTGAGCTACAACTTGTTCTGGACCCTGCACAATAAGGCATTCTACTGTTGGCTTGTGTTCCACAACTACCTTTAGTTGAGCTACAACTTGTTCTGGACCCTGCACAATAAGGCATTCTACTGTTGGCTTGTGTTCCACAACTACCTTTAGTTGAGCTGTTATTGTTCTAGACCCTGCAGTAAGGCGTTCTACTGTTGGCTTGTGTTCCACAACTACCTTTAGTTGAGCTGTTATTGTTCTGGACCCTGCACAATAAGGCATTCTACTGTTGGCTTGTGTTCCACAACTACCTTTAGTTGAGCTGTTATTGTTCTAGACCCTGCAGTAAGGCGTTCTACTGTTGGCTTGTGTTCCACAACTACCTTTAGTTGAGCTGTACTTGTTCTGTACCCTGCACAATAAGGTGTTCTACTGTTGGCTTGTGTTCCACAACTACCTTTAGTTGAGCTACAACTTGTTCTGGACCCTGCACAATAAGGTGTTCTACTGTTGACTGGTGTTCCACAACTACCTTTAGTTGAGCTACAACTTGTTCTGGACCCTGCACAATAAGGCATTCTACTGTTGGCTTGTGTTCCACAACTACCTTTAGTTGAGCTACAACTTGTTCTGGACCCTGCACAATAAGGCATTCTACTGTTGGCTTGTGTTCCACAACTACCTTTAGTTGAGCTGTTATTGTTCTGGACCCTGCAGTAAGGCGTTCTACTGTTGACTGGTGTTCCACAACTACCTTTAGTTGAGCTACAACTTGTTCTGGACCCTGCACAATAAGGCGTTCTACTGTTGGCTTGTGTTCCACAACTACCTTTAGTTGAGCTACAACTTGTTCTGGACCCTGCACAATAAGGCATTCTACTGTTGGCTTGTGTTCCACAACTACCTTTAGTTGAGCTACAACTTGTTCTGGACCCTGCACAATAAGGCGTTCTACTGTTGGCTTGTGTTCCACAACTACCTTTAGTTGAGCTACAACTTGTTCTGGACCCTGCACAATAAGGCATTCTACTGTTGACTGGTGTTCCACAACTACCTTTAGTTGAGCTACAACTTGTTCTGTACCCTGCACAATAAGGCATTCTACTGTTGGCTTGTGTTCCACAACTACCTTTTAGTTCAGCTGTAATTGTTCTAGACCCTGCATTAAGGCGTTCTACTGTTGGCTGGTGTTCCACAACAACCTTTAGTTGAGCTGTACTTGTTCTGTACCCTGCACAGTAAGGTGTTCTACTGTTGGCTAGTGTTCCACAACTACCTTTAGTTGAGGTACAACTTGTTCTGGACCCTGCAGTAAGGTGTTCTACTGTTGGCTGGTGTTCCACAACTACCTTTAGTTGAGGTACAACTTGTTCTGGACCCTGCAGTAAGGTGTTCTACTGTTGGCTGGTGTTCCACAACTATGTTTAGTTGAGCAATGATACTTCTGGAGTTGTCAATACCTGAGAAGAATTCCTCAGTGACAACCCACTACTGTCCACTGTTTCAGGGTCAGATGTTGTTTGACCAGCACCTGTACGCCGAGGCCCTTGAGTCCTTCTCCAGGGCGGCCGAGATGAAGCCTGACAACATCAGCTACCACATCAGAAGGTGAGTACATCAACTGGCACGAACCTCAGCAACTAGGGCAGAGACTGGGGCCTCTAGCATATACTGTACACGATATGGACCTAAAGTTAATGTCTACTTATGTTCCATTACTACATTAGACTTGAAAAATTTAGTCTATCAAAAATTCCCAGTTAAGTATGAATAGCCAGATGTTTGGTTTTTACTTTTTAGTTTATTTTGTCTGGAGTCAGAGAATAACATTACTTTCAATCCAGTCATGATCAACCAGTAAAAGGTTTTGAGAAATGATGCCAGGAGACATATGGCTCAGGGGCTCCTTTCGCTAAAGCAACCTTTACTAAGGTTAACCTTAACTCCCATTCTTGAACATTGCACTAAGGCTACCTTAGTGACTTACGATCACCTTAGTGCTTTGTGAAAGGAGGCCCAGATCTTGAGACAGCAGTTTTAGGAGCAGTCTTCTTTGATGTGTTGCAGTATCTCGTGTCTGGCAGCGCTACAGCGGCATGGGGAATGTCTGGCTTTGGTCAACAAACGGCTGGAGATAGACAACACCAACGCAGATCTCTACATCATGAGGGCCAGGCTGCACGAGATGTTCAGAAATGTGAGTAGTACTATGAATGGCCAGGAGGTAAAATTATGGCCATTACCTATATTTTCAGACAACATTGTGCCCCTGTGATGTGAATGATGTGTATGTTTCAAACAACATTGTGTTACTTCAGTGTGAAGAGTGTTTATGTGTCAGATGTTTTGCTACCATGACATGAAGGTAAGTTATGTTTCAGGCAACGTTGTGTTAATTCAATGTGAAGGATGTTATTGTTTCAGACAACCTTGTGTTACAGCGATGTGACAGGTGTTTATGTCTCAGACAACATTGTGTTACTACAATATGAAGGATGTCTATGTTTCAGACAATGTTGTGTTATTACAATGTTACGGGTGTTTATGTTTCAGACAACATTGTGTTACTATGATGTGAAAGATGCCCTGGCCCTGGACGGAGAGCATTCTGAAGCCCAGATGATGATGGCGGCATTGGAACGTCGAGCAGACGACAACAAGAAACAAGCCATGCATCTGAACGTGCTCAGCAAACACAGAGAGGCTCTGCAAAAGATTTCCATCGCCATAGAAACAAACCCCTCAATTGCAGGCTACCATGTTCTGAGGTAATATTACAGCTATATCTCAAGAAACTTAAAATAACCCTCGCGAGTTGAGAAGCATGGGGTACTTGGGACCTCATTCTATTCTGTCAAAGCTGGTGAGATTGACACAGAACTGACATGCTGTTTCGTTTATGTTAGTTTCATACCATGCTTTCAATCCTGCTTTCAGAGGAGCCCTGCACAGAAAGCTTCATGACTTCAACGCGGCGATAGATGACTTCCTGTTGGCTCTGGACAAGTGTGATCATGATGAAAGCAATCCAGTGTATGCCGACTCACAGCGACAGCTGCTGTTGACGTACAACGACTTTGCTGTGGAGTGCTTCTCCAAGTGTTTCTATGATGAGGCCATCATTCTGCTAAACAAGGCCATCAAGGGAGAGAAGCATGAAAAGGGACTCTACATCAACAGGGGAGGTAAGCAAGGACTTCAAACTGAAACAAAAGACCTCTAAGGTCTGATTTTCATGTGCCGGAGACAAATATCATCCATTGTTATATCAGTCAGTACTGAAACAACATCTATAGTGATGTATAGAAGACTGTGGTTACAACATACTCAATGGGACCATTAATTTTTGTTCATTAAAAACCATAGTTTGTAAATGCAAATTGTCTGTCCCAGCTGAATTCATTTTGTAAATTATGAGCCATGGCAAGATGTTGCAAGAAGAATATTTTTTTCTGAAAAAAATGTGAAGGAGAGTTGGCTTCTTGTTCAAGTTCAGGCATTAAATTGGTTAAATTTGTGTTTGGACCTAAAAAGATTCTTACCTGTGTCAGGATCCAAGGTCAAACCTTTGTCTGTCATGCCACTTACATTCTACATGCAGGCAGAAAAATATGTTATTACCAGACAGTTCTCTGTTGAAGTAATGTTGGAACTCCATCAACCTTTACTGCTTGGTAGATTGGAAATATATGAAAGTATTCTCCACATTTCAGACTGTTTCTTCAAGCAGAACGAGTTGAACTTTGCCCTCCAGGACTATCACCAAGCCATGGAACTGGATGCTGGTGACCAGGCAACCAAGTCACGTATTGCTGTCATACACAACGAGTTTGGGGTCGGCGCCTACCAGGATAAAAACTATGCTGTAAGTTGTCACCTCAATTAATATACATCCAGTTTGGTGTATGACTTGACTGGTTGTTTGTGTTTTTGTTTGTTCTTTGATGCTACACTTAGCAATATTCCAGCTTTGATATCGTTTTCTGTAAATGAATGAGTCTTTACTGCACAATCCAGTGATGGACATGGCAATAGGGCTGTAACGATGCATCAAACTATCGATGGATTGCAATTGTTGAGTCTTCTATAGCAATAAATCGATGGTTGAAACAAACATCTATAAATGCTTCGATAGTATGTGTGACTATCGATAGATTAGTAATTGATTTCCGTTGATAAATGCACAGCGCAAACTACAGGAAGTACCAGATACATTCACTTTGATTTAGAGTTATCCACCCCTGTTACCTCTTAAACAAACTTGATCTGGGTGTCAAGTTTCTTGTCAGTTATTAAAAGAGACTGAAACTACTTCAGCTTGTTTTTATTTCATATAAACTATACATTCATTTGGGAAATGACTTCAAATGTGACAATTCAAGGAGAAGGTCTGTTGCGACCAACTATGTCAATAGAATTGCAATAGTTGGTCGCACTAGACTATCGCTATTTCAATAGTATGTTGCAATAGACTATCGTTATCGCAATAGTATGTTGCAATAGACTATGGCTATCACAATAGTATGTTGCAATAGACTGTCGTTATCGCAATAGTTGTTTCCCCCTCAATAGTCAGCCCTACATGACAAGAATCAAATTTAGCGATTGAGATATGATGACATACATCGATCAAGTCAGCAAGCCTGATCACCCGATCCCATCAGCCATCTCTTGTAGGAAGAACAAATTTACAGTGGATCTTTGTATGAGAAGAGTTGACCGAGTAAAGGTTGAGGTGATAGCAAACTTGGTGGAGTGGTTGCCATCTTGAAACAGTCCTGTAGCTAAAAAGAATACAGATATTTCATGATCGTTTTGACCCTACATTTACCTTACAGGAATCGGAGGTGAAATTCACGATGGCTATCCAGTACAACCCCCCATGTCGGTCAGTACTACATTGCTCGGGCACGCTCCAGGTACATGCTGGAGGTGAGTAAAGGAGCCTGCATGGTTACAGGGAGGTAACTCTATTTGATTGATTAAAGGGAGACAACTCTAGTACATGTACTGTGGGAAGCAGTTGAGTGGTGATTTTATAAACCATGTACAGCCAGATCATATCACATGCAAAATGGATTCCAGCCAGTGATTGGATTTAAATGAACCAAGAAAGGTGGAGTACAGGGAGATAACTCCTGTTTAGGCCTTCTGGCACATTTGTCAATGTTTGGGGTGTGTGTGATGATTTTTATGGAGAAGCATGTATGATGTGAATGACAGCCCAACCCCACCAAAAAAGAAAAGAAAAAAATTATGTACAAAGTAAGTGCGCCTACCCCATCCCCTGCATGTCATGTACAAAATCAATGTCTCTTCCTCCCCCTCCCCTCCCATGTTTAGTATTTTTATGTACAAAATTGCTGACCCACCTAGTTTACGTGTACAAAATTTCTGTTTTCATGGCAACAATTTGTACTTTTGAAGGGTAAAGTTTGGTACCGGAGCAAAATTCTGAAACTGTTAACCCATTTTCACCATATTTGCTATAGTGCCTCTCCATATCATGTAGATTTGCCTTTTGTGGGTTTGAGGGTTTTTTTCTAAATTTTATTTTTTTCCTGTTTTCATTGCAACAATTTGGACTTTGTCTTTTTGAAGGTTAAAGTTTGTTTCTGGAGCATAATTCTGAAACTAAATGACCCATCTTCACCAACTTTGCTATACTGCCTCTCCATATCATATAGATGTGCCTTTTGGAGGTTTGAACTTTTCTTTCAATTTTATTTTTTGCTGTTTCAATGGCAACAAATTTGGACTTGGTCTTTTTCAAGGGTAGGGTTTGTGTATGAGCATAACTCTAAAACCACTTCACCCATCTTCACCAAATTTGTATACTTAATACCAATTATTGGTAAGCTTAGAAGCATCAACCATATACATGTACTACTATAAAACACCATGAACTTTCACTCAACGTTGAATATGGGGAACGGGGAGACATGTTTTTACAAGTAAAAACACTTTCTAGTTTAATCTCCCATTTAATTTTCTTAACCAATTGTTTCAGTTCTATCTCAGATAAGACAAACCAATGAAATTCCTTTAATCTGAATAATCATGTTGAAAATAGTTCCCATCTCGAGAAGGGTGGAGATGAAAGAGTTGTCTCCAGAAGTGTAATGGTAACAAACCTATCTAGTTAAATATAGGACAGTTCATGAACAATTTAATAACCACATGTTTCAATACCTTTGTAAAGTTGGAAAATATGATTCATATTTATCAGTCCTTTTCAAAGTAGTAATATGAACTTAGACCTGATAATTATGTTGTGGAACCTTGTCGCCATAGTTGTTCTTTTTTTCAAGATGATGCATATATTTCTAGCCAGTTTAGTAGCAGACAATTTGTGTTGTACCAAGATCATGACTTAAATGTGTCATGAGTGGAGTATATATTCTTTCAGAAGCGGAATTTACTTGTACATAATGATATCAAAGAATAAGTGGTTTAAACAGCACATCTCGTAAAGTCATGTACACTACACTTGTAATGTAACACAATTTGTCATATTTTGTTCAAGAGGTATTTATTGTTGAAATATTAGTGCAACTGATGTTAGGCTTTTAGAATGGTAACTTGTAGTACAAAGTGACATCCCTACAAAATTTGTGATGACATGATATCGATACTGGCCAAACATTTAGCAGGATTTTGATGACAGATGCACATTAAGATTAAGATTAAGATTTATTATTGACAGAGCTGTTAACCAATTTCTGTATGATTCCTATATTTTGTCACCATGACAACACAGCATCCCTACACACTAGTCATCTGTCTTCAGAACTCGACTGGAGCCCGCCAGGATCTCATCCTAGGCCTTCTGCTCGACCCCACCAATGAGGACGTAATCTCCATTCTGTCTCGCCTCTTCCCAGGCAAGTCTGTGGCTCACGTCGTAAACAGCCCAGTTGCTGATGCTGCCCGCCAAACTTTGGAAAATCTCGTGGCCACAGCTTCACCCATTAAACTCCAGCCACTGGACAGGCAAGTGATGGACAGTGATGCCCTAGCTCTTATCAGTAGTAGCCATTCATCCATGGTTGCCCAGTTGACATGGTCATCCCAATTTGCTGAGCAGACTTTTGTCACTTATCTTAATGGAAAGAAATTGGATATTAGGGCTGCAATGAATACACTATGTGGTGAATATGATACGTATCATGAATATTGGGTAACAAATACGAAAATATATTCATGAATACAATATTGTAGTTAAGTGATTGATGTACAGTATGGAACGCCCATGTTGACAGTTTTGATTTGTCACAGCAATAACCAGTGATCTCATGACACTCAAATTTGGTATGTAATAGTTATAATCGACAGTACCATGTGCAGCCTTGGCAAACTAACATGACTTGCACTACTGCAATGCTAGTACATGTTCCATTCTTGCATATCTCACTTTGGAAAAGTAAGGGTTCAAGTTAAACATGCTCCCTTAAAAAAATTGTAAATATTCGTTAATATTCGGTTCTGGTGACCACGAATAACGAATTGAATTCATGAAGGGCTATGGTTCGATTCACCGAATATGCGAGTGAATGATTACAGCCTTATTGGATATGTATCTCACTTTGTCCTGATAATGTTCCTACAAAAACGAAGAGACAAATGCAGAGTTTGAATGAAAATGTGCCTATTTTGAATATCTTGTAGTTAATCTTGTTTCATATTTTATCGATAGTTCAACTTCTCAAATCACTTCTGACAATTGTGTATGTCTGTCTTGCCTTCTGACAGATTTGTTCAGTGAAGGTCCCATTCAACAAAGTGATCTTAATGCTAGGGTTATCATAACTCCTGTACTTTTAATTCCAACATTGACTTATGATGATCATAGCACTGAAGAGTACTGTTGCTGAATGTGGCCCTGACAATTCTTCATGAAATCAACTTTTGAATACTATGAGTTTAGTTTGAACAGATCACCATAGAATCCACATGTAGCACAGCTGTACATTGTCGACGGTATGTTTGTTTATTCAATAGTGTTCGATGAAGCATTAAACCCAACTCACTCACTCACCCACTCAATTCATCAGTGATGTAATTCCCGTTGCAGGTTGGTGGGTGGCAAGGCACTGGGTCACGATGACTCCAGGCCAGACACAGGGGAGGAACGAGGGTTGTCTCCCCCTGACATCCAGGTCTGGCGGCCAGGAGGTGGAATCCCAGCCCTGGCACTGTGTATTGAGGAGAGAGACTTCAACTTGAAGTTTGCCCACAAGAAGAAGAAGGTGAGATCTGTGATGTCTGTAGTTGCAACAAGGTTTGATTCCCACACAGGCAGTCTGTAAGTTTACTTGCCCAACAGTGGAGAACATTCCCAGTTGATTTCTGTGTTTATGGTCAACTTCTTAGAGAGAATATTCTGCTAGACCAAGGCTCCAGATTAGCGGCCAAGGTACAGGTTAAATGTTAGACTTTGTATCCCTTGCTGTGAAATGGATACAATAATGGCAAATGAAGCACTGAACCCTCTTTTCTCAGTTGTACTTGGAAGGGTTTGATTTTGAGAGACATTTCAGCATCACTGCAAAATTAAATGCAGGTTCACATAATTGCTTAGTCACAAAGCTAATGACTGACTGACTGAGTTTGGTTTTACGCCGCTTTTAGCAATATTCCAGCAACATCACGGCGGGGGACACCAGAAATGGGCTTCACACATTGTACCCATGTGGTACTTATGGGTTACCCTGCCTGCTGCTTTAACCATTAAGGTGATAAAGCTAAAGAATGTGCTGGATAAAGCATTTTCTCAGTGGCAGTGAGCAGAAGCTGAAGGTTAAGTGCCTTGCTGCAATTCATACCTAAACACATTGACAGATGGAACTTATTGTTACCCTGCCTGTGTTTGGCATTAAGGTGATAGAGCAAAGACTGGCTGGCACTCAGTGGGCTGGCATCCATATGCACCCTCAACACACATGTGCATACATGTGGGGCGGTGGGGTAGCCTAGTGGTTAAAGCGTTGACTCGACGCTGAAGACCCGGGTTGGAATTTCCCCACATGGGTACAATTTGTGAAGCCCATTTCTGGTGTCTCCAGCCATGATATTGCTGGAATATTGCTAAAAGCGGAGTAAAACTGAACTCAGTCAGTCAGTCAGGCATACATGTAAGCGCATTAATCTTGAACTTGACGTTAAACCAATGTTTACCCCAATAGTAATATAGTTATATGCTCTTGTAAAATTATTAGTTAGCCAGCTACCTGTGAGGATCTGGGATAGAATAGGTCTTCAGCAACCCATGCTTGTTTCCACCCGTGAAGATCCAGGTTAGAATTGGTCTTCAGCAACCCATGCTTGTGGTAAGAGGCATCTGGCAGGATTGGGTAGTCAGGCTCGCTGACTTGGTCAACACATGTCATCGTATCCCAGCTGTATAGATTGATGCTCCTGCTGTTGATCACTGGATTGTCTGGTCCAGACTCAATTTTTAACTCACAGCAGCCATATGGCTGGAATATTGCTGAATGCAGCATTAAACAACAAACAAACAAACAAACAAAGTAAGCCCGCTTGTAAACTCATGATTTTTTATTTCCTCTACAGGCAAACACACGAGTGAAAGATGCAATGTTCAACCGGAAGACCCTCAAGTACAATGGCCCCCGCATGGCCCCAATGCCTCCTCCCTCCACCCAGCCCCGCTATGGCAGTCTCTCTATGAGGAAGCATCATGTAGTCACACCGGAACTCGGTCAACAGAAGGGGTACTCGTGGCGGACATTTAGTCTGGGTGTTGGAACCCAGATCTGATGTTACAATAATGGATATGTGCCTTCATCATCAAAACCAATTTCTGTGTGATTTTATGAGGGGTCTTGTTACAACTGTTGAAAGAATCTGACAAAAACATTTTTGGTAAAGATGTTATTTTGATGCCCCATGTTCCTTCTAGCCTAAATTTGGAAACCTTGAAAATTGTTGAACTACATATGAAGTAACAAAACTGGCCAAAAAAGGAATGATGTTTTGTTGTTTCTGAAATATTTACACTTTAAATACAATAGAATCATTTGTTTTGTTGTGACATGATTCTGAATCCTCAATCAGTGTTTTTCGAGTGAGATGAGTTACAGTGGTTTCAGCTGCTGCATCTTCCTTAGATACCATCCTCAGCATCATGGGGTGTAATCACAGAGATTCACATGTTGATGGTTCAGTGGGATTTTTTACTCTGTTTTACTGTTGATTATTGATCATATGCAAAATATGAACTGTGCATTGAGTAATGTCTGTCTGCAGAAATATACAATCAGTACACCACAAATATACAACCAGTACACCACAAGTAGAACACCAATGCATGACACAAGTACATCACAGATACACGAGTACACCAAAGCACCACCATTACAACACCAATGTACAGCACCAACAGAACGCCATTCTTTGTGGATCACAAACAAGGTACATACTAGTAGTGTTCATGCTGATGTTGAAGGTTCTAGGGTTTTACGAGTTATATAAATACTTGTATTATTTGTCAACAGTTTTGACAGCAAAACTTTCTGATCAACAACAAGAAGTCCCTATATGCTGTACTTCTGCCATGTTGAACAGCTCTTGCCAAAATAATCCATTCAGCATTCAGAACACAGATTAATTTACACAAACAGTATTAAACTTCCAAATGGTAAATATTAGCTGAATTTTTCATATCATATTAAGAATTCTGCAGTTGTTGCTTTTTTATAGTCACCTTGGCTTCCATGTTAAAGCTTTACAGTTGTCTTGTGGCTGGAGAATCGTGCCCTGTAGGATCTGTATACATGGTGTTGATTGTCATAGGTGTGTGTTTTGTTATACATCATTGGTTATAAGGACCTCATAGTTGTTTCTTTATCATAAATCCAACATTGCCAAACTGTGAAGATTTGTATTGCTCAATTTGGGTGAAATAAGAGAGCAGACTTAATGGATTGGGGTTGTCAGTTGGTGACGGGAGAGCAGAAAATTATGTTATCTTCTCCCTGGTCTATCTCATACTACATCCCAATCTAATGCACATGATCCCCCCTTTTGGGACTTCTGTGCATCAGATGCACCGCTGCACAGCTGATACGAACTCATTCCAATTGCATAGATCGATGCTCATGCTGTTGATCACTGAATTATCTGGTCCAGACTTGATTAACTACAGGCTGCTAAACTGTCCAATATTCCACCCCCTCCTGAAATGTATCCTATCCCCAATCTGCAGCATCATGTGTTACCTCAATACTGTGATATTACTGTGAGTATACCACTCAATATGGATGAAGGTGTCCAACTGCACATCTTTTCAGTAATTGTAAATAGTAGAACATATGTTCATATCAGCAGTAGAGTAGTACATAAATAATGTATGTAGACATTCATACTAGGGCTGCTACAATTCACTTGTGTATTCAGTGATTTGAACAATATTCCTTCATGAATTTAATTAATTAATTACATTATTTACAACCACTTGAATCAAACGTTCATGATCTGTTTAAAGAGTCTTTTTCACTTGAATCGGTTATTTATCACAGTGAGACATGCAATATGTCCGAGGCAGGCAGGATAATAGTCACCACTCATATGTAAAAAAAAATTGATTTGATGGCTGTGTTGTCACTGTTGTGACATATTAACACTGTCATCATGGTCAAAACATGTCAAATAATGTATTTTGTTATCATTTGACTGAATGTGTAATGGTATTCGGGAGAAATATTTGTATTTGTGACCCTATATTTGTGAAATGTATTGTAGTTGCCACATAGTGGACTCATTGCAGCCCTAGTGTATGTTCCAGAGAAGAATAGAGCGGTAGGGTAGCCAAGTGGTTAAAGCATTCGCTCGTCACGCCGAAAACCCAGGTTCGATTCCCCACATGGGTACAATGTGTGAAGCTCATTTCTGGTGTCCACCATCGTGATATTGCTGGAATATTGCTAAAAGCAGCGTAAAACTATACTCACATACTCACTCCACAGTAGAATGACTGGGACAGTGTCCAGGTTGTGGACATATAGGGTGTACCTGGTTTATTCATGTTTGTTTTGTTTCATAACTGACAAGTATCGTTTTGGTTATCCTGACATTCAGGTGATCTTGTATACACTGCTTAAGTTAGATATGTAAAATTTGGCGTGCATGATTGTACACCAGAGTTTATATTTATTATTTATTATGGTATATTCATCAAATCTTGTTACACTATAAGCCAAATATGACATCACAATTGCACTGTCGATGTTTGAAATTTATGTGATTGAGCTGTGTGATTGAATAAAGACATTTCAAATTGTTAGTGTCCGTTTATACCTTGTAGTCCTTTAGAACTGTTATATGTGGCAATGTGTTTTGTGCTTTAGAAGGAATGGTAGGAGTGTAGTAGTGATAAAAGTCCTTGTGTGGAATCTGAAGTAGAATAAAGAATTAATGCTACTGCTATCAGTCACTATTTTTCCTGTCCAAATGCAGTTATTATGGGGGGCGGTGGGGTAGCCTAGTGGTTAAAGCGTTTGCTTGTCACGTCGAAGACCCGGGTTCGATTCCCCACATGGGTACAATGTGTGAAACCCATTTCTGGTGTTCCCCGACGTGATGTGTGGAATATTGCTAAAAGCGGATAAAACCCTCACGTGATGTTGCTGGAATATTGCTAAAAGCAGTGTAAAACTACATTCACTCACTCACTCAGTTATTATTGACCTCTGTGATCTATATATTCCTGACACAAATATTCATTCATCTAATGTCCCAGTTGGCATTGTGCACTTTTAACAGTATTGATCTTAAAAACACTACTCATATTTTGATAAGGATAGTCAGATGTATTCTATTTCAATATACACTATCAGACATATACATATCTGAATCAATTTTGTACATCATAGACAAAGTTATCCCTATCAAAATTGGAGCTGTATATGTCAACTGGAGGAAAGCCACAAGTGATGCAGGAATTTAACAAAATTGTCGCAACTATGCAATAAAGACGTCTATCCATAAAATTTATTCTGGTTCATGTGAAACTTCTCACAACCGTCAACCCATTTTACCAGATCCTGTTTCTCCCATGACCCTCAGTATGCAACATATAAGCTCATCACTCTCCTGTTGAACCCAGGTTCACAATGTCACTGTTAACTCCACCAGACAATGCTCAGGTTGTCTAATATCAACTGTGGGAAGAATCCCGGAGACAGGGACACAATGTCTGTTTTTCATTGGGCCAGTGTTTATGACTGTCAGGGTCTATTTCCGATCATAAATCATGCACATACCATGGCTGATGCAGTAACAGCAGCCTCGTCTTGTGCACACATTTACATAATTACCTCAGTAAAGCATTAGTTTTTTGGGGTGTTGAGGATATCTTTTCTGCACATGTGAGATAAAATTTCTTTTGCATTGAAGCTCATGCATACATTGTGTCAAGTAAATGATATGCTGTAGTGGTTCTTAAACAAATGATTTATATCATTTGAGCACATAATTAGGCATTGTCAGTGTCACAGAACGTCATTGTCAGTTTCAGTGTTAATGTCACAGTGTCATTGTCAGTTTCAGTGTTAATGTCGCAGTGTCATTGTTAGTTTCAGTGTCAATAACAGTGTCATTGTCAGTTTCAATGTCAATAACAGTGTCATTGTCAGTTTCAGTGTTAATGTCACAGTGTCATTGTCAGTTTCAGTGTCAATAACTGTCATTGTCAGTTTCAGTGTTCATGTCACAGTGTCATTGTCAGTTTCAGTGTCAATAACAGTTTCATTGTCAATAACAGTGTCATTGTCAGTTTCAGTGTTCATGTCACAGTGTCATTGTCAGTTTTCAGTATCATTGCCAGTTTCATTGTCATTGTCAGTTTCAGTTTCAATAACAGTGTCATTGTCAGTTTCAGTGTCAATAACATTATCATTGTCAGTTTCAATATCAATAACTGTCATTGTCAGTTTCAGTGTTCATGTCACAGTGTAATTGTCAGTTAAGTGTTAATGCCACAGTATCATTGCCAGTTTCAGTGTTAGTGTCAGTTTCCGTGTTAATGTCACAGTGTCATTGTCAGTTTCACATAGTGTCAACACAGAGTGTCACATTGTTAAAAACAGAGACAGTGTTAACGTCACTGAGCCACATATTCACAAACAAAATATGTCATTATAACAATCAACCACTCATTCACCGGATGTTAAGGTGAGCTAAGTGGGGGCAGTGCTTTAAGACCCCTCATTATATACAGCTTACAACATTCCAAGGATCAATTTGTCAGTGTGAATGTACTTTCCCCAGTTAGCCTCTGCTCCTGGTCAATCCAACCAACTAATACCCCTGTACATGTCCAGTGTTACAGAACGTCCACACAATGCAGCTCAAACTGGCCCAGGGCGGTCAGTTATTCCTGATCAATCGTCCGTGTAATACTCTGACCTTCAACTTGCTCGTCCAAAACATTAACACAGGTACAGCCCTGTATTCATGAATAAACTGTTCAACATTGCTGTCTTGTTGATAATCATAACTCAGTTTCTATAACTAGGAAAAATCTGGCTCTCTTGAAACGAGTGTTGGACTCATATTTGGACAGAATGAATGTCATGTATGATGTATAGCCAGATCAAGTTCCTATATCAAGATTGTAAACATGGAAATATAAATTGTCAGGTGAATCAACATACATGACCAAGATAACCTTGTGTCTAAATGCATGCACGCAGAGAGAGGGTAATAAATGTAAGAGTGCGTGAGTGAGTGAGCGAGGTTTTATGCCGCATTAGCAATATTCCAGCAATGACAGCAGAAGACACATGAAATTGGTCACAAAAATGAAATTTAAATTATTCAATTACATTTTCCTTTTGAAACTGGGCCAGCTGTTCACAAAAACAAGAAACACATTTATTTTGGACTGTCACTGTACACTGAATTAAGAACCTGTTCGGCTCACTACTTCAGGCGGAGGGGTAGAAAAGTGCTTAAATCAAAGCACATCCATCCCAAACACCTGGGTTTGAATCCCATATGGATGCAATGTGGATCCCTCACTGTGTCCCACTGAACCTTTGAATGGATGGCGTAGGACAACAGAGTTACTTTCATGTTTGTATTACAAAAATATTGACATGAGAGTTAATATCCAATTTATTATTTTCTAAAATTAGTTTACTGTATGAAAACAATAAGCTACTGTCAGAATGATGTCGGAATGCCAGTCCCTAGACCTTGTAGTTATGAAAGGACACCCTTCTTTCATGGAACCATCCGCAAAATGTGATCAAAAACACACCACCAACGACCACGTTTATGGATAAGCTCCCCACAATGCACCAGTGTCTAGAATTATGCTATGTCTAGGCTGCCCAACAAAGCCATCCTTTCATGACAATTATCACTCATATTACCTAAACTTTTCAACAGAGTTTTATTATCTCTTAATGTACGTTTATACCACGCCTGACTTCACAGGCTGATCACTGGAGCGTGTTGAGTGGACCGATATATTCGCTATACATCCCTCATGAAATCCCGCCACGAGGACTGCGACACAGACGAGGTAAGTGCATGTCACAAGCGTGAAGTGAACAAGTTTTTATCTTTGTGAAATAAAGTTATGACGCAGGTTGAAATTAGATACTGGTAAACACGGGATGCTCTGGTGACTGTACAGTTTACATACATCATGATCAGTCTACTTGATATATATCTTGAATCTACTTTACATATACTTCTTCTTCATCAACACCATTGAATATAATCAGGCTTTTGCAGAAAACAGAATTCTGTATTTTCATTCACATCTTTACGTCAGGCTTTTGTATAACACAGAATTCCGTATTTCTCGCTAACTTAGACCTACCAGTACATCTTGATAAAAGTACTTCAAAGACATCTTTGTACACTGCATTGTAGTGGTGGTCCGATTAATTGAAATAATTGGAGATTGGTCGCAGTGACTAAACGACCAAGCAATTGATCATGTTTTCTCATAATCGAACACAAACAATTCTGGAACACTTGTTTTCATCAACAATATTTTTCACAAGGTTGGTTTTGTCTGTTACATTTCATAAGCACTACAAGCTTGTTCGGAAGTCATCAATGAATTTATCTTAAAGACATCAAGAAATTTATGTTCCTAACATACTAGTCATCCTTTAAAGATGTGAAATTTTGCCAAAAAAACCCCCAAAATAAGTACATGTTAATTCCTTATATTTTTGTGCATTAACAAATTTCATAAATGATGCTAACCAATTATTTTCAATGATTGATCGGTGGTAATGAACCAATCATCAATTATGACATTTTAACCAATTCCCAACACTACTGCATTGTTATCAACATCATTGTACATGCTACTGAAAATAATTGAAAGAACACTTTAATTTCTTTAGAGTATGTATAACAGATTAACTATTGTATAGGGTAATATCAAAGTGAGTGAGTGAGTTTAGTTTTATGTCGGTAATGTCAAAGAATCCAGTGCTTTTTCATTTCTATTGAGTGGTATATTCAGAATTCTGCTTTTCATACTAACTTAAAACCTGCCTGCATCCCAGATATTCTGCAGTTTCCAATCACAAATATTAGATCGTCATTTAATTTTCTAAAAAATGATGAGAGAATTGATATATTCAAAATTAACTGATCAAAGCATCAGTGAATTTTCCAGTTGATGGAGGTGTTTCATTTTGAAGCATGAATGTTTTGGAAGTCTTGGTATATTAAAGTATGTCATGAAGTGAAACAAGCAAGAAGAGAGCTCACAGCCGGATGTTCTTTGTGGACATTTCAGGCTAACAGCATGGGGTCTGGCAGCAAGGCAGGCCGAGATGAACCTCATTTATTTTGGGCATGACTAAAATTGATGAGGGTGTAGAGTGTACGCTGACAACATCTACTTGTATCGTGTGACCTTTTGTCAAAATATGAAAATGCTCATGGGTACAAGGTCAGGTGAACTTCCCGTCTCCTACTACATTCAGCCTGCCCTACATTTGTGAGGAGTGAGTGAGTGAGTGAGTGAGTGAGTGAGTGAGTTATTTCATGATGATAGATGTTCTCATTGCATAGGTACAAGTAATAGAAGAGATAGAAGCGTAATTGTATAATTATAAAACATGGTTGTTTACCGAGAAAGACCTTGATCTCGTCAATTTGTATGACCCTCTGTTAACCAAGCAGAACCCATGCTGAATACAGACACTAGAACATGAAAATATTCTTTCTGAAACACACTTTGCATGATTGTTGCTGTGTGTGAAGAACCGTTGTTTTGGGAGTGAGTGAGTTTAGTTTTACGCCGCACTCAGCAATATTCCAGCTATATGGCGGCAGTCTGTAAATAATCGAGTCTGGACCAGACAATCCAGTGATCAACAGCATGAGCATCGATCAGCACAATTGGGAACTGATGACATGTGTCAACCAGGTCAGCGAGCCTGACCACCCGATCCTGTTAGTCGCCTCTTACGACAAGCATGGGTTACTGAAGGCACATTCTAACCCAGACCTTCACGGGTCCCGTTGTTTTGGAGGTATATCCAAAAATAGGTGCACTTATAGAATACACGTTGTTAAGGCTACTCTATTCTCAGTCTACTACTACATTCAGCCTGCCCTACATTTGTGAGTGAGTGAGTGAGGGAGAGAGCGAGCAAGGTGAGTGAGTGAGTGAGTGAGTGAGTGAGTGAGTGAGTGAGTGAGTGAGTGAGTGAGTGAGTGAGTGAGTGAGTGAGTGAGTGAGTGAGTGAGTGAGTGAGTGAGTGAGTGAGTGAGTGAGTGAGTGAGTGAGTGAGTGAGTGAGTGAGTGAGTGAGTGAGTGAGTGAGTGAGTGAGTGAGTGAGTGAGTGAGTGAGTGAGTGAGTGAGTGAGTGAGTGAGTGAGTGAGTGAGTGAGTGAGTGAGTGAGTGAGTGAGTGAGTGAGTGAGTGAGTGAGTGAGTGAGTGAGTGAGTGAGTGAGTGAGTGAGTGAGTGAGTGAGTGAGTGAGTGAGTGAGTGAGTGAGTGAGTGAGTGAGTGAGTGAGTGAGTGAGTGAGTGAGTGAGTGAGTGAGTGAGTGAGTGAGTGAGTGAGTGAGTGAGTGAGTGAGTGAGTGAGTGAGTGAGTGAGTGAGTGAGTGAGCTAGGGACACCAACGTACTTACGTGTACACATTGCTTGATGCCGAAAGCCAGACAGGGACCAACAAGTACCATATTTTAACGTCTTTTGGTATGACGCGGTCGGGGATCGAACCTGCGACCTTCCGCTCTCCGGGCGGACGCTCTAACCACTACACCACGGAGGCGGTCGCTGCCCCAGTGAAGAAACAATGCCAAAATGTGCCTTTGAAAATGTGTACTCTCAACATGTTAACTGAAGTCTAGAAGTCAATGAGTAAACAATAGTCTTCAGAATGATATAGGACTCTACATTAAACATCGCTAATGAAATAAACCAGTTGTTACCCATAAAGTTATTTGATATTTTTTATTTTCTTTCAGTGGTAC
This sequence comes from Haliotis rubra, assembly GCF_003918875.1. Lineage (NCBI taxonomy): Eukaryota > Metazoa > Mollusca > Gastropoda > Lepetellida > Haliotidae > Haliotis > Haliotis rubra. Next base: position 361,481 of record NW_025765525.1, on the reverse strand, counting down.
ATTGCTGAAAACTTCTATTTCCCTTCAATTTATAAAATTAACTTCAAAACCAACCTGATATTCCATTTATTTAAAATAGTCTGCCTCTTAGCATATTGATGTAGAACAGAAGATGAACTTGGCATGTACAGTGGCACCATTATATTGTGGCTATTTCATATTTCATACATCCTGTAATTTCTGAGTGCCATGGCATGTACACCCAAATGGAATACTGTCTAAGGTACGAATGGACAAGAATTTGTGTAGGTTTTCATTGGTTGCGATGACAATTTGCAAACTGAGGTTGCAATCAGCAGTTTTCAAGTTATCTGACAGTGGCCTGTACATGATGAAGTCTGGACCAGACAATCTAATGATTGATATTATGAGTAATGATATATACCAGGATGAATTTGACCATCCAATCCACGTTACTTCTTACAGGTGAGTATAGGTTGCACGGAACAAGTCCTAACCCGGAACCCACATGGGCTCATTTTGTATAATCACAAATCACAAATTATGGTATCAAGTTGAACATATATTTTCTTCCCATGAAAATACTGTGCATAAGTTATCATAGCTTTTATAGCTTCATCCACAACCTGACACCATCTATGACAACTCTTGATCATTCAACACCAGATACTCCTCTGTACAGTTGACCAATCATAGGGTATTCTCTTACTTTAGGGAACAGGTTGATATTTGCAATTGGGATACAATGATATTTGGGATTTTATGTACTCTATATCTGCGGGTACATATATTCTTGTCACGGACAGTACTGGATCTTTGACACAGGCCACACTGGATATGGGGTAACACATTCTTGTTATGGACAGTACTGGATCTGTGATGAAACATTCTTGTGACAGACAGTCCTGGATCTGTGATACTACATTCTTGTCACAACAGTACTGGATCTGTGACACCACAATCTTGTCACAAACAGCATTGGATCTGTGACACCACAATCAGTATTGGATCTGTGATGACACATTCTTATCACAGACGGTACTGGATCTGTGATACCACATTCTTGTCACCAACAGTACTGGATCTGTGATACCACATTCTTGTCACCAACAGTACTGGATCTGTGATACCACATTCTTGTCACCAACAGTACTGGATCTGTGATACCACATTCTTGTCACCAACAGTACTGGATCTGTGATACAACATTCTTGTCACCAGCAGCACTGAATCTGTGATACCACATTCTTGTCACCAACAGCACTGGATCTGTGATAGCACATTCTTGTCACTAATAGCCTTGCAGCAGTTTGTCGAGCAAGTAGAAGCAGACGTCAAAACACCATGAGTTTCTTGCTGTCACTCCGACTCTGCTTGTGTTTTTCCAGGGTGACCTCAGATGACCTCAGTTTTGCAAGGTAGGTTTCTGCAGAGGAAATCTTTTGCCGAACTTGTTCTGCAACCCTTTTGTCCCTGGGTAAAGACAGAACAGAAGTTCAAGATAATTTTCTGACAGCTAAAAACCCTATTATATCCTTTGTCATATTTATCTGGCTGTGAATGTAAGCCATGTTAGCACTTGAAGATGGACTTAACACTCTAGTAAGTTTAATTCAATTCATTCTAACATTAATATGAGTTGGATGACATATCTCCGTCTGGTGCAATTTGCCACTGGAGTTTGGCTACTTACACCTCATTTTTGGTAATCATTGTCATTTGAAAGCTTCAGTTCAGTGGAGAAACAAATAATGCAGTTCAGCACTTTTCAACATCCCAAATCATCAAAAGGCACCAGTTCACAGTTATACCAATCCCTACAGCAAGTTTCATCAAGGTAATATTCCCAGGAAATATACAGATTTGGAGTTATGGTCCGGACATGAGCACAAACCTTATTTTAAGTGTATGTCAAAGTCATCAAAGCCAAAAATGTTTAAAAAATAAAAATCTCAAATCAAATGGCTCCAGTTCACTGCTACACTGATCTGTATCACAAGTTTCAGCAAGAAACATTCAACAGTTCAGGAGTTCTGATCCAGAAAGGTAAAAACAGACCATTTATCAACAGAGAGGATAATAATACAGGAAATGATGGCCACTGGAGCACAGTCAAAAACATAACCACAAAAGTAACTAGTACTAGTACTTCACAGAATTTTCTCCACAAACTTTCATTTTTTGCAGTAAATATCCTGCTTAAATTTAAAATTACTGATGAAATTCATGTAACTGTCAGTCAAAGGAAATATCCAAGTTGAATTTATGTCAAAATGTAGCTAAGTTTATTTCTCACTGAGTGTTTTAGATATCACGAACAGATATCTCTGCATGTTTGTCATAAATTAGTTTTTCAACCATCAAAATATTTAAAACCAATAACTGAGAAAAAACTCTTCTCACCTGTCTTGGTTGCGTGCAAGAGAAGCACGTAGCCGTGTCAATTCCTTTTCCACTTTACGAATCTCTTCATATGTTTGGAAAGCCTGCAACATACATATGCCATGAATTACACTTGACTTCTGGCCCGGTGGTACAAGCCACTTCAATGTACTGAATTGTATCCCTTAGTCATGCCAGGATCTGCTAATTGGTGTTTCAGATATTACATTTGTCATGACCAGGATCCTCCACTACCTCTGTTTGTGGCTTTCACCAAAGCCATAAATGTCTCAGGCTTTCTTCTAAAAATATAACCAAACCAAATTCACTCCCTCACTGACAGATCACAGAGAGACTGCTGGAAGCACAAACCCTTTCTCCATCCAGGTGATTTGTTTGTTTGTTTGTCATTTTATTGTTGAATGCCACACTCAGCAGTATTTCACCTGAATGGAATAAAAGTCGGGACCAGTCAGTCTAGTCCCTGACATCATGAGCATTGATCAACACATTTTTGTCAACTAAGTCAACAACATGATCCCATTAGTGACCATTTCTGGTGTCCCCCGCCGTGATATTGCCGAAATATTGCTAAAAGCGGCATTAAACCAAAGTCACTCACTCACTCACCCATTAGTGACCAATTACTACAAGTATGAGTTGTTGAAGATCCATTGTAACGCTGATCTGCATGGGCAAGGAACAAGATCCACAATGGCAACAAACAAGCTTGAGTCAGCTGAAGACCGATTTCAACCTGTATCTTCATGGGTTGGTTGGTTTGTTGTTTAACACCGCACTCAGCAATATTCCAGCTATAAGGCAGTGGTCTGTAAATAATCAATTCTGGACCAGACAATCCAGTGATCAACAGTGTGAGCATCGATCTGCACAATTGGGATACCAAGTCAGCGAGCCTTACCACTGATCCTGTTAGTCGCCTCTTATGACAAGCATGGGTTGTTGAAGACCCATTTTACCCCGGATCTTCACAGGTTATCTTCATGGGATACATTTAAGCTGGCTCTATAAACTGTATTCATACAGATGTATCAGCTGTCAAGCTCCACACTCTCACCTGTATGTTGAGGTGCTTGTCCGACTTCTTGCGGAGTTCTGATTCCGGGATGTGCTGACTTGTCTTGGACTTGTTGCCACTTGCATGATGGGATACAAGCTCACTCAGATTACCTGAAAACAAAATTCATTTATTAGAAGAACATCCAGTTTATCCCAATCATCTTTGAACAGATGATAAACAACATTCACACATGAAGGCATTCCTTATGACAGGAGCAAGCCAATGTTCATAACACATGAACAAGAGAATTTTGTTTTCTTAAGAGGAGAAAGTTATGGCGAACTAGGGGTTGTTAGACTAAACATCCCATGGAGGAAACCAAGGGACCTATTCTGCCCTGTAATCTCCACATGGAGACAGTATCAGGTAAAAGGAAGTGTGCCCTAACATTCCCATTAGAGACAAGAATAGGACACTGTATGAGGACCTATTCTGCCCTGTAATGCCTACAGAGAGACAACCATTAGGTACTGGGAGGTGAGGTTTGGCTTAACAGCTCCCTGCATTACAAGACAAGAATGGAATACTGCATGAGGACCTATTCTGCCCTGGAATCTCCAGAGACAACCATTGGGCACAAGGAGCCCAGTCTGCCCTAACATCCTCATGTACAGAATAGCATAGGGCACTGAATGGGGATCTACTTTGTCCCACAATCCTCACAGGGAGTCTGGGTACTGAGGACATATTCAGAGTGTCCTGGAATCTCCACAGTGATACAAGAATTGGCTACAATTGGTTGAAGTCTAGCCTAACATCCCCATGACAGACAAGTATATGACACTGCATGGGGACATGATGTCTACTCAGAATGCCCACAGGGAGACTGGGTACTGACGGCTTATTCTGCATTGGAATCCCCACAGTGAGACAAGAATTAGGTACAAGGGAGAGAAGTCTGCCCTAACAACTTATTATGCTTGAACAGATAAGATTAGCATACCAGAAGACATTTTATTATTATTATTGTTATTGGATATTTATATAGCGCACATATCCACGCACTAGTGCATGCTCAAGGTGCTGGTATTTCTTTCCTCGATCATTGGATGTCAATCTCAACAGCACATCTTCTTATCAATCTCAACTCCCTGGGGGAGCATACAACTCTTGCTGCCACAAGGTGCACCGAGTTATTGCAGCTTTCACATCCTTACGAGGTACCCACTCACAGCTGGGTGGACTGGGACACATAGTCACAGTACTTTGTCCACGTTTACTGCACGTTGCTGTACCAGCAACTAGGTGTTTGCACGAATTCATGGGGCCACTATCTGGTCATATACTAACATTTTCTGCCCTGGAATCCATGCAAGGAGACAAGAATTGGGTAATGAAATCTGGTATAACATGCCCATGAACATGCCCATGAATTACAAGACAGGAATGGAACACTGCATGACAGCCTATTCTGCCTTGGAAACCCCAGAGAGAGAGGTGAGGTGAAGTGAGGTGAAATTGGGTTTAACATCGTGCTTGAGAATATTTCGCTCATATGACGACGTGCATGCGTGTGTATGTGTATATGCGGCTGCTTGTACTAGCCCAGACTGAAGCTGGTTTTATAGTGCTAGCTCACTGAGATACCATGCCGCAGTGAAGCATGAATACCCCACTCAGACACATTATACTGACTCCGAGCCGACCAGTCCTTGTTGTACCCATTAATGCCCAGCGCCAGGCAGGGACCAACAAGTACCATATTTTAACGTCGTTTGGTATGACGCGGTCGGGGATCGAACCCACGACCTTCCGCTCTCCGGGCGGACGCTCTAACCACTACACCACGGAGGCGGTCACACCAGAGAGAGACAACCATTGGGTACTTATAAGGGGCTGAAAATCTGACCTAACATCCCCATGAAGACACAAGAATGGGAAACTGCATGATGACCTACTGTGCCCCAGAATTGTCACTGTAGAAAGATTACCATGAGGTACTGAGATCCCACGTGTTCTGCACCAGAATCCCCACAGAGCGACAAACATTATGTGTCAGCTTAATACTGTGTGCCTATCACAGAGACATATTTTTTACATGAAATCTCATCTCCAACTTACAGCCCCTTAGATGATATAATCAAATCTAAACATGTCACCTGCGGCTCCAGATAATTTTCAGGATAATTACAACCATATTTCAAGGATGCTTCATCTGAAAATTTCAAACCAAATCCTTTCAGAAATAACAGAAGTTTAACTTTAGATTACAAAGCCTTTTTTGTCATGGCATATGAGAGCCCCATCTCTCTAGTCGCACATAAATCTTGATGTCAGGATATCATATAAGCCTTCAATTCACCCTGTCATGCCCACAGCGTGGTCTGTGTGTCTGTCTGCTGAGCCATGGACTCTATAGAGCTGGCAAAACATGCGAGTCAGCAGTTTTAGCCAACACAGCAGGTACAGGGTTTGACAAGCACACACTACACAATGAACATGTACAGTACAAACAGTGGCCGGGTGCATGTAAATCTTCTGATTTTATTATGCAAAAAAATATCTATTAAATCCATCAAGTGGCTCCTCATTCGATTGTTTGCCATGTTATATAAGGCTGAATGGTACATTATAATTTGTGAAGATCGTATCTGCAGGTCCATGTTTAAGATATGCTGTAATATCTTATGCTGATGTTAAAGTGTCACAACATTATGGGGCTGGTTGTGTAGGAGTGGTCTCGCTTTTCACATGTTGGTTTGTGGGTTTGCTGGTTGGTTGGTTGGTTGGTTGGTTGTTTAATGCTGCACTCAGCAAAATTCAAGCTATATGGCAGTGGTCTGTAAATAATCGAGTCAGGATCAGACAATCCAGTGATCAACATCATGAGCCTTAATTTACGCAATTGTGATACAATGACATGTGTCAACCAAATCAGCAAGCCTGACAACTCGATCCCATTTGTCACCTCTTACGACAAGCATTTTTCATGTTGGGACGAGTGAGTGAGTTGAACTGTTTAATGTAACTTCAGGCTATATTTCAGCAAAGTCATAGAATGGTGAAAGACAAATTACACAAGAGAAACTGCTCACATGTAGGGATGAATCTTGGCCATCAGGGTGCCTATTCTCGAATGTGTCCCAGCTAAGACATATCCTAACCAGTTAGGACAGGAGTTAGGACATCCTACCGTTAGGATAAGACCCATTCTCGAAACGATCCTATCCCTGTCCTAACTTGAGCTACTGATCCTAGCTAGGATAGCGAGCTCTTCAGGTGAAACAGAAAAACCTTCATTAAGTTGGGGAATCCCCTGAATATTACCCAAGATTCATTGCATGAAAAACACATATAAGGGCAACTACAATCTCGTTTACAAGGTAATGAAAGACTAAAAGTCAAAGTAAAGAGCTTGAAAGCGGTGAAATTCAGCTTTTGATGGACTTAGTAGATCTAGAAGAAATTATAAATTATTATAGTTATAACTAAATTTCATATCTTGTATGAAAAATACTCGAATAGATTTAAAATATTGAATGAGATTTTTTTAATATCTATTTGTTCAAATTACCATACTTCCAGAAAACAAATATTGTTATACGTTAATATATATGCGATATTTTCATCACTTTATATTAGTTAATGAAGTTTTTGAAAATTCATTTATTGAACAAGGAGATAACATTTTTCTTCAGAGTTTGAAAGTGTGCCAAAAAAGCAATCAGATTTGTGCAAAAAATATTTTCATTTTATTTTTTTAATGAAAATCATTATTTGAACTCCCATTATGCGTCATCTCACAAAGTGAAAATTCACTTCTTAAATAAACAGGAGTTACTTCCCTTATCAAGTTGGCCTTGACATTGAAATTTTACAGCAATGTGACAGAAAAGAGCAATGTTGTGAATAAAAAGGGTTAGAATAGGTAAGAATTGAACAAATCTCTTTTGTAGATCTAAAGAATATGTGTATTGCAATAAGTATGTCTATTCACTACCGATACATTCATAACATAAATTAAAATAAAGTTTTCTTAAAACTGATCAAAACTGTGTGCTGTTATTTGTTTGACGTCAAAATTGGTGATCAAACAAGTACCACACCATATTGATTTCTATGAAGATAGACTTAGGACAAGTCAGAACCTATCCTAGTATTTGTCCTAAGTTAGGATATCCTAGGGCTAGGATCCTTTCGAGAATTTGGGCCCAGTTTGATACGTAAACACTTCAAACACTGCCTCAGCTTGGGATCAGTATTGGCAGATGACACAGTAACAGATTACAATACATTTAGAATTACTGAAAGCAAATTCTGTAATATGATCAAGTAATGTGTTAAATCATGCAACCCCTCTCATCCACTAGTATGCCATGTGTATTTGTTTTGTGTTTGTACCATATATGCCATATTTCACCTGAGACAAAAACAGTTCCGTGCCAATTGTACAAAGCGATCTTAACTTTAAGGTGATGGCAACTCACATACCTTAACATAGACTTATGACTGTCAGAGCTCTATGCTACTTTGTATAATGGCACCCTGTTCTGTTCCGAACAATTATTGTGCTCATAATGCTTTGTTAAAAAAGGAACTACACACCTCTGACACTCTGAATGAGAATCATCACTATTAAATGCACACATTATTTTTAAGCAAATATTTATCTCTTCTTATGTTATTAATTTCATATTTTATGTTGTTAATTATTTGTATTTTTGTCAAGCTCTGTGATCCAAAACGAAATCCTTTTAAGGCAATAAAGTATTGTCTGTCATATACACAATAATGGTGAGTGAGTTTAGTTTTAGGCCCCATTCAGCAATATTCCAGCTATATGGCAGCGGTGTGTAAATAATCAGGTCTGGACCAGACAATCCAGTGATCAACAGCATGAGCATCGACCAACACAATTGGGATGCGATGACATGTGTCAACCAAGTCAGCGAGCCTGACCCCGATCCCGTTAGTGGCCTCTTATGACAAGCATGGGTTACTGAAGATCAATTCTAACCTGGATCTTCATAGGTTACACAATAATGGAGCAAGCTGACAAAGTCTGCCTATATCAATGAACTTAGCAGCACTGCAACAGCCTATCCCTGGACATGACTGTTTTAATCAAAGCAGCTTGATCTCCGGAAAATTCAGCCTTTAGTCTTCAGGTGTTTTTAACTGGTTTTATGAGCTTAAACTGTGCCAAATCAATCTGAACGAATTGAGATCATGCAAGAGCTCTCCTAAACCTGGCATGTCAGCTCTCCCAGACTTCAAGTACAAATTCAAAGAGAAACATTAATGGCCAGTACCATAGTTACCAGAATCAATTGTGTTAGCGGAACTTTCCCTCTATAACATCAACAACAGCAATATACAGACAAAACAAAAATAGAAACCGGACTGGAGCCCTCGAGATCAATAACATGCACATGAACAAGATCCTCACTGTGTATTACATCACTGACCAGAAAAACATATTGATTATCGAGTTTCTTTATAATGAAAAGGATTAGGATAACGTCAGTCTCCCCGTTTGATATAAACATCAGAGCGGAGCGTGCACAATTATGGAACTGTACTCGATCATGTGGAAACTGTTCTGTCCCGATACACTCTGACGGACACAGCTGATCGACTGACGTTGTGTAGATGGGGATGCTGTGAGCTGGTTAGCAGATCAGGGGATGTTACAATATGTGGCATAATGCTGACAGATGGGATATATGACACTGAGATGTGATATCACGCTGGAAGAAAGGACTTATAAGACAAAGATGTGATATAATGCTGAGAAAAGGGATATAACAGACAGATGTGATCTTATGCCCGAGAGAAGGGATATATAACACAGATATATGTTATAATGCTGAGAAATTGTATATGTATGACACACAGATGTGATACCGCTGACAGAATGGTTTTATAAGACAAACATGTGACATAACGCTGAGAAAAGAGATATAACAGACAGATGTGATCTAATGTGGAGAGAAGGGATATATAACACAGAGATGACAGTTCTCAGAAGGGAATATGTGAGAAGTTATTTGTATAAACACAAAAATGTGACGTAAATCTTAGAGCAGGAATATGATTGAATGCTAAGAGATGACATCCATGACAGAGACGTGTCATAACAATCAATAAATGGCTATAACAGACAGAGGTGTGAGGTAACAGCAAGACAACGGATATAACACAGTATATTACAATGCTGAGACAGAGATTAGATATTCCACTCAGCGAAGGAGCAGCAGAGAACGTGAGACACCACTGAATGAAAGGATATAACAGATGTGGTATAACACTGAAAGAACAGATATAACAGATGTGGTATAACACTGAAAGAATGGATATAACAAAGGAAAGAAGAATATATACAGATGTATGCAGAGACAGACAAGGTCTATCACTCCATCACTTCACAGTAAGTAATGTTTTTTTCTTGATTAACATTGCACTCAGCGATATTCCTTGGTGGAACTTGGATAGAATGATATGTGTCAACCAAGTCAGACAACCTGACCACCCGATACCGATCCCGTTAGTTGCCTCTTATGACAAGCACTGGTTACTGAAGACTAATTCTAACCCAGCTCTTCACGGGGGCGGCGGTTCAGTAAGTAAACAATAGCTGGCAACTGACGCGCAGTCGAAACCAGGCCAGATGTACAATGAAGGATAGATGTTATGTAGTCCATTATATAATGTACAAGTAGGATAAATGTGACCTTTGAGCTCACAGCATGCTACGAGAAGGTGTTTTTAAACTAAGACTCTAACCACTCATTGCCTGAACAACTGGATACTAGATTCTTCAGAAGTGACCACTTTCATGCACCTGCACACTGACAAGCACCTCAGCACCTTCACACTGACAAACACCTGCATACTGACATGTAACTTCACATTTTCAAGCACCTCAGTCCATTCACAGCAACAAACATCTTCACACTAACAAGCACCTTTGCACTGAGAAACACCTTCAAACTGACAAGCACCTGCACAACACACATTTACACACACCACCTGTCTGTACATAGCAATCAGAGACAATATCTGACCCAGTTCTACTGACAGCAGTATTCCCAACAGCTAGAACATAGCAAATCAATAAATACGTAAATACCAACACACCAGCCTGAATTCCACAGACTGCTGACACTGCTGACACAAAACCAGGAACCTGATACATACTAGTCTACCAATCACAAGATTGCACCAGTATTTTCTACTCTGACCTACATAGTGATGGTCAATACCTGTGCTCTGCATTGAACCGAGGCAGTGGGGTAGCCCAGCAGTTAAAGCGTTCACTCGGCACGCCGAAGACCCGGGGTTCGATTCCCCACATGGGTACAATGTGTGAAGCCCTGATTTCTGGTGTTCCCTGTCATGATATTGCTGGAATATTGCTAAAAGCGGCGTAAAACCATACTCACTCACCCCTCATTGTTCCAGACATTTACAGCACTGAATTTCCACAAATAATCAGAGGTTTCAAATTACCATTATTATAGCCATATCATTTTTGTACCTTTTTTCAAGGTCTTGGTTGTTTATTTCACTGTTTGAGGTATTACCAGACATTTATACAAACTTATACTATGATTCAGAAGTTTTCAATCGCAGTGGTGATGTGATGTGAGTTTGGTTTCATGCCACTTTTAGCAATATTCCAGCAACATCACAGCTACCCCACTACACCTTCAAATCACAGTAAACACATCTACTCTGTACCTATTTTCAAGATGTCGGCATTATCTTGTGTTAATTGTTTGAGGTACAAACACTCATGTATTACTGAAATTTCTAATACAAATCGGAAGCTTCAAATCTGGGTAACCACCTCTATTTTGAACCTTTGTTCAAAGTGTCAACATAATCCTGTGTTGTTCATTTAGTTGTTTTAGGCATTAAAGAAAATTCTACCACGAATCTAGACTAACGCTTAGTCTCTGAAGATATATAATTTTGATAGTAACAAACAAACCCATTTAAATTGAAAAGGAGCTCCAGAGAGAACCTGAGGAATTCTAGAGTTGCTTCATTTACAGCTTTAGCATTGCAGGGAAGACTAGACAGTAGGGGAAATAATATGGTTCAGGGACTGTGAGACAGACTACCACAGATCAAACAGTAACCATCTCTATTTTGACAGCTGCATGTTTGGTCCCAAAATCAATCTAACATGGCTGAATTGTGTTTGAGTGGCATTTTAGAAGTTGGGACGCACAATATTCAACAAATTCCTGCTTGACAACGGTACAAGAATCTGTTTCAAAATGTTGCACTAACGAAATAGTAGAAGTTGTTATCTATAAAGTTTGTTCAATATGGTTGAATATGCATGTAACCTAGCTGTAAGTAGAAGGCACAGTCTGACCCAGTCTGCAGATCCCTGGCTTCCATGTCAGAGTCACCTTCTGGTGCTGTATTCTCTACATCAATATTTGCCTCGTTACATATCAACACCATCCTTCATAATGGAAGGTGACTGTAAGATGTCTGACATAAACATCACCAACATCAGAACTGATCATCGATACAAGTGATTTTATGTAACCTAAGCATTTTGCTTGTGCATCATTTACAACCTGTTCACATTTGTCTTTCAGGACCTAGATCTTTTAGCATTTGTATTTTAACACCAAACATATCACCATCAACAGAGTTGATCATCCATATGGGAGATTTTATGTAACCTAAGCATTTTGCTTGTGCATCATTACAACCTATTTACATTTGTTTTCTATGACCTAGATCTTTCTGCAGTTTTAATTTAACACCAAACATACCCAGTCGTTAATTCAAATCTGATTCTGTTTGAACACTGACGTATTGATCGCAACAAGGATTCTCTGTGACCAAGGTTGCCTAACTTTAAGAGCAAGACCAAATACCACCACCAATTTCCTACACCCTTTTTTTTTTAAAGAGACAGTTCCAGACAGATGGTGTACAACTGTGGACATTACCAATGGTTTAGTTCATGATGAATCTCAGGGGTGTGTGGGTAGCCTAGTGGTTAAGCGTTTGCTTGTCATGCCGAGAACCTGTTTTCGATTCCCCACCTGGGTATATTGTGTGAAACCCATTCCTGGTGTCCATCGACGTGCTATTGCTGGAATATTACTAAAAGCCACGTAAAACTCACTAACTGAATCTTTTTCCACAAAGAAGGGAACTGGGAAAGGGATTTTTGTTCATTTTTGGATAAGTTGTGGTGATGTGACACATTATTACGGCCTTAATGCAAATGTTCAAAACCAATAATAACCATTCCACGAATATTTGAAACAATTTTTAAGAGGACGAAGGATTGTGTTGAAAACCAGTATTGTCCATTCTGTGAACATTTGCAACAAATTTTAGGTGTATGTCACATTGCATTCTAGCTTTCTGTGATATCGCTCACTGAAGCATGCTTCTTATGTTAACAATAACAAAGATTTAAAAAGATTATTCACTTAATCTTAACTGTATCACTTTTTTTCCTTACTTTCAGAGCTTATCATTATTTTACCAATAAACAAATAATGATCTGGTCTGAATATCACCCCCATATATCACCCCCATAGTTCTACATTTAAGCAAAGCCTTTGAACACCATGAGACATGACCACATACCCTCTGCTGTGACTTTAGACTGTGTATAACAGACAGACATGAGATCCACCACACCCCTTCTTCACACACGCCCCCCGGCCTGTGTCAGTCTTTGATGCATCATGTACATGTGTACACATAAGGCGTTATCCATTCTGGGTATGCAGTTCACAGTGAGTGAGTGATCTGGGGTTTTAGCAAACATAGAGGAAAGATAAGATTGATACACTGCGTGTTAGTCGGTCTCATAGTGCCTGAGGTTATTTTCCCTTCTGCTTAGCCCTCTCTGCCATGTTTCAGCCCTAAATGAAGCAAGTCTAGATTTCCTCAGGTTCTCAATCTCCCTTTTCACTTGGGCTCCTTTGTCAAAATTATATATAGTCAGAGACTAACTGCATGTTAATGGACAACATTCTCAACCAAGGTTCTTTTTTCAAATATACCACTTTGGCATCAATTTCACATCTGTAAGGCCTGGGATTTTGCCCAATCCATTAAAAAAATATAAAGAAAGGGGTGGGGATTTTGCTCAATCCAGAGAGAGAGAGAGAGAGAGAGAGAAACAAAGTAAGAGAGAGAGAGAGAGAGAGAGAGAGAGAGAGAGAGAGAGAGAGAGAGAGAGAGAGAGAGAGAGAGAGAGAGAGAGAGAGAGGGAGGGAGGCTCACCAGAACTGCATACATTGTACCCATGTGGGGAATTGAACCCGGGTCATCAGCGTCACGAGCCAACACTGTAACCACTAGGCTACCTCACCGCCTCCATATGGCATGACAGATTAACAATAACGATATAAAAGTATGAAGTGTTCCTTAACCCTTTTGCCAGCATTGCAGATCAACTACATTAACATGACAGAATCTTTAAATTCAATTGAGTAGTATAGATCCTAGCCATTATCTATATTACTGATTTAACTTTATTAAATCACTTTCTCTGCTGATGGAACATGACTTTCTGTGCCATGACCTCAATATCGAGATCACAGTGATTTTCCAATCAACCACAACCTGTAACCTCAAATGTGGAATTTGGTATGATGAACTAGGGGGATAGTTCTATATATGTGTACAACTTTTTTTTTATTACAATATGCGATGATTTGTGTTTCACCTGCTTGATAATGGCGTTAGCATCTACACTGAAATGTCGCAAATATTGTCATATAGAAGTTGTATATCCATAGTACTCTTCCTTGTTAACCACAACCTGTGCTTTAGCTTTCACAGAGGGCGATAGAAAAGGTCATGAACCGTTGAGTATTAACTCACAAATAATCATTAAGGTTGGATATTGATAGTTTTCTTTGGGTGTTCAACAGGTTTCTACTCCCTTGGGTTAAGATTAAGATTAACTGAGTATACATTTTTATACACCTCTGCCTTTAAAGGCACACTCTCATGCCACACTTCTCTAAAAATCAGTATTGCATTTCTCTCATTAATACTAAGTATCAGCCCCTAGCGAAAATACAATATTATTTATTCGGAAAAAAGGATTACAATGTGAAATTAAAAAGTTTGAATGAATTAATACAACATTGCATTAAATCAACTCTCGCGCCCTCTACTTACTGAACTTTATTTCAAGCGAACCCCATAGAGTTATGTCCCTTGGAACGCTTTTACGACTATCCTATAACGCAACTTGTGATTGAGACCACTTCGGCAAACACCGACAACACCAACAGTTTTCGATGTACGGAACAATCGTTTACATTCCATATATGGCAAGTGTTATCTGTTTGGGAGCTGTTCACCTCGACGTTTCAATTATCGATTTCAGGCAAGTCGTAAAGGATAATAAGTCTTTTATTATATCAATAGGAAGCTAAAGTGAGTCCATATGCCCCAATATATATATATAATAGACCAAAATATTGTCAAAAGAGCATGACATTGTGCCTTTAAAATTGCATCTGTTCATGTCCTGCATTATGTAACGTTGCATAAACACACATCAATATATCTCTAATTAACAATAACCTTTTCATGCATGGTTTACTCCTGCAGCAGAATTCATATATGTGTGATGTGTGATGCTTTGAAAATATAGATCTGCGAAGAAATACAGGTACGCATGTTGAAAAGGAAATTATGGGTAATCCTGCATAGTGTTGAGATTCCACTGGGTTGACATATTTCATGCATTTGTAATTTTGTATTTGTATGCAAACAATTCATAATTTGTTATGTAATGTACCTTTTTGTGTGTTTTACACAAATAAGCTGTTTATCTCGAGCAGGTTGTCTTCACAAAAGAATATGTTCGATATTTATTACCTGAAAGTCATTGTAATTATCAAAATATCATTATTATATCTATCAAAGATGACCTGATAGTGAGTGAGTGAGTGAGTATGGTTTTACGCCACTTTTAGCAATATTCCAGCAATATCATGGCGGGGGACTCCAGAAATGGGCTTCACACATTATGTCGATATGGGTAATCGAAGCTGGGTCTTTGGCGTGAGGAGCACACACTTAAACCACTAGGCTACCCCACCGCCCATGACCTGATAGTATACATTTCATTACATTGTTACATAAAGGTACATAACATCAGATTTATTTATAGACACATTATTTGTCCTGGAATGTCACATTCATTAAACAACAACTATTGTAAAAATATGTTATTTCATGACAGATCAATGTCAAAGAAAAACAAAAAATAAATAAATACATGTCAATCAGTAACCAGGGTTGTACAATGATTAGTTTTAATCACAGATGGGGACAAACCTCGTACTCTAGTGAGATCGGCAGCTTCAGGTGAATAGGCTCACAGCATCCTGTATTGTTGTTTATCAAGCGTGCCTAGCCGTGGGGGGTGTATTGTGAGGGGTGGCAATGGAGGATGGGGTGCATTGTGAGGGGGACAGGGGGAAAGGAGGATGTATACAGACACTATCAGCTGACTGGGTAGGGCAGTATAAGTGTCGGGTTTCACGTCATGAGGTGGAGATGGATAAGCTGTTTAAGATTCTGTTGACATTAACTCTGACAGCCAGGATATAGACAGCAACATAACACTACACAAGTGACGATTGATAAGAGAGTCCAAGTAGTATTTGACACTGTAAAATTGGATATAACATGATAACTATTATGTAAAAGAATTTCAGGGCTAAAGTGGAGGTAAGTGTTTAAGTTGCTTTATTGTTAACTGTTAAATGATACATGAGATATTTGCCAATAATACATTGTAATATATTCACAAAATAAACTATTGATGTCATGTCATGGACAAGTTCAGGCCATATGAAAAGTTTGATTTAGTCTAGACTAATGCTTAGTCTCAGAGTATATATAATTTTGATAGAAACAACTAATTCCTGTTGAATTGAAAAGGAGTCCATTTAGAGCTTTAGCAATGCAGGAAGGGGCCGTGGACGGGAAGGAAAATAATGTGGTTCAGGGACTGAGACAGACTTCAAGGAGAGTCATGTCAACATATCTACTGAATGCCGCAAACCTTTGTGGGTCAGATGTACATGTGTATCATTCATTGGACAGTGTACATATGATGAACGCCAGTTAAACCACATCGTGAACATTGTTATACCATACAATGTGTCCTTGTTAAGAGATACCATGTGCCACCATATCATGTACCTTGTTATGACATACCATGAACCTAGTAAATTATGACCTACCATGGCCTCTTGTCATACATGGGCCTTGTCATGACATATCATGGATCCTTGTCATACCATTATGTGGACCTTGTCATGACATACCATGGATCCTTGTCATCTTGTCATACCATTATGTGGACCATGTCATGACATACCATGGATCCTTGTCATACCCTTACATGGACCTTGTCATGACATATCATGGATCATTGTCATACCATTATGTGGACCTTGTCATGACATACCATGGACACTTGTTATACCATTACATGACCTTGTCATGACATACCATGGATCCTTGTCAAACCATTATGTGGACCTTGTCATGACATACCATGGATCCTTGTCATACCATTACATGGACCTTGTCATGACATACCATGGATCCTAGTTATACCATTATGTGGACCTTGTCATGACATACCATGGATCCTTGTCATACCATTACATGGACCTTGTCATGACATACCATGGATCCTAGTTATACCATTATGTGGACCTTGTCATGGCATACCATCGATCCTTGTCATACAATTACATGGACCTTGTCATGGCATACCATCGATCCTTGTCATACCATTACATGGACCTTGTCATGACATGTCATGGATCCTTGTCATACCATTATGTGGACCTTGTCATGGCATACCATCGATCCTTGTCATCTTGTCATACCATTACATGGACCTTGTCATGACATACCATGGACCCTTGTTATACCATTACATGACCTTGTCATGACATACCATGGATCCTTGTCATACCATTAGATGAAACTTGTCATGACATACCATGGTTCCTTGTCATACCATTACATGGACCTTGTCATGGCATACCATCGATCCTTGTCATACCATTATGTCATGACATACCATGGATCCTTGTCATACCATTACATGGACCTTGTCATGACATACCATGACATACCATGGATGGCATACCATCGATCCTTAATCATACCATTACATGGACCTTGTCATGACATACCATGGATCCTTGTCATACCATTACATGGACCTTGTCATGGCATACCATCGATCCATACCATCATACCATTACATGGACCTTGTCATACCATTACACCTTTGTCATGACATGTCATGGATCCTTGTCATACCATTACATGGACCTTGTCGACATACCATGGACTTATTATACCATTATGTGGACCTTGGTCATGGCATACCATCGATCCTTGTCATACCATTACATGGACCTTGTCATGGCATACCATCGATCCTTGTCATACCATTACATGGACCTTGTCATGACATGTCATGGATCCTTGTCATACCATTATGTGGACCTTGTCATGGCATACCATCGATCCTTGTCATCTTGTCATACCATTACATGGACCTTGTCATGACATACCATGGACCCTTGTTATACCATTACATGACCTTGTCATGACATACCATGGATCCTTGTCATACCATTAGATGAAACTTGTCATGACATACCATGGTTCCTTGTCATACCATTACATGGACCTTGTCATGATATACCATCAATCTTTGTCATACCATTACATTGACCTTGTCATGACATACCATCGATCCTTGTCATACCATTACATGGACCTTGTCATGACATGACATAGACATCTGATGGACCTTGTCATGACATACCATGGACCTAGTTATGAAATATACATTGACATGGACAGTAGATATACCACAACACTGACACTTGTTATAACATATCGAACATCCCAGTTATACACATAATAGACCCTAGTATGCCATACCATGAACCTTGGTTATGACAAACCATGAGCCCTCAGGTAAATAGAATTGATGAGTGGGCAAAGAAATACGACCCCTGTAATTATTAACTTAGTGTCTGAGCCCTAAATGCCATTGACAGTGTTAGCCATACCCATCTGTCCCCAGAGATAACTGAGAAGTGAGTGGTATATCAACAAGGTAAACCCACCAGATTACCTGCCGACTACAGAGATTTGTACCTGTCTCCTCGTTATCTCACCTGTTCACTCACAATACTACAGAAACCATAAATGCTAGGTTGTAAGTAAACTCTCGACAGTAAATGAATAAAACCAGTTGTTTGTATAATGGTTTTATGAAGATGTCTGGTTTATTTGATGTACCCTGGATCTCAATGATAGTAAAACATTTATGTACCTGTATACAGGTAAGTGTCACATGTAAGTAAGCTGCTGATAATGGCTGTATTGGGTGATGATACAGGTGTACAGTTTCCCATACAGTAGTCCTTCATCTCATTTCACACTCCATACATTTCATGAATAAAGATAACTATCTTAAGTCGGTACTGTTTTCCTAACAACATTTCACACACATCATGCTGTTCATCACACAAGGAAACACTCAGCTGACATGAGCAAAAAAGTATTCATGAATATTTTTTGCATATTTTGACGCTATACTACGATCCAGTTAGCTGAACTCGCCAACTTTGACAAGACAGTTCGGATTACACACATGGTTAAAGGTATTAACATTACACCACATGAATTCATTGATGCTTTAATCATGACAGGCAGAAAATCATAAAAAGGATTTTACACAAATTCTCACTATTAACATATTTTCTGTGGGTTTCAAAAAGCAATTACAAAAAGTTGCTTTAAGTTCTAAACTATTCTGCTTATATATGTAGGCTTATCGACACAAAACTTCATTGGCATACAAATCTTTATTTGGTGTGAATACTGACACTTATGCAATGGAATTTGGGAGCTGTACAAATTCATGATGATGATGATGATGATGATGATGATGATCATGATGACTACAGCAATCTAACATGATTATATCAATGATAAAAGTAATGTGACTACATTGATGATGATGATGATGATGATGATGATGATGATTACATTAATGATGAAAATAACGTGACTACATCAATGGTGGTGGTGACAGTGATGGTGATGATGATGATGATGATGATGATGCCGAAGATGACAACGATGATAACGATGATGACGATGATGACAACAACTACGAATGTGACTTTACATCATTGGTACTGCTGGCCTGCACCTGATGATATTATCTAATCCTCAACTGTAAGCCATTCAAAATCACACATGAACTGCAGCTCATGAAGCTGTTCCAAACCACAGGACAATTTCAATAGAATGCATAACCACACAGCCATCTCACTTCACCTCACACTTCACGGCCTCCGGCAGAATATACTGCACGCCCTCGTGTCCGCACTTGCCTGCACCCATATCACCATTATGGCCTCCGACAATACCGACACTGCAACGGCTCTTGTCAGGCCACGGAGGCACTTACCACTATTGATAAAACACTACACACGATGTATTGAAGATCATCCAGCACACCTACTGTCAGTCCTCCTGTTACAAAGTTCATCCTGAAGAATCACCTATAACATCACAGTATTCATTATACCATTTACCTGGTGGGCTTTCATATACAACAGCCATGTACTGCTAATGCATTCATGACCGCGTCATTTTACATCTGAATCCTATAATGAACATGTGCAGTCAATCAAAGCGTTAGACTTTTTATTTAACTTATTTCATGATGATAGATGTTCTCATTGCATAGGTACAAGTAATAGAAGCGTAATTGTATAGTTATAAAACATGGTTGTTTACCTGGGAAGACCTTGATCTCGTCAATTTGTATGACCCTCTGTTAACCAAGCAGAACCCATGCTGAATGCAGACACGAGAACATGAAAATATTCTTTCTGAAACACACTTTACATGACGAGCTGTTGTTTTGGAGGTATATCCCAAAACAGGTGCACTTATAGAGTACACATTGTTAAGGCTACTCTATTTTCAGTCTCCAAGGCCATGAGTGAGTGAGTGAGTGAGTGAGTGAGTGAGTGAGTGAGAGTGAGTGAGTGAGTGAGTGAGTGAGTGAGTGAGTGAGTGAGTGAGTGAGTGAGTGAGTGAGTGAGTGAGTGAGTGAGTGAGTGAGTGAGTGAGTGAGTGAGTGAGTGAGTGAGTTTTAACACAGCAGCTTGGGCCAGCAATTGTCCAGTAATATCAACACAGGCATGAGCAAGAATCAACATTCAGTGATTCAGTCTCACCCGGTATTCTAAACTGAGTGCCCTTGACAGGCAAATCTGGAACAAAACCCCATTATTTTGCTGAAAACAACGATTTCTTCTCTATTCTCATTAACTAACATTCAAGACAAAAATGTCAACCCAAGCAAAAAGACCTATGCATTCACTTGATGTTGCTGAAATAATGCTAAAATTGGAGAGAAAAAACCCCAATGTTTCTTACAAAGAAAGCTATCGGTTGATTGTACCCAGAACAAAGTAAAAAATAGGAAATAAAACGAAATGAAAGTTACAACACACAACTATTTGACAAAATATATCACAATCTGCTTGTGAATGTCAGGGCTTTTATGGAGACCCTGACTGGCAAAGAGGTAGGAAGTTAGCTTCATGGATGAACAGGTATGGGGTCAAGTTCAGTCTGGTCCACAAGGCACTGATTTATGACCAGATAAGCCAGAACTGACTACAGTGCTTAGAAAACAGTATGTCCATGAAGAAGCCCTGAGCTCATTCTGATTGTTTATAGTACTGTGAATATTCCATGCCTATATTACTGTGAATATTCCATGCCTATATTACTGTGAATATTCCATGCCTATATTACTGTGAATATTCCATGCCTATATTACGGTGAATATTCCATGCCTATATCACTGTGAATATTCCATGCCTATATTACTGTGAATATTCCATGCCTATATTACTGTGAATATTTCATGCCTATATTACTGTGAATATTCCATGCCTATATTACTGTGAATATTCAATGCCTATATTACTGTGAATATTTCATGACTATATTACTGTGAATATTCCATGCCTATATTACTGTCAATATTTCATGACTATATTACGGTGAATATTCCATGCCTATATTACTGTCAATATTTCATGACTATATTATGGTGAATATTCCATGCCTATATTACTGTGAATATTCCATGCCTATATTACTGTGAATATTCCATGCCTATATCACTGTGAATATTCCATGCCTATATCACTGTGAATATTCCATGCCTATATTACTGTGAATATTCCATGCCTATATTACTGTGAATATTTCATGCCTATATTATATTAGTGTGAATATTCCATGCCTATATCACTGTGAATATTCCATGCCTATATTACTGTGAATATTCCATGCCTATATTACTGTGAATATTCGATGCCTATATCACTGTGAATATTCCTTGCCTATATCACTGTGAATATTCCATGCCTATATTACTGTGAATATTCCATGCCTATATTACTGTGAATATTCCATGCCTATATCACTGTGAATATTCCATGCCTATATCACTGTGAATATTCCATGCCTATATTACTGTGAATATTCCATGCCTATATTACTGTGAATATTTCATGCCTATTACTGTGAATATTCCATGCCTATATTACTGTGAATATTTCATGACTATATTACGGTGAATATTCCATGCCTATATTACTGTCAATATTTCATGACTATTATATGGTGAATATTCCATGCCTATATTACTGTCAATATTTCATGACTATATTACGGTGAATATTCCATGCCTATATGTCTATATTACTGTGAATATTCCATGCCTATATTACTGTGAATATTCCATGCTTATAATTACTGTGAATATTCCATGCCTATATTACTGTGAATATTTCATGCCTATATTACTGTGAATATTCCATGCCTATATTACTGTGAATATTCCATGCCCTTGATCAATCTCTCTTCAACCTACATCATGTGAGTTCCCCACTGGAATACTGTTCTCATTTGTTCATGTTTGACTCAGTCTAGAAAACGTTGACACTGACACATGGAGAGAAGCAGAGTCAGAGGTACGGGCATATTCAGAGACACAGAGACACAGAGAGACTGTGACAGACATACAGACATGCACAGGCACACACACAAGCACAGACAGGCACACAGAGATACCCCGACAGACAGACAGGCACACAGATACACAGAGAGACTGTGAAAGACAGATAGACAGACAGACAGGCAGGCACAAAGATACACAAAGAGACTGTGACAGACAGATAGACAGACAAGCAGGCAAAAAGATACACAGAGAGACTGTGACAGAGATAGACAGACAGACAGACAGACAGGCAGGCACAAAGATAGACAGACAGATAGACAGGCACAAAGATACACAGAGAGACTGACAGACAGATAGACAGACAGATAGACAGACACACAGATACACAGAGAGACTGACAGACAGATAGACAGACAGACAGGCAGGCACAAAGATACACAGAGAGACTGACAGACAGACAGACAAGCAGGCAAAAAGATACAAAGAGAGACTGTGACAGACAGATAGACAGACAGACAGACATGCACAAAGATACACAGAGAGACTGTGACAGACAGACAGGCAGGCACAAAGATACACAAAGAGACTGTGACAGACAGGCAGGCACAAAGATACACAGAGAGACTGTGACAGACAGATAGACAGACAGACAGACACAAAGATACACAGAGAGACTGTAACAGACAAATAGACAGGCACAGACACACCAAACACAGACACAGACAGGCATACAGAGACACAGACAGACATACAGACATGCACACAGAGATACACAGGCAGACGCAGACATATGGAGAGACACAAAGACAGAGTCACAAACACAGACCATATATCCAGGTGTCTGTATCAGTGTTCAAACTAACAAAGTTTGCCCAGGCAACAAATCTACCCACCGAGCAAGCAACTAAATGTTCCATAAACATGCCAAACAAACAATATCTCGGCTCCAAACAATTCATACTGGATATGTTGGAGTTGCTGGACATGCTGATAAAATTACACGTAGTGAAATGGTGACGGAAAGACTCCTGTCTCAAACAAACATTTCACGTCTTTAACCTCACATGGGGTTAAAAGTGCACAATATTTCTAGCCTAATTTTTGATAAAATCAATTATCTGATATAGAAAGCCCTCCTTCACATACTAGTGAGTGATTTATCACAACAAGACATAGGTCATCTGATAGACAGTGAGGTTAAGACCACGCTGCAAGCACTTAAGCAGTGCCTGGGAACTCGATGAATAACAAGGACTGATTTATTATGACTTACAGCTAAAGAGATAAAACATACTCTCACACAGTTAAAGATAGCTGAATGCAGTCTTTTAGTGACAAAATATTATGAAAACATAACTTCTGATACCTATGCCTAAATTTAAAACTATTATTTCAAGAGCATATTTGGAAGAAATCAACTGAAATACAAAAATAACTTTTTTGCTTTTCCCTTCGTGGCCAAGAAATTGTAGAAACATGAAAAATGGTCTGATCTGGTCTGGTGTGATCATTATCATCTGCAAAATCATCTTTGTCCCCACTCGCAGCAACTCCAACAACTACAATTTTGACACTGATTTTAAGGGTCAAGTTTGGGGGTCGTCTTATCCATGGGTTCGTCTTATAGACGGTCATATACGGTACATCCACACTGGGCATCTCCATTATCATCTACAACACCTCCCAGCAACTCCACCGACCACATCCACACTGGACATCTCCATTATCACCTGCAACACCTCCCAGCAACTCCACCGACCACATCCACACTGGACATCTCCATTATCATCTACAACACCTCCCAGCAACTCCACCGACCACATCCACACTGGACATCTCCATTATCATCTGCAACACCTCCCAGCAACTCCACCGACCACATCCACACTGGACATCTCCATTATCATCTGCAACACCTCCCAGCAACTCCACGACTACATCCCAGCAACTCCATCGACCACATCCACACTGGACATCTCCATTATCATCTGCAACACCTCCCAGCAACTCCATCGATCTCCATTATCATCTGCAACACCTCCCAGCAACTCCATCGACCACATCCACACTGGACATCTCCATTATCATCTGCAACATCATCTCCACCCACCTCCAGCAACTCCAACTACATCCACACATGTGTTCATTAAAAAAGTTCCCCTGGCTATGTTTGAGGTTTTGTCCAATCACACACTACATACAAAGCAGGAATTCCTTCTATTCAGACATTAATTTTGATGACAAATGTACAGATACTTCATTTTCATTACTGACTGTACCACATAAATACAAAAAATATCATAATTTATAATGTTAAATATCATACTCTTTTGTGTTCTTACAATAAACTGAACTACAATCAGTATGGGCTGGCACGGGCCTGGGTCTCATCAAGCAGACAAGCACTTGCAGGTTAACTGTTTCAAATGGAGCTGGAGCCAGTTTCAAATGGATCCGTATTCAATTTAAGGATTGACCATTTAGTAATCCTTGGGGGGGCCTGACATTTGAGTTTGAAACTGAATATTTTACAGTAGCATTTAAAAAAATACAACTCTCTGAAAAGAGGAAGCAATCAATATTTTTTACCCACAAACAATTTTTTTAAACATTCAGGATTTCCCATGAATGAATTATTACATTTTTGTTGAAACCTGAGGAGAAAATATTTTTACCACAATTTTCAGGTAATATTTGTTCTGTTTAAACGTCCAGGTCCTGCGCCTCTTCCAGAATATCAAATGCTCGTTCCCCTCGCTGAGTACAAGACTGACTGACTGAGTTCCGTTTTACGCCGCTTTTAGCAATATTCCAGCAACATCACGGTAGGGGACACACACTGTACCCATGTGGACTGAGTACAAGAGTCTCATGACCCAAGATCTGAAGAAACAGTTAGAAAGAAAACTCTGAATAACAGTTACAATGCATCTACTGGATTAAATACATCAAAGAAAACATCTAAAGGTATTATGCGCATTCAAATATTTACTGATAAAAAATCCACTTTAAAGTCAAGTGCCACTGACACTCACTGCTCTTGATAAGAAAAAAAGTTGTTGGTGAAATTACATCTGGTATTTGCTTGGTCTCAAGAGAGAGCTTCTCAGTAGAGATCAGTTACTTTTCTGGATTAGTTCATGCTGTATCAGAGCTAGCACAGGCAATAAGAAGCATTGCTGAATCAGAGCTTCTTTTGAAGTTTACAACCAGCCCTTTACACATGAAATAATATATCAATCCCACTTGAGCTGATGTAGAACACTGATATATAATGAGCTGACTTGCTTAGAATCCCCTTCAATACTGATATATCATGAGCTGACTGACTTGCTTAGAATCTCCTTCAACACTGATATATCATGAGCTGACTGACTTGCTTAGAATCCCCTTCAACACTGATATATCATGAGCTCACTGGCTTGCTGAGAATCTCCTTCAACACTGATATATCATGAGCTGACTGACTTGCTTAGAATCCCCTTCACCACTGATATATCATGAGCTGACTGACTTGCTTAGAATCCCCTTCACCACTGATATATCATGAGCTGACTGACTTGCTTAGAATCCCCTTCACCACTGATATATCATGAGCTTACTTTCTTGATTAGAATCCCCTTCAACACTGATATATCATGAGCTGACTGACTTGCTTAGAATCCCCTTCAACACTGATATATCATGAGCTCACTGACTTGCTTAGAATCTCCTTCAACACTGATATATCATCATGAGCTGATATATCATGACTTGCTTAGAATCCCCTTCAACACTGATATATCATGAGCTTACTTTCTTGCTTAGAATCCCCTTCAACACTGATATATCATGAGCTTACTTTCTTGATAAGAATCCCCTTCAACACTGATATATCATGAGCTTACTTTCTTGCTTAGAATCCCCTTCAACACTGATATATCATGAGCTTACTTTCTTGATTAGAATCCCCTTCAACACTGATATATCATGAGCTTACTGGCTTGCTTAGAATCCCCTTCAACACTGATATATCATGAGCTTACTTTCTTGATTAGAATCCCCTTCAACACTGATATATCATGAGCTTACTTTCTTGATTAGAATCCCCTTCAACACTGATATATCATGAGCTTACTTTCTTGAATCCCTTCACCACTGATATATCATGAGAGCTTACTTTTCTTGCTTAGAATCCCTTCAACACTGATATATCATGAGCTTACTTTCTTGATTCAACACTGATATAGAATGCTTAGAATCCCTTCAACACTGATATATCATGAGCTTACTTTCTTTAGAATCCCCTTCAACACTGATATATAGAATCCCCTTCAATCCCTTCACACTGATATATCATGAGCTGACTTTCTTGCTTAGAATCCCTTCAACACTGATATATATACTCATGAATCCCCTTCAACACTGATATATCATGAGCTTACTGGCTTGCTTAGAATCCCCTTCAACACTGATATATCATGAGCTTACTTTCTTGCTTAGAATCCCCTTCAACACTGATATATCATGAGCTGACTTTCTTGCTTAGAATCCCCTTCAACACTGATATATCATGAGCTTACTTTCTTGATTAGAATCCCCTTCAACACTGATATATCATATCTTAGAATCCCTTCACCATGATATATCATGACTGGCTTGCTTAGAATCCCCTTCTGATATATCATGGAGCTGACACTTCAACACTGATATATCATGAGCTGACTGGCTTGCTTAGAATCCCCTTCAACACTGATATATCATGAGCTTACTTTCTTGATTAGAATCCCCTTCAACACTGATATATCATGAGCTGACTGACTTGCTTAGAATCCCCTTCAACACTGATATATCATGAGCTGACTGACTTGCTTAGAATCCCCTTCAACACTGATATATCATGAGCTTACTTTCTTGATTAGAATCCCCTTCAACACTGATATATCATGAGCTGACTGGCTTGCTTAGAATCCCCTTCACCACTGATATATCATGAGCTGACTGGCTTGCTTAGAATCCCCTTCAACACTGATATATCATGAGCTTACTTTCTTGATAAGAATCCCCTTCAACACTGATATATCGGATCATGAGCTTACTTTCTTGCTTAGAATCCCCTTCAGCACTGATATAGCATGAGCTGACTGGCTTGCTTAGAATCCCCTTCAACACTGATATATCATGAGCTTACTTTCTTGATCAGAATCCCCTTCAACACTGATATATCATGAGCTTACTGACTTGCCATGAAGGTGTCTGCCCAGGAAAGTCACATTTGAAAAATACCAATCGCTGCGAAAGCCACAATGAGTAAGGGAATCAATACCGTTTTTTCAAATAAGCGTCACCCATTGATCACAATGGATTAAACTCTTTTTAGTGACTTGTCCTTTGTTTGCTCAGTTAACCTATGATCGGCAACTTCTTTATTCTCGTTAAAGTATTTAGTTAACATATGATCGGCGACTTCTTTATTCTCATTGAAGTATTTAGTTAACATATGATCGGCGACTTCTTTATTCTCATTGAAGTATTTAGTTAACATATGATCGGCGACTTCTTTATTCTCATTGAAGTATTTAGTTAACATATGATCGGCGACTTCTTTATTCTCATTGAAGTATTTAGTTAACATATGATCGGCGACTTCTTTATTCTCATTGAAGTATTTAGTTAACATATGATCGGCGACTTCTTTATTCTCATTGAAGTATTTAGTTAACATATGATCGGGCGTGACTTCTTTATTCTCGTTGAAGTATTTAGTTAACATATGATCGGTACTTCTTTATTCCGACTTCTTTATTCTCGTTGAAGTATTTAGTTAACATATGATCGGCGACTTCTTTATTCTCGTTGAAGTATTTAGTTAACATATGATCGGCGACTTCTTTATTCTCGTTGAAGTATTTAGTTAACATATGATCGGCGACTTCTTTATTCTCGTTGAAGTATTTAGTTAACATATGATCGGTATTTAGTTAACTTCTTTATTCTCGTTGAAGTATTTAGTTAACATATGATCGAAGTGACTTCTTTATTCTCGTTGAAGTATTTAGTTAACATATGATGTGACTTCTTTATTCTGGTTGAAGTATTTAGTTAACATATGATCGGCGACTTCTTTATTCTCGTTGAAGTATTTAGTTAACATATGATCGGCGACTTCTTTATTCTCGTTGAAGTATTTAGTTAACATATGATCGGCGACTTCTTTATTCTCATTGAAGTATTTAGTTAACATATGATAACATATGTTCGGAACGAAAATACAATGATACATGGTAATGGGTCATTATATGGAAAAGAGCAATTTCAGCTTTTGCTGTTGAGAAAAGTTTGTATTTTTTTTATGTCATCATGTAAACTACTTTGGTTTGTATGACTGGTATATTGCATCAGCAGAGAAGTTTGGACAAGAATTTTCCATCAAATTTATTGTGACGTTTGCGAAAATACTGATTTTGGAAAATCTAGTAATAAATTTGTCTTAAAAACAGCTGTGGAATGGAAAGAGTTAGGTGTCACATATGTGGCTGTTTATAAGTATATTTGTGCAATAAATGGTCATTCTTCTAAATTTTGGGTTGCTGTTGAGTTTTTATCATGAATGTAAACATAATAACTGAGGCAACCATAGCTCTTGTCTCAGTTATCAGAAAAGAATAAAACATCAAACTGACCCTCCCATAAGTTGAAATGCTTCAAAGAAATAATTGGTTGCATAATCATAAATAATTTGTAAAAGGTGTTTGAGTACCTACGTGAGGCAGCTAGTTCACGTGATCTGTACTTTTCTCCACGAACAATTCAACTTGATTTGTAGATTTTACATCATGAATATTTCACATTATTTACGGTAACATGGATTAGCTAATACGGCATTGCAGGGAGAGCCACATTCACAAGCCTATTGCCGGTCGAGCCACACCATTTTCAACTCGGTTTTTCTTAAATGTGGCTTTCCCTGGGCTATAACTGCCATGAATCAACTTCAAACACTGATGTATACCATGAATATATCCAGAGCTGATCACTTTACATATAATCCCACTGAATAACACTGTAATGATCAACTTAAACAACAGTGACATGCTCAATTCAGCTATATCCATGTCAAACAACTTACAAAGTAATCTTTTGCTAAAGAGCACCTGACAAGCCCTCACATGATTTATGTTAAATTTTGGGGGCATGAAAAAACTAGGAGGTAGTTCATTATCATTTGAAAGGTATTAGGTCACAGCGACCCAGGTCTATCCGGCAACTGACATTCAAATCAACACATGCGAGATGTGACAAGCGAGATGGCCATTGTAGCAATACCGCGTGTTGTGGAACGTCGGGGGTACAATATTGTCAACGCTGTTGTTGCCAGCTACACACAGGTCAAGGTAATATGCAGTTTCTCTTTAAGAGCATAAGGTTAAATTAAAGTGATTAATATGCAGTTTCTCTTTAAGAGCATACGGTTAAATTAAAGTGATTGTTTGCCAAAAGAGGGGTAACCATATCATTATTTTTCCAGTTTTAAATGGATACAACTTTAAATTATGAAACTACATTTAAGTAAAGTAGTGAAGTTTTGTGATCCTTAGCAAAGTGTGAGTAGTATATATAGTTAGTCTGTTGCAACATGACCTGATTTATTTCATATGACTATATTCAATGTACCGTAATGATATAGTCATATGACAAGCAGTCTTCTTTAACTTGTGTTGAGTAGTATATTAATAAATACATTAGAAACAGATTATTTTGAGTAGAGAAGAAGATTAACATGTTTGATAAACAAGTAGCATTGATTAAATTAATGCATCTTCTATTGTTTCTTATGAAATGAGCAGTCATAAATATAACAAAATGGCAAATTCTGTGCAGATAACAGTTTAAAGAGACATGTATGCTGTTATCAAATAGTATTTGAAACATATGCTGACTTCTAGTCTGGGGCTTGTGTTTCATTGGATGGACTAGCATTACTGAAATTCATCAAAACGAAATAATCAATATTGCTGTGTTTAATTTTTATCTATTCGTAATATATTGACGAGAGTTATTTAGGGATTTATGAAATGATCTGTTGACATAACTTCATACATACCAAAGACATTAGCTTCTATACAAACTACACTGGTTTTCTTTGACAAAATGGAAACAATGGCCAGTTTGGTGAACAAGTCATACATGGCCAATAAAATCATTATATTTTCTGCTGGTCATGTTTTAGATTCACATGCCTCTAGTGTTGACGTAAACACAAACAGCATTGTGCTGTCATTCTTGTTTACACACTGATTATCTGTGATGCACCATTACCTTATGTCATTAATGTCAGTATGATATCAAAACCAAACTTTTCGACATTCAGTAATTTCATTAACAGTGTTTAAAGTATTAGAATGTACCAGCCAGCACTGCCTCACCTATTCATCTTAATCAATGTGTGGGGAGATTAAACTTCTATATTTAGATGCCCTAAGCAAACTGTCACCGCCCACAAAATAAATTGAGATAATTTGACATTCATATTCCCTTGCCCCTTGCATCAGTTTGGGAATTTTATAGAAATATACCACACAGCAACAAATGTAACTGGAACAACTGTAGAGACTCCATATGTTTAATTGAGAAATACAGTTCACTCTACCACCATGTACAGTGTAACAAAGCACACTTTTGTGCTGAACTATTATAGTTAAAGCACGAGGACACTTGCATCCAAGTGCTTTAACATTATAATAGTTCAAGGCGAAAGTGTGCTTTATTACACTATACATGGTGGTAGAGCGAACTGTATTTCTTTTCTAAGATGCCAAATTTAATACTTTCTAAGGATAATTACGAGTAATCTAAGGCAGAAAACAAACGACGGTGTCGGTGACCTTAATTAAGAATCCTTGCACAGGGCTACCTGGTGCGCTGTTCTATTGGTGTGTCTGGCCCCCTACGTTAAGACGAACGTTACCAGAAAAAACAGATGATAAACAGTTTGATGACGGTTTATGTTCGGATTAAATATCTTCTCTAAATCATTTTGATTACATCTCTGATTAACGTAAACCATATGGGGCAATATGAACGTCGCATTTCTACTACCATCGTGTGTTTAGATCAGTACATCCAGATGAAGCTGAGTAGTCAAGCGACATTCAACGATTGCATTGTGGGAATGCAAACATTGCAAACGTCACCGTGTTGCTGAAAACTTGTGAGTCGAATTGTGACATTTTAACCGTCGGAAAACATAAACGTAATGAATCCACAAGTAATGTTATCTGCGTGAAGCAACTGCAAACCAAGAAACGGGAAGCAACGGAGTAGTTTACTGTAGGAGACTGTACGAGGCGATGACAACTGACATTCATCGTGATGTCACTTACATTGTGACGTAATGCAAAAGTGTTCGATCACGAGGGGGTAGACTAGAACGGCCTAGTGACGCAAATACATTGTGACGTAATGCAAAAGTGTTCGATTATGAGGGGGTAGACTAGAATGGCCTTGTGACACCAATACATTGTGACGTAATGCAAAAGTGTTCAATACAGGGGTTGTGACGTAATGCAAAAGTGTTCGATCATAAGGGGGTAGACTAGAACGGCCTTGTGACGCCAATACATTGTGACATAATGCAAAAAGTGCACATTATCGTCTAATAAAGTACTGTCGGCGCCTTTGATCGTTCACCGAAGCATCTTAGAATGCATGATGCAATAGCTATAGCTGCTAAACAGTGAAACTAGCAGAAGCTTGAAACAGATCGGATTATGTGGAAAAAATGGAGACATCATCACTGGGATTATCTATGTGAAGTTTACGAGATTTCAGAGATGTCAAAACTGTGTATTTCTTTTCAAATGAAGGGATTCGTGTAGACTAATGCTTAGTCTCTGAATATATATAATTTTGATAGAAACAAATAATTCAATAAGTTTCCTGCAGCTTTTCGAACCGTGAAGATAAAAAGCTGCTATAGTAATAACACCATGACATAAGTTCCCATGAATTTGGTTCAAAGATATGCTAAATAACTTCATGTACATATAAATATTCTCATCTAAAAACATAATGTCAGCTAAAGAGAATAATGACCTAGATTATCCGCCGAAACAAATTTCAGTGGGTGTAATGACAAAATAACAGTGAAATTATATGAGCAGTTCACTGAAAATCAGTGATACCTTTAGATGTTTGCCAAAATGGCAAGTATGTAATTGCTACAGAATGTATCCAAAGGGTTTAGTGTGAATTTTCCATATGTATTTTAAAGACATTCACTGCCCACTGTAGTGCTGGTATTGGCATAGGACCTGCGATACGATACATCACGATACTAAAATTTTAGTCACGACGATATATTGCCAAAGTATTGTGCACTGAAGCTGCGATACAACATGTATCCCAATGTAAGTGTGGCAATACGATACGTATCATGATACTAAAATCTTTCATTCTAACATCAACTATAAAACAGTTTCCGATCAAAACAAAACCATCTTACAGTATTTCCTCGAATTACGCATTGTTCAATGTTCATTCGGAAACGAGATAATTACGTTTATACACAGACTTTGTGAATGTTAATACCACATGCCTGACACAGTTCTCGACGCAAGAATTTCCGAGAAAACGTTTACTTATGAAGGGAAAATATGTAAGCATATACTTTAATCATCAAACAAAAGTAAGTCTTTTTTATTGATATATATCCCGATTCAGCAATATTCAGACTTAAACATCGATATATTGTGGCCCATTTAAAGTATCGTATCGGGATATCTGACATTGTAAAACTTTGTATCGATTCATTGTATCGGCGGCCCATGGATCAATGCATCAATGCGTATCGATGAATCGTCACACCACTAGTCCACTGTCCACATCGTCTATTTTGTTCAGTGTCCTAATCTTAGAAAGAAAACTGTAATGATTGGAAACATGATACAGTTTAAATTAGTTGTCCAGATCATAATATATATATTACAAGTCGTGTGGAATACCTGACCAGGTGTAACCTTGACCAGTAAACTGTCATCAGAATCAGCTGTGTTTCTGTTTCCCTTTTGTCATGGCCAAACTTTACACTTTTACTATAACAAACACACACAAAATAGTGTTTTTCTTTGAGGTAATGGGAGAGCATACTCTGTGATCATAAAATTGAGTTATATATATAATAAGTCACATGTTCGTTGTAAATCTGAACCAATGACCCAAGGAGTTTGCACCTATATCCGGTAAAAGACTGTACATTTCTTTTGTCAGATGCAAAATTATCTATACAGGTTGAACACAGGCTCTAACACCTGAAAAGCATTATTAATACTGAAAATGAAGCAAGTTTGAGTAGCTTGTGTGTACACAAAGATAAAGATTGATAACATCAAAATGAAGTTTAATAACTTATGATTTTCAGAGACTTAAGTTGTTTACATGAACTTGTTTAAAGCCTTGAGAATAGTTTTGATTGATGGAGAGAGTAGTTTGCTCACGTGGTTAGTATCTGATATTTGCATTTTTCATAAGCAAATCCGTTTGTGAAGTGGCCTCATACACGGCTTTGAAGTTTTCCATAACGACACTTTAGATCTTTTATAATTCCTCCGTTTACATCCCTTTAAATAACAACATAGTCCTACCTTTTTCCATGTTAATAAAAGCTACATTAAAATGTTTTCATTCAGGAAATCAGTATTTAGATTCAGATGAAGTACAAAGATTTCTCAAAAGTTAATTTATTTAACACTTCTAATCACATTTGGGAGATATGTCATGGTACAAATGTGTTGGCTAATGGAATTACTTTTCATGCTTCCTTTTACAAATACAATGACATTGTTACACCAAAATATGGTACTATTAACCTAACAACCAATTCCCTTCAGGGTAATAAAGTATTATTATTTTTATTAAACATAAATTTAAAGAAAGCAGTAAGTGGACCAACAATATAGGAGCAGTTAATATGATAAATATGGTACTATTAACCTAACAAAGAGTAACAGAATGTCTGGTTTGAGAGGAGGCTTGCTTATTGTCATTCATGATGTTGAACTACTAGCCTACAACTATCTCTGTTCTCCTAAACCTACTGACCCATAAACCCAACCTCAATGTATCTAAATCACCAAGGATACAAACATTAAATAAATGTGCATTCATCTTTAATGTAAATCTTCATGGGATGCTTTATTGTTACTGATAATGTTTTCCTACCAACAAATCACATTTCGGATTTCAAGCCACAATGATAAATGGATGAAACAAATTCCTGACAAAACATTAACATAACCAACAATGGCTTCACAGGACTGGATGTAATTCAATTTCACACAATGACAGGTCAGTATATGTGGTTATGAATGTAAGTTGTGAGGTAAAGTGTATTATTCCATGATTGATAGGCCCTCCTCTATCATACTGATGACTGATGCACCTGTGACATGAGTTAGGTTTCAGAATGGACGCAGCATGCTGTATGTGAAATGCTGTGTGTTATTATGTTTGTATGAAGTTGAACTGACGCCTAGACTCCAGTATTGGTTGTTACTTATGTTTGACTCAAGTTGGTTTCTAAATGAAGCAGACCTGTGAAGTTCTTGGGATCTTCAGTAACCCATGCTTGTCGTAAGAGGCGACTAACGGGATCGGGTGGTCAGGCTTGCAGACTTGGCTGACACATGTCATTGGTTCCCAGTTGCGCAGATCAATGCTCATTCTGTTGATCACCGGATTGGCTGGTCCAGACTAGATTGGTATTTACAGACTGCCACCATATAGCTGGAATATTGCTGAGTGCCGCGTAAAACTAAACTCACTCAATCTAAATGAAGCAGCACCTATGTACATTTACAATCTTCGTAAGGGTTCATGTAATTCGGACATGCTTAGGAGAATAGCATGATGAAGAGCTACAACAGGAAGAGTGAGTGAGTGAATATGGTTTTACGCCAATTTTAGCAATATTCCAGCAGGGGGCTACACACACTGTAACCATTTGTGGAATCAAACCTAGGGCTTCAGCATGACAAGCTAACGCTTTAACCATTAGGCTACCCCACCACCCCTACAACAGGAAGAAGTTCTAATGCCTTTGAATGTGGATGAGTTGGGTTTATAATCAATATTTCAGTTATATCATCCCAGAAAGTCACCATGAAGTTCTAAAGTGACACCGTTCATAGACTCTTGTCACTTTAAACACACGCCAACCACTGAAAGAACAATTCTAAGTCAGGCAAATTAGAGATTCAAGCTCATGAACACATGATCCTGGCAAGGATAGGGGACAAAACTCTGTACAACCATGACTGTATTTTAGATCACTGGACAACCCATGCCTCCTTTTACCCAGGGTTATCATTTGAGCTCTAGAAGGGTGCATAAAGTTGAACAAAGCAGTTATATGTACAGGTTAGGACTTGCCAAGCTCTTAGCGTCTGTGCATTATACTCTAGCCTGCACTTTGAAATGAGAAAAATGAATTGAACTGGGTTTCAGAAAACAGTACTATAGATGCACAATGCCATCTGAATGGTGCCCACAAATGTTACACACAGGGCATGTGTTGTAAGTACTTTAGTGAATGAGTTCCCTCAGTTTGAAGAAGGGTGTACCTGTGGTGCAAGTTGGGTTTCAAAATGGAGACATGCTGATGAGGAACACAGGGGTACTGTGTACACGGTACCCTCAGTGGAGACTCTGGGGTAGATGTTATGTTTACTCAAGTAGGGGGGTATTCTGTCATACAGAACAACGACAAATACTGAAACTATTAAAAAATCTGTAACAAAACAGATATTTCAGTACGGTCAAGGCCATATTGGGGAGTTGTGATGCGTACCAAGGTTGTATGCATGAGAAGGCACATCAAACTTATGCACATAAAATTCAGGTTTAAGAAATGGTGGATTAGAAAGATTTTACCATCATGAGTTAACATGACAATTTAATGCTTTGTCGACATACTATGAAGGAATTTGTTGCAGAAGACAGTAAATATTCACCACTACCTCATACATGTAGGCGTAAAAACTAACGGGAACATGGAGGACAAGTCACACCATTCATCCTGTAAGTTCTTAAAGAACCACTAAACTTTGTTTTTGTTACTCTTTTAACCATTACATATGAAAGATTTGTGGTTAGTCTTATGCGGAACACCAAATTTATTCTTTAAAAAACTTGTGGTTAATTAATACCCGGCGATTAAAAGTTGCCAAAAATTCGCCTGCTTCACTCTAAGCCATGCGAAAACCACAGAGAGGTTACGTAACTCTGTCGCCAGAGCACTGCAGTGGCGTCATATGAGGAGCGATTTTCAGTTAGTTGTATAGAAAGTGTGTAGCGGCTCATCATTTTGATGATTTCTCGACATGAGCGACGACATGCCGAATCGTTGCTTTGTCGTCAATTGCTCCTAGGGGTCGGGTGATGGTGTCACCATGCACAGATTTCCACAGGACCCTGCAGTTCGTGCTAAATGGGTTATGTTTGTGAGTGCTTGAAGCGGCGTTAGGGAAGCCTGAAGCGATATCTTACTTGTGTTCAGATGGCTTCACGGAAGTTAAAGAATCAAAACTACTTACTAGTTATAGTAAAATATGTATATGATTGATGACCATAAAGATTTTCCATAACACAACTTGTAACATAACGATTTCTTCCTCGGAAGTGAGGTTGTGGTGAAGTAACAATAATATTGTAAGTAGTATTATATTGACACCCACCTAAGCTGCCAGGAGAGAAATTGTTATGTTATCGCTATGTCATGCAAAATCCTATTGGCCATCAATAAAATACATATTTTACTACCAGTAGAAAGTAGTTTTGATTTTGTAACTTCGGTGAAAACAGACCTAAATAGCATTTATCCACAGACTGGCGGATGTTCCAGACAGGGCGCGCCATTTTGAAAATCGTAAAGTCTGTTAGAATTAATGAGATTATAGTTTGTTTTCATCAAGTTAGAAAATCAAAACTACTTTCTACTAAAGTAGTTAAATATGTATTGGAATCATAACCAAAAGGTTTTGCATGACACAACTTATAACATAACGATTTCTTCCACGGAAGAGAGGTGGGGGTCGAGAAGTCACAATACTGCTTGCCGATAAATTTCTTGCTACATTCACATGGTTAATGTCCACTCACCAGTATGTAGATACTAGTCAGTAATGCGTCTTTATATTTGGTCTTATAATCCTAATTAGTTTATTATCATACTTTTATGCATTTTGAAACTAAATAAAAGCTGACGATCTGCTGATACTTATAGTGAATTTATAACAGAACTGTAATATCTAGACATTTTATAGTTTGCCAGTGTGAATCATAATTCGCACACACACCCTAGTGTATGTTGTCTGTCTCATTACACTTCACGGCGAAAACAATGATTCTGTTGAATGCTACGACAAATGAATAAAAAACAAAATGCAAATATTATAAATTAAAACAGATTAAAGTTATAGGAACAATATCAGGCCATTACCTTGTTTGAGGAATGTATCCATCAATATCCACAAAACTGTTCCAAATGATGTGTCTTTTAACAGTTTAATATACGAAAAAGTGATAAATCTTTTTCAGGTATTGGTGTATAGTCTCATTGGTCACCCAAGATATCACACCTGGCAACTAATTGCATAATGTCCGCCTTTCATTAAAAACAGTAATTTAGTTAGCCAATAATGGGCAATCAATCAATGTATTGCGGTTAATCCTTTGAAAGAAGGGCGTTGTTTTTCGCAGACACCGACGACGCGGCAGAGTGTATTCAGTATAGATTAGTAAATCTACATACATAAACACTACCTTTTGACAATTCCGGCTGTGTAAGATAAAAGTAATTAATCAATCAAGCGTGTTATCGGTTAATCCTTTGATCGATGTTTATAATGTTGAATATTTACTCCAGACACAAGAAATGCCAAATGGGAACCTTTGTCGGGTAATCTAAGTGTGTTACCACTAATTATACCTGTTATAAATTCATTAACTGACCATCAAGTGAATGATGACAAATAACATGTGTAGGTTTATACCACCTAACACGGGTTACAACAAGGGAGTATTAATTGCTGTATTGCATGTGAAAACTTATGGGCGACACAGTTTTGAGAATACAAACATATTTTTACATGACATGATTAAATATCGAGGGTAAAAAACACAGAAATGGGATCAATTTGGATCAGTCATTATACAAATAGGGCCCTAACGACACCAATCAATTGTGACAGAAGCGTCTATGAAAACAAGTTGTAACTTCGAACTAGGCAAAGCAGGAGACAAAATTAAATGCCAGTAGATTGTGAGAACATAAGCTTTCATTTTCCACAACAATTGTCACGCGATTTCAGGTTTATACATGCCTGTAAACAAGATAATTTACCCCTAAAATGTAGATGAATTCTGCATCGACCCTCAAAGCTATTCCTCATATGACGTCACAGAGTCGCGCTCTGATTGGTTGAAATTTCGTTGTGGGTGAGAATTGTGCACTGTTGTCAAAAGGTCGATTTAAGTCAATTAAAGGTCGAAATGAGTAGTTTTAATGACGAGGTTTCATTTATAACGATGCCAGTTAGTGATTTATGTATTTTTACCCCTAGGGTTTATGTGACCTTTAAAAACAATGGAAAGATTCATTTCATCATTGTTCTTTCTTCTAAGTAGCGATGACGAATTTACGACTCTTGAAACTGGAGAATAAAAGTGTCCCTTGTTAAAACAGCTCTCTATATTTGTTTTCTTAATTTTTCTTTCTCAATGCCCAGACAATCTTTGTCTGAAACTTCCCCTGATCACGTAGTCAGTTGTTGATGTGTTTTCTTTGTCGATTTAGATCTGCTTCAAATGTTTATTCTTGTGCTAACACCAAGAGTACTTCTATAATGTGCACAGTTATAACGTCAACAGTGTTGTGTGAGGTACAGCGATATAGTTATGAACTGCAGAGCAATCAAATGAACAGTGGCAAAGTGTACAATAGGTGTATACAGATGTAAGTGTACAATAGGTGTATAAAGATGTAAGTGTCCAATAGGTGTATAAAGATGTAAGTGTCCAAAAGGTGTATAAAAGATGTAAGTGTCCAATAGGTGTATAAAGATGTCAGTGTCCAATAGGTGTATAAAGATGTAAGTGTCCAATAGGTGTACAGTGATGAAGTTTACAGTGATAAAGTGTAGAGTCCAATCATGCACAATGATAAAGTTTAGAATAAGTGCACAATGATAAAGTGTACAGTGATTAAGTGTCCAGTGATAAAGCGTACAGTGATTAAGTGTACAATGATAAGTGTACAGTGATTTAGTGTACAATAAAAAAGCGTACAGTGATTTAGTGTACAATGATAAAGTGTTCAGTGATTAAGTGTACAATGATAAAGTGTTCAGTGATTAAGTGTACAATGATAAAGTGTACAGTGATTTAGTGTACAATGATAACGTGTTCAGTGATTAAGTGTACAATGATAACATGTACAGTGATTAAGTGTACAATGATAATGTGTTCAGTGATTAAGTGTACAATGATAAAGTGTACAGTGATTAAGTGTACAATGATAAAAGTGTACAGTAATTAAGTGTACAATGATAAAGTGTACAGTAATTAAGTGTCCAATGAATAAAGTGTACAGTAATTAAGTGTACAATGATAAAGTGTACAGTAATTAAGTGTACAATGATAAAGTGTACAGTAATTAAGTGTCCAATGAATAAAGTGTACAGTGATTTAGTGTACAATGATCAAATTTACAGTGATAAAGTGTGCATTGATGAAGTACCATGAAAAAGTATACAGTGACAAAGATGTACCATGATAAAGTGTACACTGTTAAAATGCACAAAAAGTGTACAGTGATAAAGATGTACCTTTATAATGATTAACGCCATGTGGAAATGTAGAAGAATTCAAGGCTGCTTGCATTGATGTGTTAAGGCAATATGTGTTCCTATACACAAACAGCAGATAATTTATTGCAGAGAAAATCTTTGTCAGGTGTTTTAGGCATGTCACAATGCGGTTCGTAATTTACTGAAATATTTCAGCATTATATCTTATTGAATGCCATTGTTTTCAATCCTGTGTAATGTTTGTGAATGAAAACTGTTCACCTGAATACACCATTTGCTTGTCCCGAGTGTAAGGGAAATTTGTGCTCAGCCCTGAATTTACATTACAAATCTTTAGGTTTGTTGCAGGGTAGAATAAATCTTCGGGGGAATATAACAAGGTTCACAGTTACACACACTATAGCTGTATCTGCTATCCAACGTCTTGCCTTACTCCCTGTAACCCAGCACTCATAAAACATAAAGTGTGACACCTTCAGCCTCACAAATCACAAGTAACAACAGAGGTGAGAGTTATCTGCCCTTGGTCTTTGATCAGCAGACAATGTGAGTTCAGACATGTATGAGGAACCTTAGTTCTGTCTTAAACACTCGAGGGTGGATAAAACTCAACAGGTTGTATTATGTAGCCTTGATCAATGATAAGCATGTTAACACCACATACTGCCTAAGGTACTGGAGCTTACCTTTCACAAAGTGTCACAATGTAGAGATTATTTGTCACAGGCAAGCTAACTTGCATTAAAATATTCTATCCAACATTCGGGTATGATAAAACAAGCTTCAACAATAGTTTCAAGTTTTCTGAAAAATCAGAACACCTTTCTATGAGAGATTTAAATGTGCAAAATGTTATTTTTCTTCCCTGATATTTCACTTAGAGACTAGTCATATAATACATGGGTGGTAGGTGGGTGGTCAGTCCTGGAAATATCAATCATTTCTATTCCATCTTATAAGTTTTTCTTGTAATTGTTCAGAAATTATTAATAATAGCTATGTACACTGGCCCCTTGTGGCAACTGCCTATACAAATATC
The DNA here is from genome assembly GCF_003918875.1 of Haliotis rubra. Lineage (NCBI taxonomy): Eukaryota > Metazoa > Mollusca > Gastropoda > Lepetellida > Haliotidae > Haliotis > Haliotis rubra. The sequence goes on along the minus strand of NW_025765525.1, from coordinate 320,112 downwards.
ACTTCATACTTCTTTCCTACAAAAATGAAAACAGATAATCATCCTGATTTTCATACAACAACAAAAAAATGAGAATTTATGGATGTCAACTTCTTTATTATGAGAAACACGGCATTGCAGAGTATTTTCGTACTCCACCACCAAGTTGATATCAATAAATTCCCACCTTTTATGTGTATCACTTCTAAATGCCGTTCAAACACTTTAACAAAAAATCAGAACAATTTTATTGGTCAGTGTGAGGAAAGAAGGGTTAATAGAAATAGACATGTCTCTTGATTAGGAAGCTGACAGCACAGAAAAGGTTAAGTATACAAACGGATAAACACAGAACTATACAACAGTTAGAAGTAAAGGGGTTAACCCAGCTCCACACGACCTATCCCCCACACAATGTTGTACAAACACACGCTACCAGAGTCAAGGGATCTGTGCATGGGCTGTCAAAGAGGTGATGTTGACCCATCTCATTACACTCTCTTTACCTGATCCCTTCCCTGGATACCTATCTACCTGTTAATTAAAGGTGAGACACTGGATGAATGGATCAAGGATTTCGAACATATTTCCACAGTTAAATCTCACTGTTTATGTGCACCGTTACATTAGGGGCGGAACCTGGAGACAAACAGTCTCAGAGACAATGAATGATCAGCAAAGGTGTAATGGCTGTTGATTACAGGTAAGACAGGTACATTTACCTCCGAACAGAGCTGAATTATTCTGATGCATTGTTTGAAACATAATTTTGTGTCAGCTGAAAGAAAGTTGAGAATGGATTACTATAAGACTGGTAGCTGATTGTCTAGGAGTACAGGTGTGAATACCTGTAGTCAGCAGGTGAGTAACAGGAAGGAAATACCTGGGAACATGCATGTTTAGGTAAATCAGTGTGATGCTGTTACGCCCTTTGTGGATTAACTGGAGGTATTAACATGGGATGACAATGTCTAGAGGAAAGTTACATCATGTACATACCCGTTGTTCAATGATGATGCATACATAAAGGTGGCCATTCTTGGACAGGTAACACAGGTAAGTCAAAATAATGTTTCAATGTCTGTACGGAAAGAGGAGAAACTATATAAGTCAAACATGGCAGGTTAATTATTATCAGATTACAAATTCCCTACACAAAATGTCACCTTGACATTTATTTCCATTTCAATTTTATTTTATACAAGGTTGTTTTCTATTCTGTTCCTTTCTCATCATATAGTGCTTTTATCCCTTGCTTTTTATCATGACATCATGAGATACATTCCTTTCTGGACAATGGATCTAGGAAAAACAAGACTTGCATGTGTTAAAAAATTATAATGTAAAAATATCACTAAAACGACTTTGAAAATTGTAGGTACTATAATTGTATCACTGGTGTCACAGTGAAATCCTATTTTACATAACCTGTTCGGAAATGTATTTAGTTTTGTTCATAGAGCAAAACACACATAAAGTCCCTTTATTATAGATTACATCTTCTCAGGATAAATTTTATAGCTGTTGTTAACCTTTATGTGAGAAAAATACAAAAACAGAAATCTGACAGTTTCAGCATCTAATTATTCTGTACCTGTGTGTTTATATTCGATAAATACACCTTGGCCCCTCAACTGTATCAGTTAGTAAGTACATACATATGTACCAGGTACGCTTACCTGTTGATTACAGGTATGCCTACCTGTTGATTACAGGTTAGAGAAAGTGAAATACGCCTACACTACAAAAGTCTTCACAAAGAAACTGCCATGGCTTTCTAGCATTGTAAATTCAGGGGTGAAAGTACATTTAAAATGTCAGGTGGGTTTACCTGTTGATTACAGGTGCAAGAGGCAATAAATGCCAAACACCTGAAAATGCAGATACTGTAAAGCATCACAGCTTAGTCGACCATTACAGGAAACAACTTAAAAAATACTTATTACATTTGAAAGAAGTTATGTTTTCCTTACCAGTATTAACAATTTCATATTTTTCTAAAATTGTAATTTCAAGGGATTTCTTGTTGATATTTTGTCTCCAGCCTATTGAACTGCCAATCAGTCTGGCTTCGTCAGACTACTGCACATCTAACAAACATCACACCTTTACAAATCAAGTGCAACTAAAATATTTTCTTAAAGCTTGAATTGGAATATTACGTGCTCAGTTGCTACCATGGATCCCATTTCCCACGATGCACAGCCCGGAGGGTGGCTATAAAACTCAACTCTGAAGGATATGTTTTTAATGAAAGTTGCTCCAGGTGTTGCAACATATATCTAAACAGGAAATCTGTTAAAAAAAACTTAAACTTAATATTGCTGTATTTCCTCTATTTGTTGCCCATGGCTCTCATGACTGAATATTTATGACCTCATCAAAAGGAAAAGATAGAAGTAAAGTATGACACCGGACAAGATGTGTGTTACTTTATCAGGTCACTGATTCCATGTGAGAGACTAAACTAGAATGATACTTCAAGTGTGGGACTATTGTGTCATGGTGTGACTGGAACTGTGCCATGATGCACCCTGCATTGTGTCATGGAGTGACTTGTACTGTGCCATGATGCACCCTGCATTGTGTCATGGAGTTACTTGTACTGTGTCACAATGCACCCTGCATTGTGTCATGGAGTTACTTGTACTGTGCCATGATGCACCCTGCATTGTGTCATGATGCACCCTGCATGATTGTGTCCATGATGCACCCTTCATTGTGTCATGATGTGACTTGTACTGTGCCATGATGCACCCTACATTGTGTCATGATGTGACTTGTATTGTGTCATGATGCACCCTACATTGTGTCATGGAGTGACTTGTACTGTGCCATGATGCACCCTACATTGTGTCATGATGTGACTTGTACTGTGCCATGATGCACCCTTCATTGTGTCATGATGTGACTTGTACTGTGCCATGATGCACCCTACATTGTGTCATGATGTGACTTGTATTGTGCCATGATGCACCCTACATTGTGTCATGATGTGACTTGTACTGTGCCATGATGCACCCTTCATTGTGTCATGATGTGACTTGTACTGTGCCATGATGCACCCTTCATTGTGTCATGATGTGACTTGTACTGTGTCATGATGCACCCTTCATTGTGTCATGATGCACCCTTCATTGTGTCATGATGTGACTTGTACTGTGCCATGATGCACCCCTGTCATGATGTGACTTGTGTCATGATGTGACTTGTACTGTGTGACTTGTATGCACCCTTCATTGTGTCATGATGTGACTTGTACTGTGTCATGATGCACCCTGCATTGTGTCATGATGTGACTTGTACTGTGTCATGATGCACCCTTCATTGTGTCATGATGTGACTTGTACTGTGTGCCATGATGCACCCTACATTGTGTCATGATGTGACTTGTACTGTGTCATGATGCACCCTACATTGTGTCATGATGTGACTTGTACTGTGCCATGATGCACCCTTCATTGTGTCATGATGTGACTTGTATTGTGTCATGATGCACCCTTCATTGTGTCATGATGTGACTTGTACTGTGCCATGATGCACCCTTCATTGTGTCATGATGTGACTTGTATTGTGTCATGATGCACCCTACATTGTGTCATGATGTGACTTGTACTGTGCCATGATGCACCCTTCATTGTGTCATGATGTGACTTGTACTGTGCCATGATGCACCCTTCATTGTGTCATGATGTGACTTGTACATTGTGTCATGTGTGATGCACCCTTCATTGTGTCATGATGTGACTTGTACTGTGTCATGATGCACCCTTCATTGTGTCATGATGTGACTTGTACTGTGTCATGATGCACCCTTCATTGTGTCATGATGTGACTTGTACTGTGTCATGATGCACCCTTCATTGTGTCATGATGTGACTTGTACTGTGCCATGATGCACCCTTCATTGTGTCATGATGTGACTTGTATTGTGTCATGATGCACCCTTCATTTTGTCATGATGTGACTTGTACTGTGCCATGATGCACCCTTCATTGTGTCATGATGTGACTTGTACTGTGTCATGATGCACCCTTCATTGTGTCATGATGTGACTTGTATTGTGTCATGATGCACCCTGCATTGTGTCATGATGTGACTTGTACTGTGTCATGATGCACCCTTCATTGTGTCATGATGTGACTTGTACTGTGCCATGATGCACCCTTCATTGTGTCATGATGTGACTTGTGCTTGTACATTGTGTCATGATGTGATGATGCACCCTTCATTGTGTCATGATGTGACTTGTACTGTGTCATGATGCACCCTTCATTGTGTCATGATGTGACTTGTACTGTGCCATGATGCACCCTTCATTGTGTCATGATGTGACTTGTACTGTGCCATGATGCACCCTTCATTGTGTCATGTCATGATGATGACTTGTATTGTGCATGATGATGCACCCTTCATTGTGTCATGATGTGACTTGTACTGTGCCATGATGCACCATGATGTGACATTGTGTCACCCTTGATGTGTCTTGTGTACTGTGTCATGATGCACCCTTCATTGTGTCATGATGTGACTTGTACTGTGTCATGATGCACTCTTCATTGTGTCATGATGTGACTTGTACTGTGTCATGATGCACCCTTCATTGTGTCATGATGTGACTTGTACTGTGTCATGATGCACCCTACATTGTGTCATGATGTGACTTGTACTGTGCCATGATGATGCACCCTACATTGTGTCATGATGTGACTTGTACTGTGCCATGATGCACCCTTCATTGTGTCATGATGTGACTTGTACTGTGCCATGATGCACCCTACATTGTGTCATGATGTGACTTGTACTGTGCCATGATGCACCCTACATTGTGTCATGATGTGACTTGTACTGTGCCATGATGCACCCTACATTGTGTCATGATGTGACTTGTACTGTGCCATGATGCACCCTACATTGTGTCATGATGTGACTTGTACTGTGCCATGATGCACCCTTCATTGTGTCATGATGTGACTTGTACTGTGCCATGATGCACCCTACATTGTGTCATGATGTGACTTGTACTGTGCCATGATGCACCCTTCATTGTGTCATGATGTGACTTGTACTGTGCCATGATGCACCCTACATTGTGTCATGATGTGACTTGTACTGTGCCATGATGCACCCCATTTCATTGTGTCATGATGTGACTTGTACTGTGCCATGATGCACCCTTCATTGTGTCATGATGTGACTTGTACTGTGCCATGATGCACCCTACATTGTGTCATGATGTGACTTGTACTGTGTCATGATGCACCCTACATTGTGTCATGATGTGACTTGTACTGTGCCATGATGCACCCTACATTGTGTCATGATGTGACTTGTACTGTGCCATGATGCACCCTACATTGTGTCATGATGTGACTTGTACTGTGCCATGATGCACCCTACATTGTGTCATGATGTGACTTGTACTGTGTCATGATGCACCCTACATTGTGTCATGATGTGACTTGTACTGTGCCATGATGCACCCTACATTGTGTCATGATGTGACTTGTACTGTGCCATGATGCACTCTACATTGTGTGTCATGATGTGACTTGTACTGTTGTACTACATTGTGTCCATGATGCACCCTTACATTTGTGTCATGATGTGACTTGTACTGTGCCATGATGCACCCTTCATTGTGTCATGATGTGACTTGTACTGTGCCATGATGCACCCTACATTGTGTCATGATGTGACTTGTACTGTGCCATGATGCACCCTACATTGTGTCATGATGTGACTTGTACTGTGCCATGATGCACCCTACATTGTGTCATGATGTGACTTGTACTGTGCCATGATGCACCCTACATTGTGTCATGATGTGACTTGTACTGTGCCATGATGCACCCTACATTGTGTCATGATGTGACTTGTACTGTGTCATGATGCACCCCACATTGTGTCATGATGTGACTTGTACTGTGCCATGATGCACCCTACATTGTGTCATGATGTGACTTGTACTGTGTCATGATGCACCCTACATTGTGTCATGATGTGACTTGTACTGTGCCATGATGCACCCTACATTGTGTCATGATGTGACTTGTACTGTGTCATGATGCACCCTACATTGTGTCATGATGTGACTTGTACTGTGCCATGATGCACCCTTCATTGTGTCATGATGTGACTTGTACTGTGCCATGATGCACCCTACATTGTGTCATGATGTGACTTGTACTGTGCCATGATGCACCCTACATTGTGTCATGATGTGACTTGTACTGTGCCATGATGCACCCTTACATTGTGTCATGATGTGACTTGTACTGTGCCATGATGCACCCTACATTGTGTCATGATGTGACTTGTACTGTGTCATGATGCACCCTACATTGTGTCATGATGTGACTTGTACTGTGCCATGATGCACCCTTCATTGTGTCATGATGTGACTTGTACTGTGCCATGATGCACCCTACATTGTGTCATGATGTGACTTGTACTGTGCCATGATGCACCCTACATTGTGTCATGATGTGACTTGTACTGTGCCATGATGCACCCTTCATTGTGTCATGATGTGACTTGTACTGTGCCATGATGCACCCTACATTGTGTCATGATGTGACTTGTACTGTGTCATGATGCACCCTACATTGTGTCATGATGTGACTTGTACTGTGCCATGATGCACCCTACATTGTGTCATGATGTGACTTGTACTGTGCCATGATGCACCCTACATTGTGTCATGATGTGACTTGTACTGTGTCATGATGCACCCTACATTGTGTCATGATGTGACTTGTACTGTGCCATGATGCACCCTTCATTGTGTCATGATGTGACTTGTACTGTGCCATGATGCACCCTACATTGTGTCATGATGTGACTTGTACTGTGTCATGATGCACCCTACATTGTGTCATGATGTGACTTGTACTGTCTCATGGTGTGACTTGTACTGTGCCATGATGCACCCTTCATTGTGTCATGATGTGACTTGTACTGTGCCATGATGCACCCTTCATTGTGTCATGATGTGACTTGTACTGTGTGATGATGCACCCTACATTGTGTCATGATGTGACTTGTACTGTGCCATGATGCACCCTACATTGTGTCATGATGTGACTTGTACTGTGCCATGATGCACCCTACATTGTGTCATGATGTGACTTGTACTGTGCCATGATGCACCCTTCATTTGTGTCATGATGTGTCATGTGCCATGATGCACCCTACATTGTGTCATGATGTGACTTGTACTGTGCCATGATGCACCCTACATTGTGTCATGATGTGACTTGTACTGTGCCATGATGCACCCTACATTGTGTCATGATGTGACTTGTACTGTGTCATGATGCATGTGACTTGTACTGTGTCATGATGCACCCTACATTGTGTCATGATGTGACTTGTACTGTGCCATGATGCACCCTACATTGTGTCATGATGTGACTTGTACTGTGCCATGATGCACCCTACATTGTGTCATTGTGACTTGTACTGTGTCATGTGCACCCTACTTGTCATGATGTGACTTGTACTGTGCCATGATGCACCCTTCATTGTGTCATGATGTGACTTGTACTGTGCCATGATGCACCCTTCATTGTGTCATGATGTGACTTGTACTGTGCCATGATGCACCCTACATTGTGTCATGATGTGACTTGTACTGTGCCATGATGCACCCTACATTGTGTCATGATGTGACTTGTACTGTGTCATGATGCACCCTACATTGTGTCATGATGTGACTTGTACTGTGTCATGATGCACCCTACATTGTGTCATGATGTGACTTGTACTGTGCCATGATGCACCCTACATTGTGTCATGATGTGTGACTTGTACTGTGCCATGATGCACCCTACATTGTGTCATGATGTGACTTGTACTGTGCCATGATGCACCCTACATTGTGTCATGATGTGACTTGTACTGTGCCATGATGCACCCTACATTGTGTCATGATGTGACTTGTACTGTGCCATGATGCACCCTACATTGTGTCATGATGTGACTTGTACTGTGCCATGATGCACCCTTCATTGTGTCATGATGTGACTTGTACTGTGTCATGATGCACCCTACATTGTGTCATGATGTGACTTGTACTCATTGTGCCATGATGCACCCTACATTGTGTCATGATGTGTCATGTACTGTGTGACTTGTACTGTGTCATGATGCACCCTACATTGTGTCATGATGTGACTTGTACTGTGCCATGTGCACCCTACATTGTGTCATGGAGTGACCATGATGCACTCTGTCATTGTGTCATGATGTGACTTGTACTGATGCAGTCACTTCTGTTTGTGATGCATCGCGGTGTAAGTTCAGTCTAACCCACACTGTCAGGTAAGATATTAAAGAAGACTCACTCTCACTAGCACACCAAGTTGTGCATCTACAGGAGTGCAATCATCATGTCATATACGGTATGTCAATGTTGTACAAGGTAACAGAGTTGACAGTGAGAGGAGGGCCAAGTGAGTGTTGAGTGTCACGTGGTGCAAGGTCGTCCAGCGAAGGATCACACAGTCTGAGTCAATACCACCCACAAACAAATAAAGTCTATCCTTAAGTAAAAAATAATCACTTCTCTGTCTGACAATTTGTCTGAATAAAATGGAAAAGAAATGTGAGGCTCATTTTCAAAGTTATTTTGTTGCCAAACACATACCAATCACATGCACTTTTATTCTTTAAATTAAATGAAATTTCAAATGTTATGAATATCATAAGAATGTCCCTAAATTGCCATGCAGCATAATCATTGCAACATCTTGAAACTCTCATAGTCGGTAGTCAATATATATAAAAATGCTGATTTATCATTTATCAATATTCACACACAAACACATTTCAAGTCACTAATGATTACAAATTCAATGCAATTGAATCTCTTCATTTTATAAGAACACCTCATAATTAAAAGTAAGGTGGGAGTGTTTTTGGCATGAAAATCAACAGCTTATAACATATATCCACTTATCTTCAGTGATGCATACATAATTTTCAATGCTATTTGAGGGACGGTTGGGTAGCCCAGTGGTTAAGACGTTCGCTCGTCACGCCGAAGACCCGGGTTCGATCCCCCACATGGGCACAATGTGTGAAGTCCATTTCTGGTGTCCCCCGCCATGATATTGCTGGAATATTGCTAAAAGCGGCGTAAAACCATACTCACTCACTCACTCAATGCTATTTGAATTCCAATGGAATCTCAGGGCATGATTTAAGTATTTAGAACTTGCACTGGTGCAACCTGAAACTGCTGAATGTAACCTTGATTTAAACCAACTTGCACCCTGTGCATGTTAACATTTTGCTGTTCAAAGAACACAGACTTCAGCTGGAAAACAGAATGATGAGGAACTGACTTGGAACAGTGACTCCAATGGCTACGCAGACAGTATTTGAATGACTGTTACAGTTCATGTCATGGAATTCTATGAAGTAAAATAAAATGATCTTATCAGGCCCAGAATAATTTTCTTAAGATGTTGTTCTAAATAATCTTTACCAAAATTCAAACATTATATACAATGTTAAATTCCACAGCAGATGCAGTCTGTTTTATCAAGTGCAACAAGGACAATACCTCAGGTTGCACCAGGTGCAAGTAGGTTTCTTTCCATGAATGGAGCCTCAAGACTCCTTTCTAACATCAACATTTTATGTTTATAACCTCTGCATACAAAACAAGCTATATGGATATATATGTCCTGTTGTATCACACTGCTTATCACATATTTCTTTAACTGTTACATATCTTGCCTCCAGAAAAATCCATAAACTGAAATCAATTCATACTCTGCTCAAACGCAAACCAAGAAAAACATGAACACCTGCACACACGCACAAAAACAAAGATATACATCATGTAAAAACCTGGCCCATCTTTTGACAAGGACATCTTTTTCCCATTCCGGAAAAGCTATTCAGGATTCATCAATGCTTCTACACATTTCAGATTGCTTACTGAAGTGACATTTGAAGGTTACTAGTTTGCATGTGAATGCATGTCCTCGTACACCGTGCAAAGGTCCCACAATGCAAAACTGTGTAACTGGCCCCCCCCCTGTAACCTTCCATGTGATATGTAAATTTATTCCGCTCCAAATGTTGAAATACAGGTGGCCCATTGTCAGCACAGGTGGGGGTTAAGTACTTGCCTGTCAGTGGGATGGCAACTTTCATAAACACTTTACTACTGATGTCAGTGCCTATGATCTGGGGCATGTAGAAAATGTACAACTTTATACAACTTATATTTTTATCCTGTGATGATAACTTTCATAAACACTTTACTACTGATGTCAGTGCCTATGATCTGGGGCATGTAGAAAATGTACAACTTTATACAACTTATATTTTTATCCTGTGATGATAACTTTCATAAACACTTTACTACTGATGTCAGTGCCTATGATCTGGGGCATGCAGAAAATGTACAACTTTGTACAACTTATATTTTTATCCTGTGATGATGATGATGATGATGATGATGATGATGATGATGATGATGGGACGACGATGAGAGTGGTGGTGATGATGATAATTATAGTGATGATGATGATAGCTGGAAAATAACTTTTACATGTTTCACACATTCAGATAACAAATGTAAAGAGGCTTGCTTTAATTTACCATCAACACTGAACTAAAATGAAATCCATCTAACATCTACTATGACCAAGAGCAGTCACAGCCTACACGACTGAGCTATCTACAAACTGAACATAACTAACAATTTGTGAGAGGATAGTACCTAGACTAGACCCAAGAGCAGTCACAGCCTATTCCATAAACTACCACCAAACCTTTTAGACTTCATTAACAGCAAATACAACACTTTGACAGGAGAAACAGACCTCAGACTATTGTGCCCATGGAGCATTAACCACCTAGAGGTCTAAACTACTGATCTGTTTAACCATTAGGCTACCCAACAAACAACTTGACCCAGGAAGCAGTACCTAGAATAGACCATAAGAGCAGTCACAGCCATTCCATAAACTACCACCAAGCAATCTAACTTTAGACTTCATTAACATAAAATACAACACTTTGTGGGAGCCAAAACAGACCTCAGACTATTATTTTGCAGAGTAACCACCTAAAAATAAAAAGTAGTTTGATCTGTTTTGCTTCAAGACACAACAAACAATGTTTTGATTTGTGAGATATTTTATGCTTTATTACCTAGAATAGACCCAAGAGCAGTCACAGCCTATTCCATAAACTACCACCAAACCTTTTAGACTTCAGTTAACAGTAAATACAACACTTTGTAGGAGAACAGACCTCAGACTATTGTATGGAGCAGTAACCACCTAGACCACTAAACTACTGATCTGTTTTACTTCAACTTACATTAGACACAACAAACAATTTGTGAGAGATAAGAACCCGCGATCAGGTTCGATCACAGCCTGTCCCACTCAACTACCTATGACCTTGTTGACTTAAATGCATAGTAAACACATGTAATACTTTGTGAGACGTCACAGAATCCAGACCATCACAGCCTTTATCACAGTAACTAGAACTGGTTATTGATACAGATCAAAGAGATCAGTAATCGTTAACTAAATATGGATTGATTATCGATAAATATTGAAGACATAACCTTTTATGCAAAAATACCAAAAATGTCTGAAAGAAATGAATATTTCACATCACTGGTGAGTGGTGACCTGTTTTTGCATGGACTATTAACAAACCAGCATTCTCAACATTACTTAGAAGCAGACCATGAACAAAGTCCTACATTTGCATATTGTGTGTGAAAATTAAAACACAAAAGCTAATGTGTGATATTATAGATAACACAATTTTCATATCGATAATCATTAATAATTTTTCCGATAGACGATATTTCCAATTACCAATCATTTAAGCCAGCCCGAACAGTAACAGTAGAAACAACAGACCAACATATTGTGTCTGAGAGGTGGGAGTTCAAGTTTCACTATTTTTACAGTCTAAGTAAACTTATGCTCAGTATTATTCGCTACACTGCTATACTGAGTCTAACAAAACCTAGTAGAAGGTCGCTTCAGCTAACCTTTTGGACTGACCAATCAGAACACAGCTTACCAAATCGCGAAAGTAAACATTCGCACATTCCGTTTGAACCTTTACCTCAAAATCTCGAACGATTCCGAATGCTATTTTCCGCACGATCGCATCCGAGTGATACACGCAATGAGTAAACAGTCGCTGAAAATAGCGTTTTTGTCAATATTCAAGGATGTCATCTTGCGAAAATATAAGCAAATAGTAACCATGTCATTAGAAACCCATAAGCGTATATACTGTAGGTCAAATATTTGTGTTTTATGCGGATTTTCGTTTGTTGATAGATCAGTGTCAGCGACCAGAGAAGAGAAAATCCGAAAACTGTTTTGTAAGTCCCGCCGAACTGTAACAAGTAGTCGTTATCTGATTGGTTAAATCCGTTCGGCCGTCTCACATTTGATTGGGCGGTCATAGGTCACTCAAAGGTTAGCTGACGCAACCTTCTACTAGGTTTTGTTAGACTCAGTATAGCAGTGTAACGAATAATACTGAGCCTAAGTTTACTTAGACTGACTATTTTTATGACCCTTGAAGACAACCAGGTGTAGCCACACTGCCAGTCTCTAATAGTAGAGGGGGCGGTGGGGTAGCCTAGTGGTTAAAGCGTTGACTCGTCACGCTGAAGACCCGGGTTTGAATCCCCAGATGGGTACAATGTGTGAAACCCATTTCTGGTGTCCCCCGCCGTGATGTTGCTGGAATATTGCTAAAAGCGGCGTAAAACCAAACTCAGTCAGTCAGTCTAATAGTAGAGAGTGTAGGTAATGTTGTACATGTCCATAAGGCATGAATGCACCCACTGCATGTTCATTTAAGCAAAGAGACTTACATGAGCAGTGAGTACAAACTCATTCCACCTCTCGTAACACTGAATGCGATGTGATCGACAAACCTGCCACACATACTGTGACGGATCAAGCATGAATGATGAAGCTCCAGGTCACACCTTGATAACATCAGAAGTGATTTTTTTTAATGCACATTCAGTTCAATTTGGACCTTTTATCGACTTAGGAACGATCACATAAGATCACTTCAACCAGAAAGTCATGGAGAACCCAAATCAAGTCATAAAGAGGGAGTGTGACATATGACTCCATTCATGGGTGACCTCCATCTTTCACTCAATGATTTCAGATTATTTTACGATGGGTGTGCTGTGGTTCATATGTGTCATTTACTCCAAAATCCATTAAAAGACAATACAGAGCACAATGACTTAACTTCCTTAACATCATGACCCACCCTTTCAACACCCCTCTACATTCACTCCTCGCCCTTTTCCTCATCATTGGATATAGATGAAGGAGTAAGACTATATTAGGAAACATCGTGTTCCTTAGACTAAAGAAGTTGACATCCATAAATTCTCATCTTATATAGAGTGAACAAGAAAACTAGGGGTCTTAACAATTTTGGGGTTATACTTTCACAGCATAAAGACTCATTTCATGAAAACATCCCAAAAATGTTCATGATCCCTAACTTTTCTGTTCAGTATATAAGAACCTTGATGATTTATGACTTACTGTTTCTTCATTACCTTGATTAATTGCTTTTTTAGATATCTTTAGAAAATATATGTCTTTTTCTCTGCCCAAAAGTATCCCAAGGTGTGTACTAAAACCAGACTATTTGGAATTTAAAACTAAGGAGTAATTCCTTGCATTTATCATTTGTGAGTGTGTGAGTATGGTTTTACGCGGCTTTTAGCAATATTCAAGCAATATCGGGGGGACCAGAAATGGGCTTCACACATTATTTGTTAATTTGTAATCAATGATAGATTAACTAAGTGATATTAAGAATAGGGTGTTCATTTGAGTAGTAAAGTTTTGGTTCATTTAGCTTTTCTGTTCCATAAATCAAAACAAAACACCACCCACTCTTTAATTTCCTGACAGAAATAAAGCGAAAGCCAAAAATCGGAAGTGTGATCAGGATAATTTCAGATTTCCTCTGGAAAGTCAGTTTTGAGTTTTGAGACGATCCCTCACCACAGACAGTCTTGAATGAACATTAGCATTATTAAATAATAATGTCAACACAGTGACAGTGTGCTCAGGAATGTTCCCCTAACAAACAGTTCTATACCTACAAGCATGTAGAGTCGTGTGGTGAATAGGCTGTTTACTGCATGTGTATGCAGCATTCATTGAATACTTGTGAAAACTGGAGCTGTATAATGATGGAATGTGTTTAACATGTTTACAGTACCTGTATCTATAGCCAGGCAGAGATCATGCATGCAAGTGTAAGACACATGTTGTAAATTGTGTATGAGTTATATGCCCATTGCCAACCCATCTGTCGTGTCACCCACATTTATAAGGTATGTGTGTGTTCATTGTTTCGTGTGTCTCATTTTGACAGGGAAATTGTTTTCATTTAACACATTTATAAGAGAGGTTTGCATGCATGCATGCATGCATACATGCATGCTTCCGTGTGTTGTTTCATTTTGACATCAGAGAAATTGTTATCATTGAACACGTTTATGAGTGAGTGAGTGAGTGAGTGAGTGAGTTTAGTTTTACGCTGCACTCAGCAATATTCCAGCTATATGGCGGCAGTCAGTAAATAATCGAGTCTGGACCAGACAATCCAGTGATCAACATCATGAGCATCGATCTGCGCAATTGGGAACCGATGACATGTGTCAACCAAGTCAGCGAGCCTGACCACCCGATCCCGTTAGTCGCCTCTTACGACAAGCATAGTCGCCTTTTGTGGCAAGCATGGGTTGCTGAAGACCTATTCTACCCCGGATCTTCACGGGTCACATTTATGAGGGAGGTTTGGCAAATGCATGCATTTGGCTTCCGTGTGTTTGTCTCCTTTTGACATCAGAGAAATTGTTTACATTTACCGCATTTATAAGAGAGGTTTGCATGCTTGCATGCGTGCTTAGATTGCTTGGGTAACTTTGAGTGGGCGAGTGAGTGAGTGAGTGACTTTTAATGCTGCTTTGAGTGAGTGAGTTAGTTGGGTTTTACGCCGCTTTTAGCAATATTCCAGCAATATCATGGCTGGGGACACCAGAAATGGGCTTCACACATTGTACCCATGTTGGAAATCGAACCCGGGCCTTCGGCGTGACAAGCAAACGCTTTAACCACTGGGCTACCTAACGCCCCCTTAATGCTGCTTTGAACAGCATTGCAGTTTGTCATTTTAATGAGGGAGGAAAACCCTAAGTGATACAGTATGTCAAATCTAAAGACATATTTGGAATGAATTGGGATTCGAACCCACAATCATTGGTAAATGGCATGTTGATGCAGACTAGCAAAGAGAAGAATGGCCGGGGCATGAGACACAGAGAAACATACAGTGAATATGAACCCATGCGTCATCTTGAAACTGTATATAACTGAATCGTTTTCTGTTTCATTTCAGGTACCACAACTAATGATGAGCTGGCAGGCTGCCAACCAAGAAACCACAGACCTACAGGATTTGGTTTTGTCTGATGATATTCTTTGAAATGAGTGACTGCTATAAGGTGTGATATATCGGGGAAATCAAGACAAGATTGACAATATTCAGTGACATGAGAGACTGCTGTAAGGTGTGATATCTTGGGAGGAATAAAAACAAGATTGACATTATTCAGTGACATGAGAGACTGCTGTAAAGTGTGATACCTTGGTGGAATCAAGACAAGATGATGAACCCAAGCCAGCCACCAATGACTCCGGTCTGCTGCCTCTGTCAGACAGTGTTCCAGGATCCAAAGGTTCTGCCCTGCCTCCATACATTCTGTTCATCATGCTTACAGAATCTTGTGACAGGAGAGGTTGGATTAGGGGAGATAACTTGTCCTACGTGTGGTTGTCATGTGACTCTCCCTGTCAGAGGTGTGCCTGGTTTGGTTACAAATACACATGTGAAGCGACTCGCAGATAATTACTTAAATGACATAATGAAAAGTCTCCACAACGAACACACAGAGACTTCTGAACCAGACGAAGGGTTTGGGGAACAGTCGGAAGTCCATGTTGGTCACATGACCAGATCTGAGACCTGGCATGGTCATACAGATGTCACTCCACAGACCACTGTTGTGCAGTCAAAGTCGCTTGATGGAGACAAGCAGTCTGGACTTTCCACAGCAGTTTCAAATCCCGATGCTACACAAGCGGAAAAACACGAGAAGAAGAAGGAAGCTTGTCGAGTGACAGGCAAACTCACGTCCAAGCTGATGCACCTGCAGGGCGAGGCTCTGAGGATTACCTACTCCATTGATTCAGTGAACGAGGGAGTTCGTCAGTGGCAGGAGAAGAACATCGAGATCAAGGCTAACATCATGGACAGGTCCCGGATGCTGCAGCATCTCATCAAAAGACACGAGCAGAAGCTTCTAGCAGAGGTGGACAACCTGGAGAACCATGAACAGTTCCTCAATGAAGCTGACAGGACCAAGAACGAGCTGAGGGTGAATCTGAAACGTGTTCTTAATGCTGTGGAGTTCCTGAAACAGATGCAAAACTTTGGGCAGGATGAGGAGATTCTGGAGATGAAGGACTTTCTGCTGGGTGATCTAAAGATTTTGTGCGGTGTTGAAACCAACCACAAAGAATATAAGTTGAAGGTCCCAACAGTGACATCATATGAGAATCTTGATGATGAGTTTGGCAGTTTGATCCCTGTTGAGAAGCAATCTGTTGTGTTTGAGCCTGACACTGGCGAAGGACTAGGTGACATGAAACTTACACAGCTGGAGAAAGTCAAACAAATGGAGTTCACGAAAGCCTCAAGTACAAAACTAAGACGAAGAAGAGCCAAGACACAGCAGATTCGTTTTTCTTCTCCTCAAGGGAGGGAACTGAGGTTCTCATCACCCCAGAGAAGAGCAACAAGGATCATCACCTCCGAGGACAGGGATCTGGAAGTGGAGAAGACATCTCCAGAAGATGATCCTGACGGCCCTGAGGACATTAAGGACCTGCAGGAAACTCTGAAACTGAGGAGGAAGGAGCTGTTGGAAGAGAAACACATGGAGGATAACATGGAAAACATCCATGATGTTCACTTGTTCAGTGCCCACAGACGTCCAGCCAGGGAGAAGAAGAGGAGAGTCCAGTCCTTCAGTGGCAGGCCATCCTCACAGACACGGCTGATGGAACAGGCTGCAGCAGGATTAGAAGCTCCCAATGAAACTGAACAACCCAAGGGACACCAGCAGACAGCCACGCTAGACAAAGCTGGAAGTATTGACAGCATAGAAGGGGAGATAACTGCAGGTCATGACGATTCCCAGGAAAATCCAGCCAATGAAGACATGACCATGAAGTTGAAATATCTTCGTGACAACTGGAGACGGAGAAGAGAGATTCTCAAATCCAGCGAGAGTTCCCAGACATCATTCGAAAAAGCCCCAGGTGATATGAGTCCCATATCACCTGATTCTCCTAAATCACCAGAAGCAAAAGTGGGAACTGAGACCAAGTTCCAGATGTTCCGAGACCAGCTCAGTTCCATGAGACATCACCACATGCCAAGCGGCAACTCTCCACCACCAACATCACAACACATCAGTCCATCGCGCAGGATGTCGGACAGTATGGCCGCTCGCAAATCTTCAACGGGATCCATCCCAGAAGTGTCTGGCGAGATGGACTTTTTATCCTCGCACAGTACCTTTGAGAACGGAACAAATGGCAGGCAGGATACAGAAGGGCAAGTGTTTGCCACGAACGACAGCGGTCTGACCCGTAGTCGACTGCAGCAACTCCGAGCAAATGCCAGGAAGAAGAAGGAAAGATGGAGGTCCCAGACACTGTCATAGACACTGTCATCAACACTGCAACAGAGGCATACAGGTGATCACAGAGGTGTGGTATGTCATGTAATACTACAACTGACTGGAAAATTTGGACATGTACTAAATCAAAGTACTAACGTAATGTGTCATGACAGTCATACTGGATACTATTAATACTGTGTGTTGCATAACACATGTATACCATGTCACACAGTGTTGTAGGACATGGCATAAACTTTGCATTTTCTCGGATATAATGTAAATACCCAACCTTGATCATCCAGAACACAAAATCTCCATTCTGTGACCTATTGGCCACCACTGCTCTGAACTATAGGAACAGAACCAACTGAAGTGGAGGTCGTTTGTGAATGACGAGAAGGAGTTAAACACAAGGGATAGAGCATGGTGAAAAGGCACATTATTGTACTGACAGGACAGAAACTGATATCTGCTCATTCTGCAAACTTCAGCTTGTGTGAAAGGCAAGCCTGGACTGCAGAGAAACATTGGTACTGTATAATCTCATCACTTCAGAAGTTTCCTGTCATTCAGACATCAACCACATGTCACATACAGTCATATGACCTGGTTACACTACTATTCATTGTACATCATCAAACATTTTCATGGAATTTCAAATGTGCTAAAAATGTGTGTACATACAAATGCATGCACCGTCAACTCTCGTTCAGAATTAAGAATGATTTGTACAGAAGGTACAGCAAGGACACCATGACATGGGACAAGGAGGTAGTGTTCTGGAACTGGGTGGTTCGTTCCTGTTTTATTTGTCTCATAGATGTCATGCAGAAAGAATAAATGTCCCTTAACTTCTTTTGACTGGTATATTTCAGGTCAACAGTTCAGAACATACCATTTTGCTCTGAAAGGAGGTAAGGCCAGGCCAATTTTATGTCTTGTTTTATGGATCCGCCGGTCATATTTTTTTAAGAATAAGGAAATTTTTTTTTAAAATTTACCCACTCAAATTGTTTTTTAAAAAGTCCTCATGTTTTAACTGGCCAAAAATGTAAACTTACAAAATAACATTTGGATTGTTTTTTTGCCCCATATAAACTTCATAAATTGCCAAAAATAAAATACTTTTAGTATTTAAAATGGAAAATTATTTTAACTAGTGATTTGTTTTGTTTTGTTTTTTTTCCCTCCTGCCTTTAGGTTTTCTGAGGACAAAAATCCATAAAACAAGAAATAAAATTGGTCTGGCCTAACAAAATATTTCACAATTACAAAAAATGCATGGATCTTTTTGGAACATCCACTATGTCAATTTCTTTTCGTAAGATGAGAACAAATCATTTATATTTTAAATTCATATTCCACCAGAAGGCTTTGGATCAGTCTGAAATACCCATTTTGTTTTGATGAAAGCAGCGACGAAGCAGTTGAAATCCTGGTATGAAAAGACATTTGGCTTGAACCTACGCCATGTTCCATCGTCACTTGAAGTGAGTTGACGGTATATAACACAAATTTCAAGATGAGCTCAAAATATTGTACAGGCTCAATTATTGTTATTGATTGTTAAGAAATGTTTTAGAATAGGGAAATATATGTACATAAGTGTATATAGGCATGTTAACTGTTAACCCTACAATGATACATTAATGCATGTTATCATATAGCAACATACATGATCTCTGCCATGAAGCCTAATAACTTCTTGTGGTGCAAATCACACCAAAATCTGATCTTAGTGCTGTCTACTCCTGCACCAAACGTCTGAGGACATCCCATCATGACAACTTTCAACACTAGCCAATCAGACTGTGGCATTCGCAAGCTTAATAGCTGCAGTTACAAAATGGCGCCTTCCATTCCAGGCTATCCTTTCAAAAACTTTTGATAAGTTTCCCGATTCAAATACTGTGAAACTGAAAAGAAGGGATTCTGGAATAAGCGAGTATGGTTTTAAGATGCTTTTAGGGACCGTTCATAATTTATGGCTGGGGGTGAGGAGGTGATGATGATTTTAAATGGGGTTACCCATTTTGTTCCGGGGATGGTAGGGGGGTCATCAATTTTGTACACATGTACTAGGGGGTTCAGCAATTTTGTACACAATATTTAAAAATTATGCTTAAAAAATATCTGAAGGGGGAGAGGGGGGTCATTGACTTTGTACATGACATATGGGGGGTCACTTACTTTGTACATAAATTTTAGGAGGGGTCAGTCACATTGTACATGCTTCTCCATTAAAATCATCATCATCCCCCCCCAAGCCATAAATTATGAACGGTCCCTTATCAATATTCCAGCTGTGGGGGGGGTCACCACTTTTTGTGAAAGCGGCGTAAAACCTTACTCACCCACTCAATCACTCACTCACTCACTGAGTGGTCAGAAGAATGGTCTATCTGATGTCAGTGTAATGGGATGTCCACAGACTTTAGTGTAGCATAGTGAGGAGTAACACCAGGATGGGGGGAATCGAACCCGGGTCTTCAGCGTGATGAGCGAACACTTTAACAACTAGGCTACCCCACCGCCCTGTGAGGAGTAAGACCAGGATGGGATATGATTGCTGTGGTTCCAATTACATGTCAATATATGTGCCATTAATCATGTCAGTATGGTAAGCATAACAACTTTGAACATAAGGGGGGCAAAATTTATGGATGTCAACTTGTGCATTATGAGGAATGTTTCTGAAGTATATTTTAACTCCTTTCATCAGGTGGAGTAAGAAAATACTCCAAAACGTCCTGGGTGCCATTCCACTTACTGATCTTAGGACTATGCCAATCGTAAACCCTTAAAATCCCAATCTTAGCATGAAGTTATGATTGGCAAACTGTTTCACTATTTAACCGATCTTAACCAAGTCAATTGTAAAGTAAAGATCCAAAGTCTAAGTAGCTCATGGCCAACTTAGGATCACTAAAATCAATCGTAGAGAAACCAAAAAGGCAGCTTTTATTATTCTATGTGAAGAAGAAGAGTGAGCATTACACTGTGACCGTGTTTTTCGAGAATGCTCACAGATTCTAGATACATTATCAGATTATGAGCATTTGGCGTGGTACAGACAAAGGGGAATGATGGTGGACCCCTTCGTCAACCAGAATTGATATTTCCTCAGGAGAAATATTGCTCTTTCTCGCTCGTGGTTTCTTCTCCATGTTTACACTTGGTTCAAAACTACTTCCATCGTCTGCTAGACTATGCAAAGGGAGATAACTCATGCCTCACATTTTTCTATCTCTCGACAAAAAGTCTCGATCTTAGGTTGGATAGGATTGTAACATTGGGACCGGCTACGATCAGTCTAAGATCAGTTAACAGGCGTAACTTTAAGCTAAGACGATTGTAAAATTGGCGTACCTTGCTAAGATTGATCTTAGATGAGATCGGTTAGTGGCATAGCACCCTGTTCCTCATGACACAGAAGTTGACATCCATAACTTCAACCCTTAATGTGTAGCACTTCAGAATGCCACTCAAAGCCTTTGAACATATTATTATGTAATAGAGTTTCTCGAGCACTGGATGAACAAAATCACTATACAGGTCAATGCACATAGACTTGACAGAATTGCTCAGGTAACCACAAAAGTTTGTCTTTTTGAACAATTACAATGTGCCTATTCAGTATATGTACAGTATAGCATAGCTGTTGTATGGGTGATGTCTTAGGCATTGTCTATCTGGCTGTAACAGTTGTATAGCACTGTATACAAGCTGAAGCAATTATCTTTGATGATGATATATGCCTGACATTTCTAAATCTTTATCAATAAATCCACCCATATTTTTTAAATGTGACAAAATATATGCATTAAACAATATTTTTCATTCCAACTATAAATTGATTAAATGTTAAAGATAACTTGATAGGTCACTTATGTACAAAAACAATTAAAGCCAAATTAAACTGTATTTTGATAACAACTTCTGATGTTCGAAATTGGATTTTTTATTTTGTAAGTTTTGGACCAACAACCAGAAATGGGCCAAAATATGTAAAGCACCCCTAAAGTCTGACTTTGCTTTGTACAGTGTGCTGTATGAGAGTTGTTAGGTTTTTTCCTATTTTAGTGATGTTTTTTTTTGTTTATTGTAGCTTTGTACAGTATTTCTGTTTTATCCTGGCATGTTTGCTTCATGTGACAAAAATGGCTGACATGTTTCTCTTTGATGAAGCGCACAACTATCTGACCAAATGCAGAACCCCAAGTTGTCATGGTTACTGGATAAATTAAACATTTCTGAATAGCAAATTGCATTGGTGAAAACATTTGTGGTGGGGATAATTACCAATCTGATAACAACAATTTGGTGATAAAGTCAAATCTGGCCAAATGTGATCCAAGAAGAAGAAAATCAAAACACAAACAAAATGTCTAAAACAAAAGAAAGAAAAAAGGTTACTATTTGACTTTTTAACTGTTGAAATACCAATCAAACTGAACCTGAATTCAAAACCACAATATTCCCAGATGTCTGGCTAATCTAAGGGACGCAACTCTGTTCAGCAAATTTCAGCATTGAAGACCACTTCAGCAACCACAAGATTAGTGATGTTGTTCACTGGCTGAAACTGTTATTTAGATGCTGCCCTGATACAGCTAAATAAATGTTGATGGCGGAATTATATAACATTCACTTGATCACCCAAACTGTATTCTCGCTTCAATGTCCCTGAATCAAGAAAATGTGATCCTTGTATCACATCCGTGTATCACCTTGCATCACATGTTATGCATTTATATATACTGCCAGCGTACACTAATATGGTTCATATTGTACTCTCCATATTTTGCGAACAACATCCATGGCATTATAACATCAAGGGTCAAGGCCTTTGACTGCCGATAATGAACTATGATAGAAAGTTCCCTTGTTTCTGACGAAGAAATCTCATCTATTATGACACTGAGCTTACAAAAAACTCAAACTGAATCACATTTGCATTTTAAACAATACAAAAATACCTTTGCTGAAACATGTTTCTTTGTTTTAACTGCAAATCCGAATTAATAATCAATGTTTTTAAACCAACATTAACAAGTCATGGCTAGTTTTAGTAGGAGAGGGTAATTACTTATTACAAGCTATCCAAATGCTAAAATAAGACATGACATCCTGCTAAACTAAAACTAAATTTTTAACTAATAGATTATTAATAAACTATTAACCAAATTATTGTCAATTGTACTGGTTCAACAAACTAAAAACAGCATTTTTGCTTTGTTATACTTCATGTTTGGTGAACATCAGAAATATGACCTAGCTGACAAAATGGAGTTTAATGGACTTGAACATAACTTGCTGGGACTGTCAAAGCCTGTGTCTGACTACCGGTATGTCTGCAGTAAGCTATGCTTGTTTAACAAAACACTCTTCTACCACGTCGATAGTGCGAAGGCCTGACACAGTACGTCTACCCAATGCGTCGTCCCTTCTCTTTCTATATTCCTAAGTGTCTTCCATGATATCAGTCCTCTTGAAGTCTTTTGTAAGACAGTATTTTCATAATTTTTCTGCCTTTCAGGAAAATATTTCCTCATTTTATAATAACTATCAATATGCAACGTTTCAAGCAGTTCTGTTCTCTCGTTTGTAAAGACTAGTGTATTTTTATGAGTTTTATGTTTTGTTAACATGTTTTTTACATAAACTGAGTTTTTCTTAATATGTTTTCTACTATGTTAACTAATGTGAGATTGAAAACTATATTATCTATGCTTCTACAAATAAAATATAAATTGTATTCTTGTCTGTGTTTCTTTCTGGTCTGACTGGAGTGAGCTTCATGTCCAAGGAAGCTCTCCACCTGTAGTTTATTTTAACAGTATTTCAGTGAATTCTGGGATTCATATCAGCTTCACGTGGAACAAAAAAATGTTAAATAATGCAGTTCAGGAATCCCTAAAGAGAGACAAACATGAGGTACCGGTATTGGGGACCTATTCTGCCCTGATATTGCCAAGGGAGACAAGCATCAGATACTGAGGAATAATTTCGCCCTGGGTGCCTAGTCTCGAGAGTGTCCCAGCTAAGACAGATCTTAACTAGTCAAGACAGGAGTTAGGACATCCTACCATTAGGATAAGACCCATTCTCGAAATGATCCCATCTCTGTCCTAACTTGAGCTACCGATCTTAGCTAGGATAGCGAGCTCTTCAGTCGGCGAGATAGAAAAGCGAAGGGAATTCCCATATGACGTCACAGTTTGTTTTTAAATCCCCAAGTAGATGTCAAAATGTCAAGTTCAAGCGAGATGGCGACCGTAGAAAAGACACCAAGAAAAGTCAACTGGACACGGAACGAGATCGATTGTCTAGATGACGAGGTGCAGAAACAACAATGTATTTAATTTAGCTCCTTCTCATCCGTTGTGACCAACAGCAAGAAGAAACAGATTTGAAGGACATATCAAACAGGTGAATCTAATTATAGATCGCGATCAGCTCGTAAATGTCAACAATGCAATGTCAAAGTAGGACTCATTTGCTCTGTGATTATTTTGCATGAACAAACAAGTACGTTTTCGTCTAGGATTCATTTAGGACAAGTCAGAACCTATCCTAGTATTTGTCCTAAGTTAGGATATCGTAGCACTAGGATAGTTTTCGAGAATAAGGTAGGACACCTATCCTAGAGCCTAGGATCAAAGTTAGGATATCCTAGCGCTAGGATCATTTTGTGACAGGGAACCAAGCATGGGATATTTTTAGTATCTTTTCTGCCCCGAAATCCCAAACAATCACTGGGTAATGGGAATCATATCTATTCTGGAATCATGAATGTTATGAATAGCAGCGATGCAGTAATTATCCAAGCAGTTTGATGAACACAAATTTCATGAAAACAATGGAAGTAGGAAAAGAATACACATCACAATGATCCACAATATACAGACTATCTGGAAAATAACATCTGCAAACAAACAATAAACATTGTCACAGACATCAGTCGAGCTCACATAAAATCTCTCATTTGTTGTCCTACCTTTCTTTCCCCTCAGCTTCTTGTTGATAAAGTCAAACACATTTGGCGGTGTCTCCCTGACAACAGGAGTTCCTGATGCTGCTTTCTTTTCCTCCTTGCGTTTTTTCCTCTTCAGTTTCTTGAGTGCGTCAAAGAGATCCTGATCTCCTGCGATCTCCTTCAGTTCCATGATCTTATCCAGAGACTTGCCTAGAACACACAAACATATTTATTTAGGATATTTGTATAGCGCACATATCCATGCAACTAGTACATACTCAAGGCGCTGATTTTTTTCCTTGATCATTGGATGTCAATCTCAATGGAACATTGTATTATTAATCTCAACTCCCTGGGGATCATACAGCTCTTGCAGCCACTAGCCGCACCAAGTTATTGCGGCTTTCCCCTTTCACAGCAGGGTGGACTGGGACACATAGTTACAGTACTTTGTCCAAGTTTACTGCACGTTGCTGTACCTGCAACTAGGTGTTTGCACGTATTTATGTGGCCACCATCTGGTCATATACCAACGGATTCGTGGGTTTTTTAAGTTCACAGGGTTGTCTACTGTACACTAGGGGTTGTGACAATACTGAAAGAGTCTGCACACAAAGCTGACTCCAATGTTTTTCAAATAAAGGAGAGTGTTACTGATGCGGCTATCACATATCAATCATGATCTTATCAAGACACTGGTCTACCCATAGTGTTATCAAGATGATAAACTAACCCTTGAAACCTGGTACTATGATTCGATAAATACTGACTGACTGACTGAGTTTGGTTTTACGCCGCTTTTAGCAATATTCCAGCAACATCACGGCGGGGGACACCAGAAATGGGCTTCACACAATGTGATTCGATAAATATGCAAAGGAAGTCACTTTAAGCTCCAAATATTAATACAAAGTCTGCATGCTAAATGAACTATATGTAAAACCAGAGAACATATGTAATCAGTGGACATACATAATCCTTAAAAATTTCATTACACATATTCTTTGTGAGGAATGTGTTAACATTCCGCCGGTAATACAAAGTCCAAGATCTGAAGCATGGTCTGAGGTAGCATTGGCGGATCCAGAGGCGGGGTTCAGAGGATTCAATCCCCCTTTGAAAATGACTTATGACCACATTGAAGATTTTTTTTTTTGCTTTGGCCAAGACAATAGGGCTGAAAACACCCACCCACCCCCCATCCCCCTTTCAAAATTCCTAGATCTGCCCATGGTAGAACAGGACATTTGAGACTCATGCTTCCCTCACCTTGTGGCAGAAGCTGAATTGGGACGGGTTCAGCTCGACCTTCACCTCTGACCCCAAGACCTTGACCTGTAATGTAGCCCATTTTGCCATCAGCTTAGAACCAATGCCCTGGAAAACCAAATCATAATTCACATGACAATAAATTCACTGGTAACTGTGAGTCAAGTACTGGTGGCCTTGAAGGGTGGGTCTTTAAAGTTTTGCTCAGGTATTTGCGGCTAGTTTAATTTCTGATAAAGAACTAATGAAACATTCAAGACTGGGTACACAGGCATGTAACACCATCCCCAATGTTTGTTTAATGCTACTAAAAGAACTACAAATGACATCATTACTATTTTGACAAAAATAGGGCGATAAATCAACAAACAAAGCAGACAAAAACATTCTAACCGTAAACCATGTTTGTTTAAATCCACTAAAAGAGATGAAAGTGACAGTGTTTTTTTGTAAAAAAATACAGTAAATTAAGGTTGAATAACCTAAGCTAAATATGTACATAGCCCTAGAACTCCGTGGAGTTATAAGCTAGATAATATATGCATAATATACATAATAATCTATTGTGGGGTGAATATTAGCAGCCTCGAGGGACTGTCAGTTGCTGGCGAGGGACCAAAGGACGAAATGGTGAATGCCAGAGAGGCGTCCTCGGGTGGTGATATCTCTCAGATAGTGATTAGCAAACACCATGTTAGATTTCCAGAAGCATCCTTCCATAATTGTATTTAATGAACAGTTGCCGTGAAGGAGGCGGGGTGGAGGCCAATGCCCTGATTTCGTATGGATTAGATGTGTTGGAGGGTCCAGTCCTACTGCCTTATAGGCGTAGAATGACAGTTCTTATCCATATAGATATGGTGAGTACAGAGAGACTTCTGTCTGATTTGTGCTTGATAGCGGGATGAAAAAATCTTCTGGCTGATCAGCCTTGCTTTGGAGCAGCGTAAATAGATTATGAGAGCTCGTACTGGGCATAGAGATAAGTCCAATGTATCTTGAGATCGAGAATGTGGATGGCGCGGGGCGTGAAATAACCTGTCTGGTTGACCTGGTAGTTGATTTTTTGGCGATGAAATCCCATCTTAATCCCAGATGCTGTGTTTGATTGTCATCAAACTGTATCCTCTCATAATCTAGGCTGGTGAATTCTGGCTGCGTGGCTAGCGATAACAGGAAAACTGTTTCTGTGAGAGAAATTCAAAAGTTGTCGATTCCAATGGTTCATAATCCTCACTTGTGAGGGTGTTGTAACACTACATTCAGATCCCAAGCTGGAAGTGGAACTTCGCTTTTGGTCCTCAATCCGAGGAAAGCAGTAGTGGAGCCAGTAACTCTGGTGACTTTTTGTCAATTTAACACCCGTTCTCATGAAATCACAGAACTAAAAGCGGCAAGATATGTTGATAATGTCGAGCCTTTTAAATGTTTGTTTTGCCGTAAGTAACACAAATAGTCTGCCACTTGAGGATCGCGTAGCATCTCTTGCTGTCAAAACTTGTTTGCTGCATAATTTTGAAACTTTGCCACTTGTCATGCGTACAAGTTACGAGTTGAGTATCGATAAGGCAAAGCAAGTGCCAGCTATTGCGCCCTGGTAAGAATATCCTCTCTTGTTTAAACACATTTAATACAGTCCATCACGTGAAGTTTGAATACTTCTGGGTTTCTGTGCACCTGTTTGGTGTGTGGATCATATTAACAGGTTTGGCTAACAGGTAGCTCTAGTGCGGTTGACCCGATTTCTTGTATTAGGCGAGAGGCTTGCGTTCTGTACACGGCCAGTAGAAGCGACCAAAATGAGTTGTAGGCTCTGTGTTTGGCTGATTTTCTGCCATACTTGAGGTATTATTGCTGGAAGTAGAAAGCGTGCGTGCGCGTGAGGCCTTCCCATGATATGCTTAAATCCGTTGCCCATGCTTGTGGGTCTGGCACTGGTGACACGAGATATGGGTAGTTGATTGTTGAACCTTGTGGCGAATAGATCTACTAGCGGCTCCTGCTTGCTTGATTATCTGTGCAAATATCTCTGTATTGAGCATCCATTCTGTCGGCGGCGGCAGATGTGGCGAGAGTCGTCTGCTAGTATATTCCTGGCTCGGGAATGTGGCATGCTTTGACATGTAGATTTAGATCTTGGATTAATTTGAACAGTTGAAGGTTAGAAGTCAAAAGGTTAAAGTCGATCTAGATTGAGCCTTGCCTGTTCACATAAAGCGCCACTGTCGAGTTGTGGGGTATGTATCATCGGAGTGGCATTCTGTAGAATGTTGCTCCAATGTCTTATGGCGTTGATTACAGCTTTCATCTCTAATGTGTTTTATGTGGAGTTTTCTTTCTAGCTGATTCCATAACCCTGATGCCGTCCGGTTGGTGAGATGAGCTCCCCAACCTTGGGGCGGCAGCGTCTACATATAGATGGGTTTTGAATTCCTGCTCTGCTAAACAAATCCCTTATGAACTGATTAGATTTCTTTGTCCACCATAGTAGATGAGGGTCTGAGATGTTCCGGTAGACTGAATGGTTGTAGGTACCGTCGAGATGTGTGTTGATGAAGACCTGTAAGGGGCGTAACTGTAATCTGCCTATGACTGTCAAGTCTTGGGCTGATGTTAGAAACCTAGTAAGCTCTGCCATTGTCGAAGTGGTAGCGGAAGGTAGAGCTGGTGGAATGATCTGTTGGATCTTGAGCCAGCGGTCTTCTGATGCGACTATCACGGTTGAGATTGGTGATAAATCCCGAATGCCTAGGAGTGCAGATCTTCTGCGATGGTACTAGGTCCGACTTATTGTAAAGTTTACTAACCATCAGCTGTGTTAGTAGCTTTATGATGTGGATTTAACTGTAGTTTGAGATGCTGTGGATCTTGATCTACTTGTATCCGTCGTCGAAGAAGCGCACTCTCATTAGCCCTTGGCCGATGTAGATATGTGACAATCGGTTTAAGTTATCTGCATTGAATAACCATGGGGCTGATGCTATTCGAGATGGGAATTACTTTCCACTGGTAATGTAACCGATCTAAGCGTAAACCGTAGGTATTTCCTGGATTAGGGATGTATAGGGATGTGCAGATAAGCATCTTGTATGAATCTATACTGCCCATGTAGTCCATGGGAGCCCGAATCATGTGCGTAACTGCGGTAGATGTATCATGCTGAACCTGGGTGGTCTGCTTAGATAAAGTCTTGTTGAAGAAGCTCATGTTGTAAATGAGTCTGTATTTCTCCTTGGAGTTTTCTTGGGTACTAGGAAAACTGGGGGAGTAGAAACCTGGTTCGATGTTTCCTTGCTCTATTACTTCTATGGCCTGCTTGGTTGGGAGTAATGTAACAGCCTCTCTTAACTTTAGTAGTTGCTGTGTCTGTACCTCGAACTTGTGAGGGTTGACTGTTAGTGGAGGCTTGGCCTGTGGTGGGATCACGAAATCAGCGTTGAAGAATGTTGGAGACATAGGTGTCTTGAAGAATTCCCCAGTTTTCCCAGTGTGGTGGGAAGCGTCCACCCACTTGTGGCCGGTTATGGCTGGAGCGGCTGGGGTGGAAGACTCCCAGTGCGTTCGAACCTGTCTTTCAGCGTTTATAGTTCTAGGGAACCTCTGGGAACGATCCTGCCTCTTCCTGACCCTCCTCTATAGTTGCCATATGGGCGTGAAAAGAATCTCTTCCCCTGGAACTGGCGAATCTTCCTGTCTCTTGCTCTTTATGAGCCGATGGTGAATTTAGATCTCCCTGAGTATCTTTGTGACGTCTGTCGAATGACACTAGCTAAGCGTGTCCATCGATTTAATCATCAGGACTTCTCTGGAATCCTTGGTGACTTCCTTGGAGACTCTGTCTATTGCTCCGTCAAAATGGATGGGGAAGACCACAGGGGCTGTATATAGTGGAGCTGTAAAAGTTCTCACCCAGTTGCAGGAAAGGCGAGGAAGACCTTGACGACGAGCTAAAGGTCGAATGCTGCTGAGACAGATGTGAGATGATCTGTTAAGAACTGCTGGTCCTTCTTTTGCATGAGTAGGGCGGTAAATCATTCTATCATCTTCAGAATTAGGTGTTCGAAATCTGGTGATAAGTGTCTCATTTATTGTTCTAGATCTATTTAGACCCAAGAACATGCACCTTCGTCATGGTTTCTATCTGAACCAATTTCCGATCATCAATCTTGTAGTACTTGTTCTTGGCATCCGGAGATCAGCTTGTAGTTCTCATCGATGTCTTGCGCTTTGAAGAAGGGTCCATATTATCGCGTTGAGAACTTCTTGCGTGGAAATTTGGCAGATGTGGCGTCTGAACAGCCATTGGCTTTGTTAAATGCTGTATCTAGGTTCTGTGGCTTTTTGCCTGTAATCCGTCAGGTCGATTGGGGGCCAGTGTAATAGCATCTGCATCGTCTTCTTTCATCAGATAAGTCTCGCGCGAAGTGCCACTCTTGGAAGGTGATGAGAGATCTAGATTATTGACCATCAATATCTTATCTCTGCATCTGAGAAAATAATTCCTCCATCGTCTTCCATTCCATCATCATAAATAATAGAGGTTGTTGCTCTTCTGATGTAGGGCACAGTGTGGCTCTATCTCTATATCGTTTGGCGGCTTGTGGAGATCCCTAGTTGTGAAGCTTATGTGCAGACCTGTGAGGGTGATCGGCGTGGTGATATGCGTGGAGATGGCTGCGTGGTGATGGTGATCGTCTTGGTGATCTACATCGATAGGTTGATCTTCTTGCTGCGACCTATGAGGGGACTGATGGTAGCCATGGCTCTTGTGTAGTCCCTCGATGTCGCTTTTAGATAATGGCGATCTGGGTTTTCGGTGTCCTTAGCGAAGCATCAGCGAAACCGTCTCGTCGGTCTGGGGAGCGGTGATATGACCAACCAGAAGGCTTCCGTGTGGTCTGATGATCAGATTCATTATCTGAGTATGATGCGAAGAAGGTGATGATCTTTCCTTGCCGCCAGCGAAGGCCTTGCCGTGAAGCTGTACATCTGGGTCCTTACCGTCGAGGGTGGTCTGTGACTTCCCCGGCTGAGCTGCATCGTCGTGGCTGCTTTCGTTGACGGAAGGGGTGCCCTCTGGGGTGCTGTCGTTGGAGCCTTCGCGAAAACTCGGACACCTGGGATGGCTGCTTCTCCAGTCTGTAGTGGCCTTCCATCATGATCATGATCTGCTTCATAAGATCGTCTGGGATGATCTGCGGCGTAGTAGATGCCACCTCTCTGCGGTGCTAGCGGTTGGAGCCCTCAGCGATCTCGTCTGACATCAGTGTAGAGGCATCAGGCTGCATGGTGATCTCTGCTGAAGTCACTAATAAGCTGTCACTGGTAAACTTCTTGTGGCATTATGTCGGGTATGATGATAGGCTGGTCATCGTGTAGAGGCCCAATTCTGCTGCTGGAGCGATCTCGGCTGAAAGTTCTCGATGACTTACCCGATAGATTTCCCTTTGGAAGATGGCTGCCCTGGGAGTCTACGAAGTCTCGTTGAGAAAGCGTTGAGGCCCTCTTGACTTTGTCTGGCGATGTCTGGGAGGCGGTCGCTTCTTAGAGGTGAAGCCGGACTGCATCCCGATCCCTCTTCCGATGGGGTCTCAAAGCAGAACACCAGGCGGGGAGGATATTCGACAGCAGCTGACTGGATGGTGCAATCGAAGTATCGGCCATGTCTACACCTAGTTTCGTGACCTATCTGCAACCTGCGTCTCAAGGCATAAAAATGATATTTATTAAAGGCAGAATTGGTTAAATTAATGCAGTAACTGCAGCGTGAATCAAAGCGCACAAAGTAGTACAACTAGGGCATACTACATGCTTGGATCCGCGGGAGCGTAATCTACAAATGAGTACAGTTTTTCATCAGCGTAAAACTAGCTGAACAATCGCGAACTCCATTGAATAAACAGTAGAAACTCGATTAATTATCAAAGCAAATAACTGAAGGATACCCAGCTATGCCTTTATGGTAAACTATAATAGGTAACTAACTAAGAAAAAAATACTTTTATAACGAACAGGGGATATGACAAACTGACGGCTATAGCTTAACTGTTTTAAAAGTCCCTAATAAACCTTATATTATCATATAAAAAAGTGAATAGCGAACTACGGATATAACGAACTAATTGCAGTGGTCCCTTGGAGTTCGTTATAAAGGTATTTTACTGTAAGGCGATACAGTGAAATCGTAATTTTAAAAATGTTTCCTTTTGCATCGTATGGTTAAATATAATTAAACCTTAGAATTGAATATAAAATACAATTTTTATAAACACTGAAAATTAGCCATTAATATTGAAAAACGCTTTCAAAACAGAAGTTCCATAATGGATGCACAAATCTTGTCAGTTACATCCATCAGTGCACATTTCAACCAACACTCAGTCTTTTCGCTAATGTTGATACCTCAAAATGATATTGACTTACAAAACCATAAATTTCAAGTGTGGGTAAGACTAAGAGGTGAAAATTACAAGGGTCTTGTGATATTATCATGACTTGAAATTACAATTGAAACTCAACATATTTACAACACTTAGATAAAGAAAGGCACGACTTTGTAATTGGCACACAGATGATGACCTTGACCTATAAGCTGTCACTGACCTTGGTGTATTGTTCCCATTCTCCTAAAGCTGCAGTTGTTTTGGGTGGTTTCCATAGAAACACAGGCAAGTCATCCTCTGAATCTGAATCCTCCCTTTTGATTGGCTGAGATGATGTTGAAGGCTCCTCCTCCTCCTCATCATCATCAGACAGAAGACTGTCATCAACATGTTGCTCTGCAAGGTGCAGAAAGTGGAATGAGTGCTAGAAGATGTAATCTTAGAAATGTCAATTGTTGGTTATGTGTTCAAGAAATCAAACTTTTGACAAAACAGAACTCACCCTGAGGCAGGATGTCCTGGAGCTCCAGAGTCTCTGAGTTCCCGTGAGAGGTGAAGGTCACAGTCACCTCACCGTCTGCTACATCGTCAATGGAAGCAGGATGCCAGACGTCGTCCGAGTAACGGGCAAAGCACTTCCCTCCAACCTGCACATGGCTGAAAGATTGAGTTTTGTTTTAGTTTGTGTATTTATTGCTTAGTTTGAGTGAGTGAGTGAGTGAGTGAGTGAGTGAGTGAGTGAGTGAGTGAGTGAGTGAGTGAGTGAGTGAGTGAGTGAGTGAGTGAGTGAGTGAGTTTAATTTTATGCCACACTCAGCAATATTCCAGCTATATGGCTGGCAGTCTGTAAATAATCGAATCTGGACCAGACAATCCAGTGATTAACAGCATAAGCATTGATCTACGCAACTGGGATAAGATGACATGTGTCAACCAAGTCAGAATTGAAACCACAGACTGTACACACCTCAAAGAAAGCAGTCTGTAAATTATCAGCTTTGAACCAGACAACCCAGTGACTGTCTCAAGAGGGAGGGGCGTGGGTAGTCTAGTGGTTAAAGCGCTGGCTATTCGCCACAATCCGGCGACCCGGTTGAATTCCCAATATGGGTACAACGCGGAAGCCCAGTGTGATGTTGCTGGAATATTGCTAAAAGCGGGCAAAACCACCTGATCAAGTCAGTCAGTCTACAGGGTCATTCCATGCAAATGAGACAACATGCAATCAGTCAGGTCACCAAGCCAAAACCACCTGATAAATTTACAGTTTGTTTGTTGTCAAGCTACATAACGGTGGTATGTAAATAATCGATTCAGGACCACACAATCCAGTGATCACAGCCATGAGCATTGATCTATCAATTGGAATACAATGACGTGTTAACCAACTCAGTGAGCTTGACCAAAGGTGGCACCTGATCCTGTTGGTCGCTTCTAACATAAACATGGGTCACTGAAGACCTGGATGTCTAACCTGGATCTTCATGATCTTCATGGGTTGATCCATTTACAAGCACAGGTTGGTTTGGATACACAACACTGGTGACCTATATTCACTTCCCGAATCCCCATATTTGAAAAAAACAGTGGGTATAATTTGAATTTATAACACATTATAGTTGATCGATTTTGACAGCTTGAGAAAGAGTTTCTGCACCTGCAGCAATCTGAGTCTGTCTTTGTCTCTTAACAGTTTCCAAACGCAAATCAGTAAATATTATTTTTCCAAATTACATATCATTCACAAAATACTTATTTACCAGATGGTAAATGATTCATTGACTCTTGCTTTCTTGTCAAAAAGTAAACTATGTTTATAACAAAAACGCTTATAATGAAGTGACAGATATAACAAATTGCTTTTTGGGCCTGACCACTTGTAAAATTGTGCATTATGAACAGTCATAACAAACTATAATTAGTGGTCACTTTGAATTTGTTAAAACCAAAGTATGTATGGAAATTTCAGTTATATGGCAAATTTTTTTAAATCAAACCAATAAAACAGTCAAATTCAACAAATTAAGAAGAGTATTTTGGCACCCATGGTTGTTATTTATCATGCAACTTTCTGGAATTACTGATAACTCAGAAATGAATCAGAGAATCATGATCCGGTCCACAACTCTAGTTGTCCCTGCTCATGAACTGAAATTGTCAAACGCAGGTGGCCATTAAGGGCATCATCTGTCAAATCCATGTCTTACCTGTAATCAGGGTCCTGATATGCCTGGAGGTCTTGTATGCTGACCAGGTGTCCGTGGGAGTATCTGGAGGAGGACACACCAGCATCAATAACAAAATGAAACACACAAATACTGTTTGTTGGTTTGTTTGGAATTGGGTTTGTTTCTTGTTCAGTTAGAAATATCGGAGTTGATTAGAATTCACAACATTCTGACAGCAGCATAAATAACCGAATCTGGAGCCAATGATTGATATTAAGACCATATGAACCTTTAAGCATCTCTTACTACCAGATGGTGGCCAACCTAATGTCAAGACTGAAACTCACTTGCTAAATGAACAGAGACACACTAGGGTCATCGATGGTTGGAATGGGCAGTATCAACAAACATGTCAAAAGTATGATGATATACTAATAATTAACAATTAGTTACTCTGTATTTGCACAGATTAAAACATCCTATCTGGATATGTAATTCATGAACTCATCACTAAATATGAACAAGGCTTAAACATCAAATGTTCATAATTCAAATTTGCCACTTAATGATCAACTTGAACCATGAGAATCCTTAGAAATTTTCATTTAGCATAAATAGTTATTTTATCAAACATACATTTGTATCAATACTGTATCAAGATTAATAATATAAGTTTATTGATACATCAATATCGAAATATACAGAGACATTTACACGTGTAGTGAATATTCTTCCTAGCCCTATCATGTCATATGTTGAATAAAAGACATCTCAATTTAAAAATTGCTCTACTGCTATCACAACACAACAAATAAGTCCTTAAGAATACTGACTAGCCTTTTTTGAATTTGGCAATATATTTTAAGTTCTTATAACATGCCAAAGATAAATAATGATAAACTTTACAAATTACATTTTATGTCTGCTTTGGATATGCATAAATGTATGAAACAGAATATAAAACAAAACAAACAAACCCAACAACACATTACAATTAGGAGATAAACATCATGTGTTGGCCAATTTCCGGGTGTTATTGAGTATTTGAAGCATGGGAATTCATTTGGAACCGATGGCGTCAGCCGGAGGTTTCAAATGGAATATTCTCGTGCTTCAAATACTCAATAACACCCGGAAATTGGCCAACACATGATGTTTATTGACATTGTAAACATAAAAGTAAACCAAAAGGTCCACACACGTTTTTGTATCTGCACTCATTGACATGGAGTACGGGTACAGCAGTGAAATATCATCAGCCGGACGTTTCGGCTGTCTCCCATGGTAGCATCTGGAACTGCTCATTTGTGACGTCATTCAGACTTTACGTCACAATATGATTTGAATGACGTCATCTCAGCTGATGACGTAACAATACAATGGTGTGAGCGATGTTTGTATGTATTAATACGCAGCGAATTTCCGGGAATCGAATACCATTTGATCACGTTTTTCAACCAATCAGATTAAAGAACACAGTCACTTTTGGTTTACAATTAATTGTAATATATGAATAATGAATTTAAATGTACAAATATACACTCGTGTGCCATATTAAAGTTCACAAAATGGCCGCTATAAAATTTTCGCTAACTGTGATGAGATGTACTTACTTGCACTTTTCCTCTGAGAAGCGACATCTACCATCCAGGAAGAATCTGCAGGGCACCATAGACACATGGGTTGGGTTACAGAACATCACACTCACCTGTCATAACAACAAACAGAACCTATCACGTTACCATGGAAACACAGAACATCACACTCACCTGTCATAACAACAAACAGAACCTATACGTTACCATGGAAACACAGAACATCACACTCACCTGTCATAACAACAAACAGAACCTATACGTTACCATGGAAACACAGAACATCACACTCACCTGTCATAACAACAAACAGAACCTATACGTTACAATGTAAACATAGAACATCACACATACATATCGTACGTACCTACCTACCTACGTACCTACACACACACACACACACACACACACACACACACACACACACACTGCTCAAAGGCGCTTTGTTTTCCCTCGATCATTGGATATCCATCACAACAGCGCATCATATTTTTCAATCTCAACTCCCTGGGGATCATGCAACTCTTGCTGCCTACTAGGCCAACCGCGTTAATGTGACTTTTCCATCCTTACGAGGTACCCATTCACAGCTGGGTGGACTGGGACACATAGTCACAGTACTTTGTCAAAGTTTACTGCACATTGCTGTACCCGCAACTAGGTGTTTGCAGTCGTATTCATGTGGCCACCATCTGGTCATCTACCAACGGATTCGTGGGTTCTTTTAAGTTCACAGGGTTGTGTACTGTACACTAGGGGTTGTGACAATACTGAAAGAGTCTGCACACAAAGTTGACTCCAAGGTTTTTAACACCTGGTCACAGGTGGGCTCGATCCCGGCACCTCCAAGCTAGCTGGATTACTAGCCTGGCGCCTTACACAGCTCGCCCACCGCGCCCCCAACAAACACACTCACCTATCATAACAACAAACACAGAACCTATAGGATACCATGGAAACACAGAACATCACATTCACTTGTTACAACAACAAACACAGGACCTATAGGTTACCATGGAAACACAGAACATAACACTCACCTGTCACAACAAACATGTAATTTTCTGATTAAAATTGATATTTTATACTTATCCTGACTCATGCTTAATTGCTTGTCTTCTTCTTCTTGCGAACTATAGTGGAACACTTGAATCCCCTTTTGAAGCTCCCTTCAAAAAAGTGGACGTAAAATCACTCATCCCACGAGTAGCCTCCCTTTGATATTTGGTGCCAAAACCGTCACATGATCAGACATGCTCTTCACTCTCTCCGCATATGAGCCCGACAACCGGATCTACAGGGAAATCCAGAGTGCCATGAGGGGAGGTTGGGAGGGCTGACCTCATGAGTCAGGATAAGTATAAAATATCAATTTTAATCAGAAAATTACATATTTTTCCTTATCCTGGCTCATGCTTAATTGCTTGTAGAATGCGACGGAACCGGTGGTGGGTCAAGCCACTCTGGATTCTCTGCTGATTTACGTCCTGCATACCCCCCCCTAGGGAACTTCTAATGGCACCGTGTCCTTTCTTCCAGCTTCATCTGATGAGTCTGGGGGGACCACAACTTGTCAGATTTCTCTGGAATCGTCTTCTCCTGACATTATGTATGGATTTATGCAACTCCATATCTTGATGCTCGCATCAAGTGGAGAAGCGACCCTTCTTCATGTACAAGTAAGTCCTTACAAGTACAGGGTCTGTCACTCATGCTAGCCTGTCCTAGACGTGCGCATGGACTCTAAAGCTCTAACTCTTCCGAGTGATGGCTTTTTACAAGTCACGTGATAAATAGGGTGAGATTCATCTCAGCGTCTTTGAGGAACTGTCAATTGTTGTGCTACAACAAGAGGCCCAAACTGGTGAATGCCGGAGAGGTCCTCGGTAGCCATGTCTCTGAGGTAGTGGTTGGCAAACACCGTCTCCGACTTCCAAAAGCAGCCCTCCATTATTGTGGAGATGGAGCAGTTCCCATGCAGAGCGATTGTCGACGCCAGTGCTCGGACTTCATGAGGATTGGAGGCTCGTGGAGGCTCAAGTACTGCTGCTTTGTAGGCTCTCAATATGACGGCTCTCATCCATAATGATATTGTTGTATGAGACCTCTGTAGGCGTCTCCGTAGATAGAGGGATGAAAAGGCACTTGAATTTTCGTCTCCTCGTTTTCGACCTTTGTAGGTAGATTTTCAGTGCTCTGACTGGGCATAGGGATAAAACTTGAGTATCCTGTGGCCCAAGGATTGACGAGAGTGCTGGGATATGGAACTGTCTGTCTGGTTGACCGGGCAATTGGTTCTTTGCTATGAAGTCCCATCTCAATCCCAAATGTACAGTGTCACGATGTGCGTCAAATCGTGTTCGTTCAAAGTCCAGAGCATGTATTTCCTGACATCCGTGCTGCTGTTGCCAAGGCGATCAGGAACAGAGTTTTATGAGTTAACCTCTCATAGGATGTCCTTTCTAGTGGTTCGTAAGCTTCACCCGTGAGATGCTGCAAGACCACGTTGAGATCCCAAGCAGGCGCCTTAAACTTCTTTTGTTGGTCTTCCAACATAAAGGAGCGTAGTAATGCCAGTATCTCTGGTACTTTGGTCAGCTTCACACCCGTCTTCAAGCAGGCTGCCATCTTCACTCGGATGTGATCTGCAGGCTGCTTGTCCTTCGTGCAGGTTCGTCGTAGATGGTGTCTTCACCGCAGCCTTCTCCTGCGCGAACCTCCGTTCCATCAGGTCCATCATCTGCTGAGTAAACTGCTGCATGAAGATACCCGGGTTGAAGGTCTGCGCTGACAACTGCTGCTGCTGTAAAGATGACGACGCATCTGAGAGTTGAGGCTCCTTCCAAGGACTGCCTGTCATCTCTGGTCTCTGAAGTCTGCGTTGATAAGACGTCTGACTGCGTTGATATATAGATATGGCTGCTGACGTCACTGTAGAAGAAGACCTCATCTTCTTCCTAACTGTTACTTCAGGAATCAGGATGGGTGGTTCATTGTATATGTCTGCTTCGTCCGGTGGGGTGATATCTGCGGCGAAGGACCTCGTCTTCTTTGCTGCCCCAAGGGACGACTTCGATGAAGTCTTATCTGTAGACGATTTCTTCTTCAGAGCAGACGATGTCCTGGTCTTCTTAGACTGCGACGAGGGTAGTTGAGACGATGACAATCTCTTCATGGACCCGGAGCTGCCATCTGCCACAGTCAACAGCTCCGTAGTAGCCACCGGCAAATCACTGGAATGGTGAATCTCAGCAGACAATAAGACACGGTTATCAACGCATTCACTCTGTTTAGACATGACTTGTAAAAGTCGTCTCGACCTGTCCTTGGCACGTCTAAGAATGGAATATAAATAATTAGTAAATTCAATTTCAGATAAATGCTGACAAAGTTTACAGCGGAGGCTGGAAGAACATGTAGAAGTGCAGTTAGGACATAATGAATGCGGATCAGCAGCCGACAAACGAAACCTGCAACAAATGCAAGTTTTCATCATATGTAAACAAGATGAAACATCATGTCAACAACGTGAATAAACGGAAAATTTGGTACAAATTTCAAACCATATTGCTAAAGACCGTATACAGCTAATTTACAGTCAAAGCTTAAAATAAAAGGATATAATGCCGTATAGGGGACCCAGGCGCTCTCACAACCGTCCTCTAGGGCGAATAAGCAGAGAGTGAAGAGCATGTCTGATCATGTGATGGTTTTGGCACCAAATATCAAAGGGAGGCTACTCGTGGGGTGATTTTTCGTCCGCTTTTTTGAAGGGAGCTTCAAAAGGGGATTCAAGTGTTCCACTATAGTTCGCAAAAGGAAGGAGACAAGCAATTAAGCATGAGTCAGGATAAGGAAGAATAAAGAACCTATACTATAGGTTACCATGGAAACACAGAACATCACACTCACCTGTCATAACAACAAAGACAAAACCTACAGGTTACCATGGAAACACAGAACATCACACTCACCTGTCATAACAACAAAGACAAAACCTACAGGTTACCATGGAAACACAGAACATCACACTCACCTGTCATAACAACAAAGACAAAACCTACAGGTTACCATGGAAACACAGAACATCACACTCACCTGTCATAACAACAAACACAAAACCTATAGGTTACCATGGAAACACAGAACACCACACATGCATCTCATGATGACAAACAATGAAATTATGCTGACTTTAGATTGTCATGGATATATGAATTTCAAAATACACTAGTTCACCCATGTCATGCCATAACACTTAGTCTGAAGTGGGAATCCAAACAGTGCTGGGGGAGTTGGGGTATCCCAGTGGTTAAAGTGTCTGCTAATCAAGCAGAAGATTTGGGTTTGAATCCCCACATGGGTACAAAGTGTGAAACCCATTTCTGGTGTACCCGTCACTGTGATATTACTAGAATTTGCTAAAAACAGCGTAAAAACATACTGACTCACTGACTCACCGAACAGTGCTAAGATTGTTTAGTGAAAGGGCCACTTGTCATACCGAAGACGCAGGTTCGATTCCTCACATGGGTATGACGTGTGAAGCCCATATATGGTGTACCCTGCTGTGATTTTGTTGAAATTATGCTAAAAAAATGGCGTAAAACAATAGTCTTTCACTCAATTCAGTATATTTCCTGGCACCTATCCTGACCAATAGTTACACAGAGCTGGTAGTTCATGTACCAGAGGGAGGTAGCCCTACCTTGGGTATTTCGTCATCAGTGTTGCCGGGCTCCACTTGAAACACCAGTGCATTGTGGTAAGCAAGGCCACCCCAGTCATGTGAGAAAGGGGCTCGACATTTCATGCCAACAAGTTTTGAGAAAGACTCTGCAACTGAAGCATCTGCCTCTTCTTCATCATCTGATTGGTCGGATTCTTTTCCTTGTAGTTGGTTGCCTGTAGGTGGTGGTGATCCACTGGAAGTGCCAACTGGAGGAGCATCAAATACATCCCCTCCAAGTGCTGCCTGAGGATTCAAACAGAAATACCTATCAGAATTCAGTCAGGGGATTCAACCTGAAGACTGGTACTGTCAGAGTTTGAATAGGCGGTTGAAAGAGAAGACAAGCACCTGTCAGTGTTCAATTCAAGGGTTCAAAGAGAAGACAAGCACCTGTCAGTGTTCAATTCAAGGGTTCAAAGAGAAGACAAGCACCTGTCAGACTTTGATTAGGGGGTTCAAACAGAAGACAAGCACCTGTGTGTGTTCAAGTAGGGGGTTCAAACATTAGAGTTCAGTCATGGGTTCAAATATTCAAAAAGCACCTGTCAGACTTTGATTAGGGGGTTCAAACAGAAGACAAGCACCTGTGAGTGTTCAAGTAGGGGGTTCAAACATTAGAGTTCAGTCATGGGTTCAAATATTCAACAAGCACCTCTCAGACTTTGATTAGGGGGTTCAAACAGAAGACAAGCACCTGTGAGTGTTCAAGTAGGGGGTTCAAACATTAGAGTTTAATCATGGGTTCAAATATTCAACAAGCACCTGTCAGGCTTTGATTAGGGGGTTCAAACAGAAGACAAACAGCTGTGAGTGTTCAAGTAGGGGGTTCAAACATTAGAGTTTAATCATGGGTTCAAATATTCAACAAGCACCTGTCAGGCTTTGATTAGGGGGTTCAAACAGAAGACAAACAGCTGTGAGTGTTCAAGTAGGGGGTTCAAACATTAGAGTTCAGTCATAGGTTCAAATATTCAACAAGCACCTGTCAGAGTTCAATCAGGTTCAACTATTAAACAAGCACTTGACAGACTTTAGCCAGGGGGTTCAAATAGCATCTGAATCACATTATACAGAACATCACATTTCTAATTCTAAAAACCTCAGAATTATCCACATATATTATATACAACATTTGATACAATGCGAACACACCTCAAGACCTTGTTTAAGTCCTGATAAGAAATTCTTATCCCTGTAAATATTTGTCTCCTTCCTTCAGAAGTAAGAGAGCAAGTTTAAAAGAGTTTAAAATCTGATCATTGAAGATAAGCTGTGGCCAGCTTGGTTTATCAGTCAGAATAGAACTGACCGGGGGCACTGGATTAAAGAGTGTTGTAAGCATGCAGTGGAGGTTGAACTGAGAGTAAAGCTTACTGCGCAGAACTATGGAATAAATGTTTTAAAGGCACAAAATGTTAAGACATAAAACATAACTAATATTCTACCAAAACAATAAGTAATATTCTAACTAGTGTTCTACTCCTACTGACAAATTCAGGTGTACAAGTGATTAAATGGCAACAAGGGCATACACCTTACTACTAAATATTATCTCATTTTAATCTACATAATCTTAATCAAAAAAATAAGTACATATACTGAGGGAAACAAATAAGGGAAAATCACTTCATCGCAGTGTTCCTTTAGTTATTCTCAGATTTTCACCCGCAGTGCAATACAAAGCTTGTGAAGAAATCTTAAAAGAATAAAGGAACATTTGTACTTTCTTGTGTTCCCTTATTTGTTTCCCTCTGTATATATACACATATTTGACTCTGCCACAGTGGCTCCAGGGAGATGGGAGAAACAACAAGTGTAACCCTTGTGTCCAATCACTTAGACATTTTTGAGAACATTATAGGTTTATACTGAGACAAGGACATGTCAACGTTCAATCAGTTTAATTCAGACCCATGGGGATCAAACAACCAGATTTCACCTTTAACATATGTAATTTATAATCCATGTAAAAAAGATGAAAATTTCCCTGACCTGAAACGCAGAATATTCATCATCGATTGTGTTCGCTGCGGATGTTCCTGATGATGCTGGTGGTGTAGCTGCAGATGCTTCCAGAGATGCAAGCAACTTACTTTTCTTCAAAGATAGTAAACTCTCTGCAGGAAAAAGTCAACAGTAACCATTGTAAGTAATTTGAAATTTTTGTCCTAAAGCGATTCTCATTTATCAAACTATATCTTCTATCACACATAAATTAAAAGCCTGTCAAAACATACAATAAGCAGGGTACAAGTGACCACATCTCTTGTGGACCTTGCTGCTTTGCTACAGATGCTGAACTATGTAATATCGTTGGATAAGTAAAACAAATATTATTAATTTGATGTGTCCTTTTCCTGTTAGTTTGTTCTCTAAATCCACACTGAGCAATATTCCAGCTAGTCGGTGGTCTGTAAAAATCGAGTCTGTACCAGACAATCTGGTTATCAACAGCATGAGTATCTCTATCATTCTATGCAGTTGGGATACAATGGTGTG
The DNA here is from genome assembly GCF_003918875.1 of Haliotis rubra. Lineage (NCBI taxonomy): Eukaryota > Metazoa > Mollusca > Gastropoda > Lepetellida > Haliotidae > Haliotis > Haliotis rubra. The sequence continues at coordinate 276,705 of NW_025765525.1, read as the reverse complement.
TGTCAACAAAGTCAGCGATCACCCAATCCCGTTTTCGCATTTATTGACAAGCATGGGTTGCTGAAGACCAATTCTAACCAGGTTCTTCACTTGTAACAAGTGATCTGTATGGCCGCATCTCATATCGACTGGCCACACCATGACATGGAGGCCTTGGAGAACCAGCTCCTTTGATATAGATGCAGAACATTGTAAACCAAAAGTCACCATATTCTTTAATCTGATTGGTTGAAAAACATGATCGAATGGTATTCGATTCCCGGAAATTTGCTGCATACTGATACGTACAAACATCGCTCACACCATTGTATTGTTACGTCGTCAGCAGTGATGTCATTCAAATCATATGATGACCTAAAGTCGGAATGACATCACAAATGAGCAGTTCCAGATGATACCATGGGAGACAGCTGAAACGGCTGGCTGATGACATTTCACTGCTGTACCCGTACTCGATGTCAATGAGTGCAGACACAAAAATGTGTGTGGACCTTTTGGTTTACTTTTGTGTTTACAATGTCAATAAACATCATGTGTAGGCCAATTTCCGGGTGTTATTGAATATTTGAAGCATGGGAATATGTCGGTTCCAAATGAAATCCTGTGCTTCAAATACTCCATAACACCCGGAAATTGGCCAACACATGATGTTTATCTCCTAAATGTAACATCGTCAGATTAAACATTTTCGGACGGCAGTGTTTACTCTTGCTTCAATGAGGCGGCTTATGTCAGCCTGACATTGTATATACTTGGATAGTGGCTCATGCTTACGATAAAGTTCAAGAAAACAACAGATGTTCTAAGTGTCCCAAATCTTACAACACAAAGATACTAATACTACAAGAATTGATTCCATGAGGGCTAATGACGAAACTAGTATCTCTTGTACTTTTAGATATCATTTCGACAGGGTGGTTGGGTAGCCTAGGGGTGAAAGCGTTGGCTCGTCACGCCGAAGATCCGGGTTTGATTCCCCACATGGGTACAATGTGTGAAGCCCATTTCTTGTGTCCCCTGCCGTGATATTGCTGGAATATTGCTAAAAGCTGTGTAAAACCATACTCACTCACTCAATCATTTCCACAAAAACAATAAACACAATAATATTATTTACAACCACGTTAATACCAAGGAGAGATAATTTGGGCTGCAACGTTTCACCCTGATTGGATTCAATTAGATTTTCGATATTGGACCCTCGATTTGTTCATTTTCGAACTTGGCGATGTCTACTTACGACAATGCTCATTGGATAATTAGCCCGAAGTCAACCAATATGGCGCTCGAAACTGCTCGAGTTGGATTAAAAATTACGTTTTCGCTGTGTGGAAACAATTGAAATTTATATTCAAATATCAAAACGAAATAGTGATAATGGTTATCGAAAAATTAAACTAAGATGTCAGATTTTATTTTCAATGAATCGAATCGAATCGTTGCAGCCCTAATGATAATATGACATGCAATACTGAAGGAAAGAGAGAGACACATAGGAAAATTCTCCTACTGGATAATAATCTTAACTTTTTTTCATAAATTTACATTTTAAATAGACATGATGATGATTGTGTGTCTTGGATTGTGGACATAAGCATGGTGTTTCACCTTGTGTCAGGTTGATAAGCTCTGTGAGATCCTCCTGCAGTTTGATCAAGTCATCTGTTGCACCAGCTGCTTGTACCGCCTGGCTGACCTGAGCAAGCTGTGGGTTAAAATAATAATTATCAAAATTGTGGGGATAATGGGTAAAAATATAGGTCCATAAACAACTTTTGAGGACACAAGAAGCAACTCAATTCATTGGGTGGTTAGGCTTTGTGGTTGATTGCATATCATGTGATCTCAAATCCCTGTATCATGCTGTATGCTCATTAAGTCAGTCACTTGATTGTCCTGTTATTTACAGGTCACTATGACATAGCTGAAATATACTGACAGCTGGAGTGCAGTTAAACTAAAACTAAATCAGTGTTATGATTTTGGACATTTCTTTCATGTTTTTGTATGGTAGTAACACTGATGATATCAAGTTTATTTGTTTGTTATGATTTAAGCACCACAGTTAACAACAGTCCAGCAACATCACAGCACTCTGTAGTTAAATCTTAACCACACAATCTGATGATTGCTATAATGTCTAATACTATATCCTAATTGAAGTCTGGGTACAATAAACTGAATCACAAATTCTGACAACCTGATCACACATGATTAAGCTGCCTCTATAGGTAAATCATCAGTTACTCAGGACCTTGCCTATCCTGGAACTAGGACTGGGCTACAAGTTGATGTACTTGATTTTTTTGTTTATTTATTTTACCGAATGTTACGGATTGGGATGAGTTATTTTTATTAGAAAAGGGTTCTAATTAACCCTTAGGATCGTAGACACTGGAATAACCTACCCCAATCCAACTTAACCCAACGATTAACTCAAGATCAGTGACGCCTATGCCAGAACTGTCAGCCTGTGCCAAATAACCAATACGGCAATAGCCATCTGTCAATCAGACAGCAGAGTAATAAACAGGAACATGGAATCTGCCTTAAAAGTCGTCACACCCGTGAATGACCCTGACTGGTGGGTGTGGTTATATTCACTTCGGTGACATGGTTATAAACGAAGAAAGCTGCAGCGTTGCTCTGACTTCTCACAAATATAAAATCCACCGGTAAACCACATTGCTAAGCGGAAAATGTCCACAGTTTTCGCGCAATGTGTAAGTCGAGCATATATAATCTACGGTTATCATATGTCAGAATTCAGGATCCAAGATATACCTGAGTTCGATACATTTCCAGCGACTGCTCAAGGCCTTCTTCGTCCATATTGCTGGTCGGTTAAACAAAATAATCGTTATTGTTTACTTTCTAGTTCACAAACCGGTACTGTTCATGGGCGCCGCCATATTGGTAAAGCTAAGCAAACTAGCTCTTTTCGTATAACTTTGAACTTACGTACAAAATACGTTCAAAATAGTTTCCTAAAGCTATTAATTATCAACTCCACGTTTCCCTACTTGAATAAACCATTCACTGGCTCGTGAGGGGACCATCGTATCACAATTGCGTACATCGATGATGTCAATCACTGGATTGTTTGGTCCAGACTCGATTGTTCTACAGATCGCCATTACACACCTGGGCTTAGATTTTCGAAGCTCTCTTAGCGATAAGATAGTCGTAAGCTAATGTTAATGTACGGCACTTACGACTAATTTAGCGCTTAGAGAGCTTCGAAAATCTAGGCCCTGGGATATTGCTGAGTGTGGCGTGAAACAATAAACAAACAAATATAGAGGGCAATTTAGGATTTAAACCCGAGCACCTGATATATATTCCAAAACAAATGCCAAAACAAATGCATAGTATAAAATTTATGAAAATAAACATGATTGAAAACGCAAGCATGACACGGTCGTTATTCTTTTAAAACTCATTAAAATGTACATGTATGTTTGAGTCGTTGTCCTACACTCTGAACAATATATGGAGATTATCTAATTAGCCTCGTTTATAAAATACAAATGTTGCACCGGAGCTATAAAAAATATAAGATTCCATATCTATCTGGCTTATCTTGAACCAAGACACATAATTTAACACGCGCATTGTCCAGTGTTCCAGATAATACACAAGGCGAGAAAACAGCCACACAACAGTTGCAATGTTCCTCGTCCTTCTCTGTCTCTCCATCAGCGTGACGCTCAGTAAGTTTATGTCCTACCTCGAGACTGTCTCAGTAAGTTCATGTCCTGCTTTGAGGAAGTCGTCTCTTATTGTGTTCATCTTCTTTTCACATTGTGTTCATCGTCTCTCTACATTGGGTTCATCTTATCGTCTAACTGTTGCCACGTCTTTAGCTTAGCCATAATATAAACACTAATTAAAGCGGCTCTGTCAGCGTTGTTTCGTGTGTTCATTCAAAACCGATTTGACTCCAGCTATTCAGTTATGGCAACCTATATTCCAACTATGAGACGACGGTTTCTAAAACTTCGGTTCTGGGCCAGATAAGCTTTTCAACTTGTGTAATCTTCCCTTTGCTTTGTATTTACCTAATATTTGACTTATTAACTTGAATTAAGCTCTTACATTTAATTTATTATTAGTATTCAATTTGTCTTGGCGCTCTCGTCCGATACCGGCCACAGGTGGCCCAGTCGTTTCAGGCGCCGGAATTGGCCGATGAGAGTTGCGTCCCTTGGGCAAGCCAGGGACCTATGATCTTGGTTTGCCCCAGTATGTTTCTATGTTTGTCGACAAGATAACCGTGCTCGCTGGTTCAACTAAAATGGGAAACATCTGAGAAATGTACCCTTGGGGCCTTGCGCCAACACTGACCCGACGCGCAGTGATATAACTTGAATACTGTTCAAAGCAAAACCCATCCACTCACTCACTTACTCCTATTCCACAGGCGCGTCCTGTGACAAGGGCTTTGTTCAGTATGGTAGTTCCTGCTACATCGTCCTCCCTGAGACCGGCACCTGGCTCACTGCAATGGTAAACCGGGGTATACAAACATATAGATTTTATTCCACATGGGTATACAACGTACACAGGTCATAAACTATATACTGCCCAAAGGAAGTTAAGGACCATTGGAATCTTTCATATTAATAACATTGTTAATTTATCTCTAATGCCACCAGAGATGATCATAGTACTATGAAAGAATCGTGTTTTTCTAAACTTTTGCAGTGGCATATTATTGCCAGATACATACCAGATGGATACATCCAGGGGGTGGGGGTGCCCCCGTCACCCCCGAAACAAAATCCCTGAGGAGCACTTCCTCCTAATCTTTGGACTTTATGATTTTCACTATAACACAGGAGTACTGCAAGGCGTTCGGTATGAGCTTGACCATTGTTCAGAGTGCTGACGAGAACAAGTTCCTCCAAGACTACCTCTACACACACAGAGGTGAGTCTAGTTCCGACGTCATCATAACATATATGGTAGCTGATGCTATACTCCAGTCCTCCATCATGCTTATGCATCAGATCATTGTATCGCTTGTATTATTTTTGTATTAAAATTCATTCAGTTTCCAGATTTTTCAAGAGGATGTTCCAGTCTATTCATAGGATAGAAATAGAGGAGTGAGTGAATATGGTTTTACGCCGCTTTTAGCAATATTGTAGCAATATAATGGCGGGAAACATCAGACAGGGGTTTCACACATTGTACCCACGAGGGGAATCGAACCCGGGTCTTCAGCGTGACGAACGGAAGCTTTGACCATTCCGATATTTTTGACAATCCATACATTTCATCACTGATATTATTAAAATTAAGCACAGATAACATTTATATTTGATTTGAATTCCTTTACTTTTTATCATCATCATAATCATCATCGTTATTATTATTATAGGTACTTATAATAAAGCTCAGGACTTTTGGACAGCGGGGACCAACATGATGTCGACCGAGTGGGCGTGGGCAGGGACGGATGAGGAGATTGAGACGTTCTTCTGGGGCCCAGGGGAACCGAACAACTTGGGCAGCGGCGAACGATGTCTGTCATTCTATGCAAGGGCCAATTTCACGTGGGACGACGAGCACTGCACGTACAGCGGTTACCCGTTGTGTGAGAAACAGTGAGTGTAGCGCGTCCTATGCCGTTCAATTCAAACCCATGAAGATCCGGGTTAGATTTGGTCTTCAGCAACCCATGCTTGGCGACTAGCAGGATCGGGGCGTCCGGTTCGCTGACTTGGTTGACGTATGTCATCCTAACCCAATTGCGTAGATCGATGTTCATGATGTTGGTCACTGGATTGTCTGGTCCAGACTCGATTATTTATAGATCGCTGCCATATACCTGAAATATTGCTGAGTGCGGCGTTAAACAACAAACAAACGTTCAATTCAAGTAATGTTCAACATACCGCATGTTTCCATGTGTTCATAACTGCTGGAGCCACTATCCATGCTATATAATACTAATTTCGATATAATTTGACAGCAATCGTCATCAAGACAATTCCTATTTTGGAATCCCATTTATCATGTCGTGGTTGTCGTGTATTGCGCTCAAACGCATCACAATGTGTTTGTAAACGTTTGTCATTAAAAAAAGGAAACGATACATGAAAAGTGCATGCAGAAAACGTTTTCCACATAATGCACGTGTGTCGGAAAGACGAGTAGAGACATCGATTATGAAAGGCCACACCAAATTCATCATTTCATGACGAAATTTACGACGTAAACGAAGATAGAAAAATGCCAAGATTGAATGTTCTACTGACCGAAATATCGCCATAGAGAATACCAAGAGTCACCACTCCTGCTCCGGAATGATTAATCCGGGTGTATCACCTACGTGACCGATTTGCTACAGCAACGGACATTACAGGCTAGGTGCCTGGTCTTCGAAGAATTTCCGCCCAAACCATCAGAAATCGTCTGAGAGAAGTGGGAATGGGAGCATATCGACCAAAAGTTGGACCTGTAATGACACGCCTACACCGACAACGACGTGTCCAATGTTGCAACAGGGTACAGGCAGGGAACCTGGGGAACGCATGGATCGTGTTTAGTTCAGCGATGAATCGCGTTTTCTCCTTCAACGACGGGATGGGAGACAACGTGTCTATCGACGTCAACACGAACGTTTTGCGCCGAACTGCGTTCGACAGGTCTACAGATGTGGTGGAGTGAGCGTCATGGTGTGGGGAGCCATGTCCTACACGGGTAGATCAGAGCTAGTGGTGGTTCAAGGCAATCTTACAGCAAATCGCTACATCGACCAAATCCTGCGACCGCACCTCCTCCCACTTTCTAACCACCAGAGAGAGCTGTTTCGACCCGACCCCACGCAGCTCGAGTGATCTCGCCAATGCAAACGTCAGTGTGCTTCCTTGGCCTTCCAAATCGCCTGATCTGAACCCGATCGAGCATCTATGGGACGAACTTGATCGACGCCTCCGTAAAAGTCACCATCGTCCTTGGACACTTGCAGAACTTGCCAACGCCTTGCAGGAGGAATGGCGAAGAATTCCCCAAGCAAAAGTCCCACGAATTCTGCAATCCATTCCAAGGTGGTGTCGAGCAGTGACAGCTACAAGGGGTGGTGTCACCAAGTACTGACCTGAACGCCCCTTGTGTCCACATATGTACAGTGAACTGAATTAATACTGACAATTGCAACAATACATATCTTCATCCGTGTGTCGAATTCCCTTCATCTATGTTCAAGCTTCATCGACTTATGTACACTTAAATACGTTTAATACATTTCCTTATTTTTGACCTATGCGTTTCTTTTTGAAGAAGGCATGCAAACAGGGTGCACGTGACCAACGCAGTAGCCCCTTACACGTACATGGGTGTCATTCTTGATTTTGATAATTTTCAAGAAGGTCAATAAATCACTGTAGTGAGTGAGTATAGTTTTACGCCGCTTTTAGCAATATTCCAGCAACATCACGGCGGGGGCTTCACACATTGTACCCATGTTGGGGAATCTGTCTTCGAATTCGGCGTGACGAGCGAACGCTTTAACCATTAGGGTACCCCACCGCCCCGATAAATCACTGTAGACCATTAATTTTGACAATCATCTTGCATCACACAGTTGTTGGTGTTTGTTTCTAGTCGGGTTGTTTTTGTTTGAAAATGACAATCGTACACATGCAAATTTCCCGTCATACACCAATCATCTTTCAAGAGCGGTGAGGTGAGGTGAGGTGAAATTGGGTTTTACGTCGTGCTTGAGAATATTTCGCTCATATGACGACGTGCATGCGTGTGTATGTGTATGTGCGGCTGCTTGTACTAGCCCAGACTTAAGTTGGTTTTCTAGTGCTAGCCCACTGAGATACCATGCCGCAGTGAAGCATGAATACTCTACTCAGACACATTATACTGACTCCGAGCCGACCAGTCCTTGTTGTACCCATTAGTTCCGAGCGCCAGGCAGGGACCGACAAGTGCCATATTTTAACGTCTTTTGGTACAGTACAACCAGAAATTATTGAGAATTTAAGGATTGTAATTTTTTTCACTCATTACTCACGTATTAAATGTGAATATTAGCGGAACTTAACTCCAGATTCAAAGACAGGTGAACAGTTAGTATTTTGTCAAGTCACCATGGGCAGCAATGCAGGCTTCAATGCGACAGGGCATACTACTGATCAAAGAAGTTAGAAAGTCGTGGTCCATGCTGTCCCAATATCGGACCACCTCTTCTTTCATTTCAGCAATATTTGTCAGATTTTTCTTACTGACACTTTCCTTCATAAGTCCCAAAACATTTTCTATTAGATTTAGGTCAGGGCTATAGCTTTGCCAATCTAATAATGTCATATTTTGGGTCTAAAACCAGGCCTGTGAATGCTTTGAACGATGTTTTGGGTCGTTGTCCTGCTGGAAAATCCAAACATTTCCATAGAACACGTGAGCAGATGGAAGTAAATGTCCCTCGAGAATATCTGTGTACCGCTCACTGTTCATATTCCCTTCAAATACACAGAGGGGCGTTGCCCCTAACACAGACATGCCACGCCACACGTTAAATTTCGGACTGTACTTTGGGCGCTGATACAAACGTTTTTCAGTTTGTTTGGATCAGAATTTCAGTGTATTAGGAAACAGCCACACAGAACTTTCATCTGAGAAAATCACATTGTCCCAGTTAAAATTTCTATGCTGTAAGCACCAGTTCAACCTTCGCTCCTTTTGTTCAGGTTTCATGATCGGTGATGGAATTCCTCGACTTTTCTGCCAACCCATTGCATGCAGCTCAGATCTAATTGTCTCCTTACAGACAGCCACAGTTCCTCTATCAATCATATCCAGCCTTAAGTTTTCTAAACTTCTTCGTTTGTTTTTAGAACCAAGAATACCAAGCCGCCTCCTGTCACCGACAGTCAATTTTCTGGGCCTACCTGCGCCTCCCTGGTGCTCAATGCCATATCCATTTGCAATATTTTTCAAAACACGATAAACAGTGGACAAAGGGATGCCTGTCCTACTTGAAATAACTTTAGCTGATCTGATGTCCTTGTTATAATACTCTAAAATCAACTTCCTCTTCTCTAAATCATCCATACTGAGGATCACTGAAAATGTCGTCTGCTAGCAAGTAAACAAAGGGGGATAAATCTTCACAAACTAATGAAAAAGGATTAACGGAGTTGTCTCTGTTGAATGAAACCAAGCACTTGATAGCTGGTCAAGGTTGTTTATACTAGAAATCCAATTAAACATATTCCTAAAATTCTCAATAATTTCTGGTCATACTATATGACACGATTGGGGATCGAACCCGCGACCTTCCGCTCTCTGGGCGGACGCTCTAACCACTACACCACGGAGGCGGTCTGTTTCAAGAGCGATTACTGTACCAACAACTATGGTCATTGATTGATTCCGATGATATATCTCCCAGTTTTTTCAATTGTAAATTAAAAATGAAGTTCTTCTACTTCTTTTGAAGCGTATATATACTATTCAGAAAAAGAAACGCATAACCCAGAGATCTGTTGCGAAAATGTTGTATTTTCAAACATGTATAACTCGTCCACGACTTTAAGAAATGAATTTTGGCATCAGTTTAGATGTAGGAAATGTCTATACAACCCAGTGGATAATTTTAGATAACGGAGACGGTGAGCGCCATGGTGACGACGTAGCACGGGCCCGACGTCGGATCTCCTGGCTCTCAGTCCAATCTCTCTCAACCTGTTCCGTACAATTTGACCGGATATCCTCCGAAGTCCAGGCACCCTGGCTGCTGTGCTCTCACCCGTGGCAGTACGATCACGTAAATGTAGTACCCGGATGTACTCATCTTGGGCTGCAGTAGTGACTCGAGGTCTGCCTGTACGGGGACGGTCATTTGTTATACCTGTTTGGTTGTAACGAGCTGCAAGCCGTGATATCTTGGTCAGACTAACATTCAGACGCCTGACAACAGAAGATTGGTAATCCCCACTGTGCATTCTTTCAATGGCGATGTTCCGTGTCGCAGCGTCAAGATGTGGCGTAGTGATTTGACCTTGAAACTCCCTCAAAACGAATGCCGATTTCCGAAAGTAATCTGGATTTTTATAGCCAGACATGTGCAGTGCATGCTCTTTGCTGCACAGTTTCAACTGGAAGGTGATGCCTTTTTAATCCTTGTAAGAAATCTCATCAAAATCAACATTTTCAGGTAACGTCGATTTTTTACTTGTGCAATTGTGTAAAATCATATTATCAACCCTTTTGTTACATATTTTGACGATTGTTTGAACACAATAGGTAATTAATAGATTTTAAGAAATACATAACGCCTATGCGTTTCTTTTTTGGGATAGTATATAATCTACCATTTAATACGTAGGCCACACCTCACCTCATCCGTGAAGCATCCTAACGCCATCCCCCTCCTCCCTCCGCCATACCTCTATGCTTACGATTTTTCACCGTTTTTGAAATTCCAGACTTCAAACCCGAGCACCAAGCAAAGTCCAAACATATTATCTTATCTCATGGAATTTTCATAATAGTCCAGTCAAACGCAACCCACCTTCCGTTTTACGTAACATAAGGAATTGGGCCGCTGGCCTATATTCTGAAAAACATATACACAACTTAGCTACTCGCTTATCTTGAAGACTTACCCCAGAGATTTAGGTTAACACGCTGCGTTCAGTGTTCCTGAGCTGGACAATACACAAGGCTAGAAATCAACAACAGTTGCAATGTTCCTCATTCTTCTCTGTCTCTCCATCAGCGTGACGCTTAGTAAGTTCATGTCCTACCTTGAGACTGTCTCTCTATCTCTATTGTATTTGGCTTGTATACGCTTGTCTTCATCTTGTATTTAGCTCTCCTTACCGATATATTCAGTTTGTCTTCGTCTTGTATTTGGTTTGTCTTAGTCGTGTAATCCGCTTGTCCTTATCGTCTATTGATCATCAGTTGCCTATATTTTCCTGTTCTCGCCTCCTACTCTTCATGGCAGGTGCGTCGTGTGACAAGGGATTTGTTTCGTACGGCGATTCCTGTTACATCGTCCTCCCGGAAACCGGCACCTGGCTCACTGCAATGGTAAACCGGGATAAAAAAAATATTCCAGAATATCGCCATTTCTAGCTTAACCATATTACAATTTTCCACCAAGCCATACTACACTATAGTACCATTGATATACTGCTTAGCGAGTTGCCGTCTTGTGATGAGTGGGTTTGATAAAATACTTATTGACAGAACGAAATAACTGCGCATCAAGATACCAAGACTAGTTTTGCAAACGAAGACCACTTGGAACTTTGGTGACACAAGTTTTGCTTTCTGATACAGGAGTACTGCAAGGCGTTCGGCATGAGCCTGGCCATTGTCCAGAGTCCTGGCGAGTACAACTTCCTCAAGGACTACCTCTACACACACAGGGGTAAGTCCAGTTGTGACGTCATCAAGGGGGTGAAGCGGTTCATTCTATGTTTTATCGATTTATTGTATCAATGCATTTTGATTTTTTAAACTTAATTTTGTTTGTTCCCTTCCTTAGAAACAGATGTTGTAAGTACATGTATCTGCAATTATTACATGAAAGGTGATACAAATGATTCTGTTGCCAGGAGAAAGTCCATCCAATGTCAAAATGAATATTAGGAGCACTGGAAAACATTTGTTAGTAAAAGTATCAATATCATTAATTCTCTTTGAGATGAATCTTATAAAATTTTCTAAAAAACCCCAACTAAAACTACATAAATAGATATGTATTTTTGGAGAGTATATCAAGTCAAAACATTTATTACACAACAGTCTCGTTTCCTGATGACTGAGTTCCGTTCTATTGCGCAACTTAGTACAATAACCAGTCCAGAATTTTGAGGCCAATTCATTTAACTGGATACATAAATATTAACCAGTATTATTTGATACATCCAAGCACTTGCATAATTGTATATATATTGCAACACTACGCTCCTTATAATCCCTGCAAACGTGTCGTGCAGCGTGCTCTGTCGTACAGCGAGCACTGACAAACAGAAACCTGGAAATCGCGGAAATCTCAAAACGAGGCTCTGCCGCTAGAAAAGTTTGGTGATCTGGTACGAACTTGCTATTATCTCAATCACATTGTGCTTTAGAGAACTACACTAAATAAGCGCAAAGAACGCATAACAGGTGTAACCAGTGAGTCAGATGCATTGTGAATCATTTTACGACCTCATCAAACGCGGGCTGTCTGTGACGTCTTAGTTAAGGTCATGCTGCCTACACCTCGCCATAAAATATAGCAATACGATGTTATTAAAGTTTAAAATTAAAATTCCTTTGTAAAGACCATTTTCTTATGAAACAAGGAATTGGAATTCAGTGCAACCATAGTTGTTCGTGATGTCTATTTTCACTTTCTCACGAGAAAATTCGGATCGGCTGAAAAGTAGGTCATTGTCTAAATAGGTTAATGAGACTTATGTTTGGTTTGTGGTTCAGTAATATATTAGTCGGTAATAAATAAAATATTTTATGATTTTTTTCGTCGTCTGTTCTATCCTTACAGCCAGCTACACACATGCTCCTGACTTTTGGACAGCTGGCTCCCACATGATGTCGACTGAATGGGCGTGGGCAGGGACGGATGAGGAGATTGAGACGTTCTACTGGGGCCCGGGGGAGCCCAACAACTCGGGAGCCATTGAACGTTGTCTGTCATTCTATACGCGGAAAAACTTCACCTGGAACGACGAACACTGCTCGTACCCCGGATACCCGTTGTGTGAGAAAGTGTGAGTGTCCATTAGATCTCAGGTTCAAGTATCATTCAGTACCAACATGCGGCAAAAAACAACACCTTTACCACTTCAAGAATGAAACTGCAAAATGTTTAAATGACCCAAGTGTACACTAAACCAATCCAAAACACGTCGTGTAACACAACAGCGCTCCGTGCAGAAAGTGCAACACCACTACATCATGTTTCGTTAAAGAATACGTGAAAATGTGAAAAAAGAAAGAAAAAAAAAGAGAAGAAAAAACACATGCCGCTTCGGCAGCAGAAACTACACAAGTAATCAAAGTGTATAAATGATACAGACGGCATGCGAGACACTCCCATGACAAAGAGGAGAAAAAAAAGAAAAAAAAAAGACAAAACATAACTACAAAAACCCACAGCACTGAACTGCCACGATTGACACCCCATCAACGTTAGCAAGCCCTAGGTATGATAGCTGATGGGGGCCATCCATGCCCACATTGCTAGATCGTTTGTAGTATATATATAGTTAGTCGACAGGGGGCAGTTACTGACAAAATAACAACGTCGCCAGAGATTGAGGTAGGCCGAGACTGTACGCTGTTGGCAGCGACGTGACTGGCTGAGGGATGTATTCACTGATGAAAGCCGGCTCTGTCTGTTCAGAGCTGGCGACAACGACCACATATACCAGCCAACCAACAAGAGCTGATCCTAGTATTCCAGATCGCCTCCGTGGTGTAGTGGTTAGAGCGTCCGCCAGGAGAGCGGAAGGTCGTGGGTTCGATCCCTGGCCGCGTCATACCAAAAGACGTTAAAATATGGCACTTGTTGGTCCCTACCTGGCGCTCGGCATTAATGGGTACAACAAGGACTGGTCGGCTCGGAGTCAGTATAATGTGTCTGAGTGGGGTATTCATGCTTCACTGCGGCATGGTATCTCAGTGAGCTAGCAGTATAAAACCAGCTTAAGTCTGGGCTAGTACAAGTAGCCACACATACACATACACACGCATGCACGTCGTCATATGAGCGGAATAAAGTACGACGTTAAACCCAATTTCACCTCACCTCACCTCACCTCACCTCAAGACGGTGTGAAAACACAACGGTCAAGTTTACACTTTCTTTTTCCAAGCATTTAATAAATCATCACCATCATCATTCTTCATAATTCAACTAACCTTGGGTATGCCAGGATCACATGGACCCTGTTTTGAATCAGAGTAGCACTCAATATTATCCTGTGTTGGGAGGACCAAAGCTGTTTTAGTTAGTTGAAAAAATAAGATTATGTCTGAGATTTGTTCTGTGTGATACATTTATTTATTCACATTTACATTTCTGATGTCTAACGGAACTCCTTGTTTTCGTTTACAGACTTCAGCTCATGCCTGGAAAGTGAATTTACCATTCTGTACCAAATGAAATAAACCTTGTCTTCAAAACGAAATCGCTTTTAAGTAGATAACTACACTGAAAGGCAAACGAAACGTAGTAATATTGGAAATGCCATTTAAGTATCAATGGAGTGTTTGAACCTATTTTTAAAATATACATCGGAAGTCAAGTTTGAGGAAAACATGAATCGTGGTCGTACAGCCTGTTTTGCCCCATAAAGTATTGTTTGAGATTGAGGGTTAGAAATGTTTTTGTTTGTGTAAAGGGAAGAGTTTACACACACACACACACACACACACACACACACACACACACACACACACACACACACACACACACACACACACACACACACACACACACACACACACACACACACACACACACACACACACACACACACACACACACACACACACACACACACACACACACACATAGATTGCCGACTTGAATGGCAATCGTTCACTTGTTTTCTGAACACAGCAGCTATGGCTAGGTTAACGAGAGATAACGACAACAAGCCATTGGACGTCTTCACGCTGGTCAGCGTGCTCGAGTCATTGCTGATGACTTCAGTTGCAGTGTGCGAACTATAGAACGTCTTAGACAGCGATACAACGCCACCAACAGCACTGATGACCGTCCAAGTAGTGGTCGACCCCGTGTAACAACACGTCGCCAGGGCCGTCATATGTCGCCCGGACCGTCATATCCTCTATGAACAGAATAGGCCTGAATCCTGAAACGTGATTTCGATTAGCCGTCAATCTTTTCCTTGAATTGTTCAATCCATACCAATTTTAGTTATGCTGTTTTACAATATCCTATCACAGAGGCCAACACAAGAAAAGTACCTCAAGTCATGAAGGAGATCGTACCCTAGCCTTTGGCGGGACGATCGAACTATAGTCTGTTTGCAGTGAAAACTTACCGATGAATTTCACTTTAAACTAAAATGTAAATCAAATAAAGTGAAATTACGATTGCAAATCCTCGTAATTTTACCTTTACCTTACCTAGTTTCAAATCGCTATTATTGATTTGTATTACAAGGGGGTATACACATTAAATGAAACACCGAGAACAAGTTGGGTTGGTCTAAGCTAACGCTCATCACGTACCGCACGTGCATTTGTTTCACTGTTCCAACTACTGCGCTTACCCCCTTGTAGTACAAACCATATGCATTCAAAGCGATTTGAAACCATGATCGTTTGTTAAACAACTTTTATCCGAAGTTGAATAAAATTCTGACTTTTATAAGTGCAGTTGACAAGGTAAAATTATGAGGAATTGCAATTATAATTTCTCTTTATTTGATTAACTTTTTTGTTTAAAGTGAAATTCATCGGTACGTTTTCACTGACTATAGGCAGCATTCGCGATATCCCACTAAACATCCTCTGTGTGCGTGTACACATGCGTTGTGCTTGTGCGTGTGCATGTGCGTGTGCATGTGCGTGATTCATTATATACTAGTCCACACATCTGCCATCACACCTTGGTTTATCACTCTAATGCCAGGAAGGCTAACAACAAATACCATAATTTGGAATGAGGCGGCCACGGGATCGAACTACTGATCTCCGCTCTTTGGACAAACGCTCAGTCCACTAGGCCACGGATGCGGCTCCACATTGACAAAACGATACCTTACCTATTCAAGGTTGTTATAAAAACACTCTTCAAAAAAATAAAAAAAGAAGAAAAACAAAGAAACGCACAAGCCATTTTAGAAGTATTTATTGCGTTAGTTTAAGAGCAATTATTTCATGGAATTTCATTGGTAAATATGGTGAAATGGTGAAACTTCACACGTCTAAGACAAGCAGTTCGCCAACACAACAGCAGCCTTTATTGTTGTGTTTCTGTGTTACGTGAGTCCACAAGATGGCGTCAAAGTCAATACTTTGTATGGCCACCATTGGCAGCAATTACTGCTCGACACAGACTCGGTACAGACTTGATAAGTCGACGAAGTCGCCCTTGCGGATTTCTTCACCACTCTTCCCGCAATACGATGGCCAGTTGTGAAAGTGTCTGAAGCGTGTTTTGACATACACGTAGTGTTCACCATATGGATGTTCTATCGGGTTTAGATCTGGTGATCGGGAAGGCCATGACAAGACATTGACGTTAGAACTGGCAAGGTAGCCGATCGTGACGCGTGCTGTATGTGAAATGCGTTGTCATACAGGAATACCTCCCTCTGTTGGTCCATAACCGGAAGCATGTGACGTGCAAGGACTTCGTTGATGTACCGATTTGCTATCAAATTCCCTGAACCATCACTAAATCAGATCTTTGTGTGGATATCGAACCCTACACCATGACACTGCCTCCACTGAATCTGTCGACCTGTCTCCGACGGTAAACAAGCTGTCGTCCATCTCGCCGGTGAAGAAAAAAAATTCATCACCGAACCAGACTCGCCTCCAGTCTCTAAGGTTGCAGTTCCTGACTCTATAACACCACCACAATCGATTGAGCCGATGGAAGTCTCTTAAAAGAGGGGCAACAACCTGCCTTCTTGGTCGAATCCCCACTTCACGCAATCGACTCCTGACAGCTCAGTCAGAAATTCTTCTGAAACCAGGGATGCGTTGTGCAGTCTCCACATCTGTGGCAAGACGATGACGCAAGTGTAGCCCGGATGTAGACTCCCCAGCTTCAAGGGGTCCTATGGCGATGTTTTGATTGGCGGCACTCAGTCGTGGCGTGATGATTTCCACTTTTCCACGCCCGTGAAGATCCGGGTTAGAATATTGATCTTCAGTAACCCATGCTTGTCGTAAGAGACGACTGACCGGATCGGGTGGTCAGGCTCGCTGACTTGGTTGACACATGTCATCGGTTCCCAACTGTGCAAATCGATGCTCATACTGTTGATCACTGGATTGTGTGGTCCAGACTCGAATATGTACAGACTGCCGCCATATAGCTGGAATATTGCTGATGTTTGCACAATGTGTGCCTCTTTACAGTGATTAATACCGCATGCTTTTCCGCTTACTTGCACGTGCATTTTGCTTTGCAAGTTTTCTTGGTGACGTTCGGGCGAATATTTCTTCAAACGCTTCTGAAAAGATGACGTTTTGGAAAGAAAGAGTATATTTGTATTGTTTTTGCCGCAGCTACATGAGTTCAATATTCATAAAATCACCTATGCGTTTTTTTTTGAAGAGCAAGTCTGGCTCAGGCAAACCAACGGTCGATAGCATGACCAACGATCCATGCGACCATCAGCCACAATCCACATTTTAGGACAATCAGTAACACTGACCGCGTCGGGTGGAACAAAGCGGTAATGATACTGTTAACCTTATCTGATCTTATTGTGCCTTTCATACCCAGAATCATCACCTGGAATCACTCCTTAGCCACACGGACTGTTGACCTTTCACGGGTTTATCAAGATTTGGTTATTGGTAAAAACAACAATAATAATAATTATTCATTCGATACGGACTGGGGGACAGACTACCCCAATTTGAGTGGACGTAAGCATCAACATCAACGTTAACATGTCCAAATACTTCGGGCGTCTTTGGATAGCCTAGTGGTTAAGCGTTCCCTCGTCACGCCGAAGTGAGACATCATCAGAGTTACGAAGATTATAGTTTTAGATGCTACGTTCCCTGGAACAAGATCATTCAGGTACGATGGTGCCATATTACTCTGTATTTTGTTAAAAAGACAAAGGTACAATGCGTGAAGCCCATTTCTGGTGTCCCTCGTCGTGATTGCTGAAATTGCTGAAACATTGCAATGAATGGCATAAAACTAAACTCACTCACTTACACAAATACCTATACAAAAAACAACAACCAATACATCACAAGGTCAATGTAATTCCATTACCCTAATTTAACATGTTTACGAAGGTTTTCGACCCCCTCTGTTTGTCTCGTGTCCTCATTACTTTTATGATACATTTTCTTCCTCTGTCGAAAAAGCAGTTTCACTTCCGCTCACTAACTTAGTTCTCTCGCTTATGACCATAAGTTGATTGGATGGCATTAAATCGATCCCGAAATTGGACAATATAGTGACGGTTGGGTCAAGTCTCGGATATGCATATATTATAGTCGGTCATAGAGGATGGTATATAACTAGGGCTGCGCAATATAACCGGTTTACCGGTATTTACCGGTTCAGACATGAAAACGATACGTATTGCGATACGCTGATCAAAAACCGGTATTTTGACTTGCATTCGGAAAACTTCGTAACACTCGGAAATCTTCGGATATTTCCTTGTTTCATTTGTGCCAAATATTATTTACATTTCTATTTTGTCATGATTAAAGGTTGTTGTTAAAGCTTAATCAAGCATAGTTTTTTGTGTGTGTTTTTGCTCTAAAAATCAAGCTTTAACGCGATTATAAGTAGTTCTTTGTTTAAAAATACTTCTTGCAATATATTACAATACATATCGCAATATATGCTTTCGCATCGCAATATATCGCAGTATGAAAATTCTCTGCAATACCCACCCCTATATAACACAACATGACCTCGGTAGGTTAGCATGTCCGAGTCTATTAGTGGAGGCTATCTTGTTCAAGATGGCGGCGTTCTTTCCACACCTGTTGTTTCTGACTGCGGCGAGTTGTAAGTAGACATGATGTTGTTGTTTACAGTAGGTGTTTTGTTTATTGTTTATTGTACACTGAGCAGTGCCCCATACATGACGGCGACCTGAAAATATCGGAATCAAACCCAGACAAACCATTGATGGATATTGTAAACAACAGCCCCGTCGGGCAATTTCGAGCTAAGTGAGGGGAGGTGAGGTGAGGTGAAATTGGGTTTAACGACGTGCATGCGTGTGTATGTGTATGTGCGGCTGCTTGTACTAGCCCAGACTTAAGCTGGTTTTATAGTGCTAGCTCACTGAGATACCATGCCGCGGTGAAGCATGAATACCCCCCACAGTATACTGACTCCGAGCCGATCAGTCCTTGTTGTACCCGTTAATGCCGAGCGCCAGGCAGGGACCAACAAGTACCATATTTTAACGTCTTTTGGTATGACGCGGTCGGGGATCGAACCCGCGACCTTCCGCTCTCCGGGCGGACGCTCTAACCACTACACCACGGAGGCGGCCTTCGGGCTAAGTCAATTCAAGCGCTATAAGGATTGACTTGGAATGAGACCGCACTGAGTGACAGCTGAAATTAGTACTAGCTGACAAATAATCGGCGTAGACGTAAGCAGTGTGCGAAATTGACTCTGGCCCGCTAGCCCGTGGATAGTAAAAATCCAGTCGGGTCAGTAAATCTCCACAGTCACTGGCCCGACTGGCTTGTGAATTTTCATGGGGTCATTTTGTAAATATATCACTCTCTCCGACTATTTAAGTGATAGTACACTTTTAAAACTTTTTGCAGGATTATGGCCTGATAAAAAGTGTTCATCATATTAGCAGCTTAATGAAACCTTTGTCTACATTCATATTTCGGGCTAGAGAATTATTTTGTTGACCAGTAACTTTAAGGCATAGCTAGCCCGACTGGCTAGCAAAATTTGGAAACTATCTCGCACACTGGACGTAAGTATCGGGTATTGTTCTGTCCGTCTTATCGACTTAAAAGGCTTCATGCTGGGCCACACTGTAATTAGCAGCTAAATGAAACCTTTGTCTACATTCATATTTCGGGCTAGAGAATTATTTTGTTGACCAGTAACTTTAAGGCATAGCTAGCCCGACTGGCTAGCAAAATTTGGAAACTATCTCGCACACTGGACGTAAGTATCGGGTATTGTTCTGTCCGTCTTATCGACTTAAAAGGCTTCATGCTGGGCCACACTGTAATATGCTTGTTGGCTTACAGTTCATGTGCAGTGATGTAAGGCTTTCCTCCAGAGGTGAGAGCTCGGAAAGCTTGTTCGACATGGTGAAACCCAGAAACCTGCTGAACGACGGCAATGAAGTGGGCGAAACTGGGGTTCGATCTTCTATTCCTGTCACTGTTAAGGGACACAACTCTGTAGCGACTGAAGCGCCTGTTGACGATAAAATTGTATATAGAGCAAATAGCGATAGTGAAGGTTCATCTTTACTGGACGGCATCTGTCGTAACTCTATCAACCATTGGAATCTCTTTAATGGACTTGAGTGATTGTAGTTTCAGTCGTCTTCGGCTGCCCCAACGGCTTTGTCCGCCATGATGACTCCTGCTACAAGGTGTTTCCTGAGAAGGCCACCTGGCCGGCAGCTGTGGTACGTATGACGTCATCAGGGTACCTACAGCCAAGCTGCTATTAAATCGACATACATTCGGCTTTGATTAGCATGCAGGTTTGACAAATTGATTTTCTCAAGTATTTATTAAGCAGTAAAGCAGAACCCTCGAGAAATTGAGATTATCTCCCCTGCTTATCATGCAGTAAATAACATTACTGAATGACCCTTACTCAGTAACATACGGGCGCCGTTGGGTTTGGGGGCCAACCATAGTCACCTTGTCTCGAAGTATCGTAGCAGGGAAACAGTGTCAACTATTGACCTTGGTCATGTCAACTGAGCATCTGGAGGAGACGTTTACTGACATCCTGCCCCCCAAAAATTAAAAAATATAGCATCTAGAATGAAATTACATGTACTTGCATTGCAACTTTATTTTTTTCAGTGGCCAATTCTTGACAGTTTTTGTTCGAAACACAATTTGTGTTGGGCTCAAAAGACGTGATAACTCTGAACATCCTATCATCCTTTGATTGGGTGGTGGGGTAGCCTAGTGGTCAAAGCGTTGGCTCGTCACGCCGAAGACCCGGGTTCGAATCCCCACATGGGTACAATGTGTGAAGCCCATTTCTGGTGTCCCCCGCCGTGATGTTGCTGGAATATTGCTAGAAGCGGCGTAAAACCAAACTCAGTCAGTCAGTCATCCTATGATTAGAAGTGTCCAAAACAATCCCAGAGAAAATGTTAACCTCGTCACAGCACCCTCCCACTGAGAACTACCCTTCCACAAAGACCCACCATCGCCATCATCTTAAGCCTAACCCTCCCCCTACCCAGAGTATCCAACAGTCGACCCCTAAAGACACGGGGGAGGGGTTGGGTTGGTTGAAGGTAGCTATCTGATCCACTCCAGTCACTAGGGAACACGTATGTAAGATGCACTGCCTGCTACTCAAACGTTGTCTTCACTGTAGGCGTACTGCAAAGACTTCGGACTGAACCTGGCAAAGGTGGAGAGTCAGCGAGAACACGACTTCCTGAAGAACTATGTGACATCCATCAAAGGTGCGTGCAGTCTGGCAGTAGCTGGATATTATCTTAGGAAACATTTCACGTAGCATTTTTCAAATCAATCTGCGTTTTTACTTGCGTCACGAACACTCTCCCTGACACCCAACCCGATACTGTTAGTCGCCTCTTAAGACGGGCATGGCTTGCTGAAGACCAGTTCTAACCCAGATCTTCATGGGTTCCTGGCATTTCACTGTAGATAGCGAAGAAGGAATATAATTGTGATCTGAGACCTGATTTCCCTCACTCACTCTCCCGACAGCGCTGTACCCAGGCTCCGTGGACTTCTGGCTGGACGGGACCAACATGCTGTCCGGTGATTGGATATGGGCGTCTACAGGGGAGACAATCAAGCAGTTCTTCTGGCGCCAAGGGGAACCCAACAACCTGTCTCCAGGGGAACGCTGCCTCTCCATGCATGCCGACTACTCCTGGGATGACGAGCACTGCAGCTATTCAGAAGCCTTTATATGCGAAGTCGAGTGAGCTTATTTACAGCAACAGTGAACTACGTTTGTAACGAACTAACAGATATAACGAACATTACTTGGTAATATGTTGCATATTTTAATATAAATGCGTCTAATGGCTAATGAACTAAAATCAGTGGCCCCTTTAAGATCGTAATAACCATAGGTTAATGCATATGATTACAAGGCACATACGCGCATTAATTGCCGGAAGACAACGAAGGGAAGGTGCACGACAATAACTCATGGTGGCTTAAATATAAAACAAACACGAATTGGTTATTCAACGGTAATTATTTACACTCCAATAAGATTCTAACGGTTGCAATATTTCAGCGACTTTTACCAACCTAGTAAAGTTTGGAGAATGTTTGTACATTTCAATTTCCATATTCAAGTGTACATCCGGCCGTCAATATAGGAACGCACAAATGTCATTGTAATCCAAACAAAAAGAAATCTTTACAGATCTGGTTTTCAAAATACTTAAAATTTTGAGCCCTACCGATTGAAAATATTAATATTGTATCACGCCAAATATAGCAATATCGGTGATGTTATCTCGGGTGTTGGGTTACCAGGGTTACCAGACCTGTGACCACCATGTTTACCATTTCCTTGAGGACCTACCTCCCAATTCACAGAGTTTGATCCATTCATCTTGGAAACGGTTAAGCGCCACACACAGCCCGCAGTGTTGTGTTCAGTGTGCAAAATTGCCACTGGTCCGCTATCCCGTGGCTAGTAATAATCCAGTCGGGCCAGTAAATCTCCACTGTCACTCACCCGACTGGCTAGTGAATTTTCATGGGGTCATTTGTAAATATAGCACTCTCTCCGACTACGTAAGTGACAATACACTTTTATATCATGCAAGATTATGGCCTGATAAAAAATGTTTATCATATTACAGCTTAATTATGAAACCCGTGTCTACGTTCATATTTCGGGCTAGTGAATTATTTTGTTGGCCAGCAACTTTCAGGCATAGCCAGGAAAATTTGGAAGCTACACTGGTTGTATTCAGCATGGAAATATATACATGCAGCGTTAAGAATACTTTTAGACATCATATGCAACGTCCCAGGCCGTCAGTGTATCACAGTATCAGTACCACAACACCCAGGACCAGTACCACAACACCCAGTACCAGTACCACAACACCCAGTACCACGACACCCAGTACCAGTACCACAACACCCAGTACCAGAACACCCAGTACAGTACCACAACACCCAGTACCAGTACCACAACACCCAGTACCAGTACCACAACATCCAGTACCAGTACCACAACGCCCAGTACCAGTACCACAACACCAAGTACCAGTACCACAACACCCAGTACCAGTACCACAACACCCAGTACCAGTACCACAACACCCAGCACCAGTACCTCAACACCAGCAGCAGTACCACAACACCCAGTACCAGTACCACAACACCCAGTACCAGTACCACAACACCCAGTACCACAACAAACAGTACAACACCCAGTACCAGTACCACAACACCCAGTACCACGACACCCAGTACCAGTACCACAACACCCAGTACCAGTACCAGAACACCCAGTACCAGTACCACAACACCCAGTACCAGTACCACAACACCCAGTACCAGTACCACGACACCCAGTACCAGTACCACAACACCCAGTACCAGTACCACAACACCCAGTACCAGTACCACAACACTCAGTACCAGTACCACAACACCCAGTATCAGTACCACAACACCCAGTACCAGAACCAAAACACTCAGTACCAGTACCACAACACCCAGTACCAGTACCACAACACCCAGTACCAGTACCACAACACCCAGTACCAGTACCACAACACCCAGTACCAGTACCACAACAACCCAGTACCAGAACCACAACACCCAGTACCAGTACCACAACACCCAGTACCAGTGCCACAAACGCAGTACCAGAACCACAACACCCAGTACCAGTACCACAACACTCAGTACCAGTACCAGAACACCCAGTACCAGTACCACAACACCCAGTACCAGTACCACAACACCCAGCACCAGTACCTCAACACCCAGGTACCAGTGCCACACACCCAGTACCAGTACCACAACACCCAGTACCAGTACCGCAACACCCAGTATCAGTGCCACACACGCAGCACCAGTACCACAACACCCAGTACCAGTACCACAACACCCGGTACAGTACAACACCCAGTACCAGTACCACAACACCCAGTACCAGTACCTCAACACTCCAGTACCAGTACCACAACACCCAGTACCAGTACCACAACACCCAGAACCAGTACCACAACACCCAGCACCAGTACCTCAACACTCAGTACCAGTACCACAACACCCAGTACCAGTACCACAACACCCAGTACCAGTACCACAACACCCAGTACCACAACACCCAGTACCACAACACCCAGTACCAGTACCACAACACCCAGTACCAGTACCACAACACCCAGTACCAGTACCACAACACTCAGTACCAGTACCACAACACCCACTACCAGTACCACAACACTCACTACCAGTACCACAACACCCAGTACCAGTACCACAACACCCCAGTACCACCAGTACCACAACACCCAGTACCAGTGCCACAACACTCAGTACCAGTACCACAACGCAGTACCAGTACCACAACACCCAGTACCAAATTGCCACAACACCAGTACCAGTACCACAACACCCAGTACCAGTACCTCAACACCCAGTACCAGTACCACAACACCCAGCACCAGTACCACAACACCCAGTACCAGTACCACAACACCCAGTACCAGTACCACAACACCCAGTACCAGTACCACAACACCCAGTACCAGTACCACAACACCCAGTACCAGTACCACAACACCCAGTACCAGTACCACAACACCCAGTACCAGTACCACAACACCCAGCACCAGTACCACAACACCCAGTACCACAACACCCAGTACCAGTACCACAACACCCAGTACCAGTACCACAACACCCAGTACCAGTACCACAACACCCAGTACCAGTACCACAACACCCAGTACCAGTACCACAACACCCAGTACAACAACACCCAGAACCAGTACCACAACACCCAGCACCAGTACCTCAACACTCAGTACCAGTACCACAACACCCAGTACCAGTACCACAACAGTACCACAGTACCAGTACCACAACACCCAGTACCACAAACCCAGTACCAGTACCACAACACCCAGTACCAGTACCACAACACCCAGTACCAGTACCCAACAATTCACAACAGTACCAGTACCACAACACCAGTACCAGTACCACAACACCCAGTACCAGTACCACAACACCCAGTACCAGTACCACAACACCCAGTACCAGTACCACAACACCAGTACCAGTACCACAACACCAGTACCAGTACCACAACACCCAGTACCAGTACCACAACACCCAGTACCAGTACCACCCAGTACCAGTGCCACACACCTCGTACCAGTACCACACCCAGTACCCCACTGCCAGTGTACCACAACGCCCAGTACCAGTACCACAACGCCCAGTACCAGTACCACAACACACGGTCTATCTGGATGATTAAGTCATGGAGTACATTTAGTAGGTTCTTCCAAACAGCATAGGCTGTTTGGGAACCCGAACGAGGTTATGATGAAGGTAACGAATGATACTCATGGTTTTGTTAAACTATGGCCATCACTATACAGATTGACAACAATCTTACGATATCTTATGGCTACGATGGTTTCTGAAATAGGAGTCTACGGTTTCCTTACGATAGCTTTGAGATCATTTTAGGTTTCGACAATCTAGGCCCAGTACATCACTTACAGCAAGGATGCATTCTGTCTGTAACTGACTATCACCTGAGCATGGTTTATATTGCCTTGCAGTGCGTCAGTCAACCCGGGGAATCTGTTCGGCTGAAGGACATACTTTACGAAGACGTCTTCCGTCTGTTTGTTTGTCGAATAAAACACATGCAGCATCGGTACGCTGCTGTTTTGAATTAACGTCGTGATTGTCAGTGTGTTCCATTATGGAAGCGTATTAGTGCAACATTCTCAAAAATAATATAATACTTTCAGTTACGTAAAGTTAAACGAGAGTAGGCGAGAGTAAGGGCAATGAATTTAGCGCTAATTGACTACTGCCTTTCCTGAAATGCTGGAATATTGCTAAAATTGGCGAAAACCCAACACATCGGATAATGCAACTGAAGGAGCCCAAACAGCTCAAATCCAAAATCACACGATATTAAAAAAGTGTTTAACTTTGGTTTTTCTCCGTATAGAGAGAACATCAAACGGCATGGAAAATATTATGTCATTGTTACTATATTTAGTTTACGAAATCCTGTTGTGTTAGTGTTATTTAAGAATTACAGTTCGCTCTACCACCATGTATAGTGTAATAAAGCACACTTTCGCCCTGAACTATACACTCAAGGCCCAAAAAGAGGCCCATTTTATTTTTGATATATGAAATTTATTCAACATTGATGAAATTTATTTTCTATTGTTTAACAATCGCCAAAACACACCAATAATGTTGTCATTAGGAAAAATTGACTTCGAGATAAAAAAAATCGTGAAATTTGTGCAAATGGTCAAATACACATATTTTAAGGAAAAAGGCCACACTACGTCAGAAAAAGGGGCATTTAACGACCGTTGGCATGACACGGACGTTGTGAAACAGGAAAACACTTTAGATATGCCTAGACTGTATTCAGAACAGCGTTAAAGAGTCATAGGAATGATAAGCACGGGAGCTTCTCATGCCCATGTCACAAGAACGTTCGGTTGTCACAGACATACCATCTATAGACTTATTAAACGTTTCAATGAGACTGGCAGGACTGTTGACCGACCAAGGGCAGGTAGACCAAAGGTCACTACCCCCAGGAAGATCGATATCTACGAATTCTACATTTGAGGAATTGGTTCCTGACAGTTTCGGAATCGGCATCAACGGCACTCGGTCGAGTTGTCAACAGACACACAGTTAGACGACGACAACAGCATGCCGGAATTCGAGCCCACAGACCATTCTTGGAGCAATGCTGACACGTCAACATCGCCTGAACAGGTTGATCTGGGCACGTCGTGTTCGACGATGGCAGCTTCGTGATTGGCGTAGGGTTCTATTCAGTGATGAGAGTAGATTTTGTTTATACCATAACGACGGTAGAACACGTGTGTATCGCCGTCGTGGTGAACGTCATGCCCCGTCATGCGTTGTGGAGGTACAGGCTCATGGCGTTGGAAGTGTTATGGTTTGGGGAGGTATCCGTGGCAAAATGAAGACGCAATTGGTTACAGTTCAAGGCAACCTGACAGCACACCAATACACTGACAAGGTGTTTCGTCCAGATGTGTTTCCTGTCGGTAATCAACACCAAGGGACATTATTTCAACAAGACAATGCTCCTGCACACACAGCTAGGATTGTGACAGACTTCATGCGAACCAATAACATCAACGTTTTGCCTTGGCCGTCTCGTTCCCCTGACTTATCACCCATAGAGCACCTCTAGGACTTTCTGGGCAGGCAAATCAGAATGACACTTAACCCACCAGCAAACCTGAGACACCTGAAGCAGGCCATTCATGAGGAATGGAGGAATATCCCAAATGCCTTCATTAGACGTCTCACAACGTCAATGAGACGTCGAGTACTTGCATGTATCAATGCAGAAGGAGGACACACAAGATACTAAGTAATGCACTACTAAACGTTGACAAATGTGTTTTAATCTGGAGTTCACAGATAGTGTTCAACACAACTGAAAACATGTAACTTTGCCCTTTGATACCAGTGTCATTTAATTCATTTTGCTTGAACATTACTTAGTGTTTGACGTGGTAATAGCCTCTAGATGTTTAGCAAGTGGCCTTACTATCAACATAAACAGATATGATATCAATGTTTTTGTCTGTGTTGATTTTTATTAAGATTTTAAGCACGGGCCACTTTGTTTTGGCCTTGAGTGTATATTATAGTTAAAGCACGAGGACAATCCTGTTGTGTTAGTGTTATATTAGTTCAACGATTTAACTTAAACGCTGACAATATCTACTTAAGTACCCTTTAAATACAGAGAAGTGTTTCCAGATTTAGACAGTGTCAGATAATGTTGTCGAGTATGGAGACCCTAGGGGTATATTTAGCGACGGGTAGAGATTGTATAAAAACAAAACACCACCACTATCGCCCTAACTCCGATAACAACCAGTACAGGAAGGGCAGCAGTCCTGGTGTATTTCTGACCCTTACCCTGAACGGATGTCGTCTGCTTTCACTGGACCACTCACCAGCGTCGGTCGCCTGACAACTGCAGTGGGTTTCTGAATGGTGTAACGTTTAACCATATAAATAGGACATGACGATTGATGAAGACTATGATGACTTGCTTTCTCAACATTCACGGCTTTCAACGGAAACTGAACTGTTACGATCGATATGATTGAGCTTTTCATCGGAGGTGTTTAGTTATCTATAGGACAAGGTGTATTCTTATCCGCTTGAGGTTTTATTATTCAGGGTGAAGCAATTTCGACTGATTTGAACGCATCTCAAGTGAAGTCTATGTTTAAGTGACTTTTCATCATCAACTTCAACAGCGACGTCGGAGATTGCTCTGAACTTCGTATTATATTTATCGTCTGCAACTTGTCGTCTGAGTTATGGGTTTGTCACTGGGAGAGGTTTTGTATACGTGTGGTCAAGTTATCTACTTATACTGGGAATCTTTCTGTAAGCTGTTGTTTCCCCCTGGACGCCGTGACGTCACAGGTTGGCGCGTGCTCATCACGGGTGGTGGTCATGGAATTGGCCGTGAGATGGCGTTGGAGTTTGGACGTCTTGGAGCTGACGTCATTCTCTGGGACATTAATGAGGTAAGTGTGTGAGAGAGAGAAATGGTAACGTATTTGATTGTGGTATAATACTTTTTCAGCCTAATAACTCGTTATAATGTTGTTGTCAATTCAAATTTCAAGCTTACACGGGGCGTTTGGGGTAGCCTAGTTGTTAGTAAGCGTCAGCTCGTCACGCATTTTAGCCGGGTTGGATTCTCCACATGGGTACAGTGAGTTACGCCCATTTCTCGTGTCCCCCGCCGTGATGTTGCTGGAATATTGAAAGCGGCGCACGACTAAACTTTCTCACTAACACTCCTGTTTTAAACAACTCACTCACTCGTTCACGACTGCTTAAAACTGACATTGTGTATTTTGTGAAAATTCCATGACGTCAGTCAATCCTGGAACGATGCATATCAAGTTTGCTTTTGTTATTCACTGTTTTTCCAGAAAGTGTACGGGTTAGGTGATGAAAATGTTTGGAATTGTTTTCCCAAATAACCCGATTATGGTGTACTTTCTGGTTTTTCTTGCACTTAGACTATTTCAATGGAGTATACAATATTTCTGCTCGATTTTGTTTGAAATGTAAAAATGGCAGTAGGTTCATAATGCATGCATAAATAGCATCCTGACCGTTGTGTTCTATGGAAATTATTCATTGATGGACACGTCTCGAATTGTTCGTCACGTCTCAAATCTTGGCGTCACATTAGTCTATTAAATACCTCATATAAAGTTGCATCTGCAGTAATCGCTAACAGAATTAAACCAATACTTCCAACAGTCATTAATGAAATTCAAAAGGGATATGTCACAGATAGATATATAGGGGAGGTAACTAGACTTATTTATGATATTATGGATTACACTGAAACATTTCAGGTCCCTGGATTGCTATTATTAATAGAGTTTGAGAAGGCTTTCGACTCAATAGATAGAAATTTTATTATGAATGTACTCACTTTCTTTAATTTTGGACCAAGTTTACAAAAATGGATTTCAATTCTCCTACATGATATAGAATCTTGTGTCCTCGTAAATGGTTACGGAAGCTCTTTTTTAAGATTACGAGAGGATGCAAACAAGGGGATCCGGTCTCGCCATTTATATTCAACCTTTGGGTAGAAATCTTAGCAATTATGATAAGAAAAGATAAGAAGATAAAGGGTATCAAGATGGGAAATATTGAAAGTATTCTAGTTCAGTTTGTGGATGATACTTCGTTAACACTAGATGGTACTGAAAAATGTTTCTACGTAGTGCTTAATGTTTTAACTGTTTTTGCAAGGTTTTTCTGGACTTAAAGTTAATACTGAAAAGACAAGACTAATATGGATAGGATCCAAAAAGGTCAAGGTACAAGCTTTGCAAGGAGTATAATCTAGATTGGTCACAATCAGAGTTTAATCTTCTAGGTATCAAATTTGATGTTGATCTAGAATCTATGGTAGACATTAATTATTCTGACAAGCTTGGGAAAATTGAGAGAGATATGAAAACTTGGGAATTAAGATTGTTAACACCTATGGGAAGAAACGTTGTGCTGAAATCACTACTACTGTCAAAATTAAATCATCTCTTCTCATCTATACCAAGCCCACCAGATGATAGGGTTCAATCTTTTCAGAAGAAATGCTTTAATTTTATTTGGAAGGGCAAGAAGGATAAAATTAAAAGAAAGGTTACTACTACCATTGTTGAATATGGAGGTTTCAATATTCCAATAGTGAAAAATATTATAAAATCCCCAAAACTTGCATGAATTTAAAGACTGTTATGTAAAAAATGTAACACTATATATTCCAAATATTCAGAAACTATGGTTCGCTGATGCTGTTTATATTAACAAATGTATGGTACCCAATGTTTCAAATGGATTCTGGAGGGAGGTTGTGGAGGCATGGTCTGACTGTTTAACAATTTGTTATCAGAATGAAATTAATAATACACAGGTCCTAAATCAATCACTTTGGCACAATAACAATATTTTGATCGGTGGCAAAACAGTCGATCACAGGAACTTGGAAGAAAAGGGAATAACATACTTGAGAAATATAGTTAATGTGGACGGTAATATACTGTCTTTGGAAGACCTGAATTATAAATATGATATAGAAGTTGATTTTCTTACATACCAAGGACTTAAAAGAGCAATCACTGGATATATACAAAAAAGGAATTTCACCTTTAAACATGTGGAGAACATACTTGCCTACCCTAGTTTTTACCTTATAATATCTCCAAAATAGTTAGTAGCAAACAGTTCTATAAAACACAATGTCAATTTTGTTTTCATAAAACAAATGGTCAATTAAAATGGGAAGAAATATTGGATAAAGACCTCCAACAGAAGGAATGGGAAAATATTAATTTGATGGCTAATCGATAAACCCAAAGCGTCGATCTAAAATGGTTTCAGTATAAGATAACTCAGAATATTCTGACAACTAATAATCACTTGTATAAGATTGGTTACATTGATTCACCTATGTGTTCGTTTTGTAAAAAGGTGCCTGAGAGTGTTATACATTTATTATGTGACTGTACCCATTCAAGCAAAATGTGGAAAGAGATGTCTAAATGGTTAGAGAGGTTGACTGAAGGATACATTGATTTAACACCAGAACATATTATTTTTGGTTTTAAGGGGAGAAATAAAAATCCACTTAATGCCATTTGTCTCACGGTGAAACAAAATATTTACAATATGAGCAGAAAAGGGAGAAAACCTAATTTTAAAAGCATCCGAAAAGAAATATTAAGTTACTATTAAGCATGCAAATTTATGGCCTTTACAAACGACAATCAACAATTGGTCCTCTTTTCACACGCTATTTTTAGACTTGTAGCTTAATATTTAATTGTAAATTTTACACATTAATGTAAAAATGATTTATACCTTGCAGGCGATTAGAAACAGTCAAACATGCAGTAGACGTTTTCATACACTGTACTATGTATACTTATGTACATGTATATGTAAACATCTGTTGAGAAATAATGGGTAATGTTAAATGACTTATACCTTGCATGTTACCAGATGCAGTCAAACATACACAAGTTGTAATTCATATACAATACGAAACAACACTATGTACCGATGCCTACCTATATATTATGTAGTTACCCAATGTTTCAAATAGATTCTGGAGGGAGGTTGTGGAGGCATGGTCTGACTATTTAACAATTTGTTATCAGAATGAAATTAATAATACACAGGTCCTAAATCAATCGCTTTGGCACAATAACAATATTTTGATCGGTGGCAAAACAGTCGATCACAGGAACTTGTAGTTATGCCTACTTATCTATATGTAATATCTGCAAAGAAAGAATGGCCAATGTAACACCGACTAAGGCCCTATGCCAAGCCTGTAGATACTACCTATTTATGTATGCCTTGTATATGTGAACATCTATTCATAATTATAATGTCATGTAAACATGTACTGGGAAATGAAAACATTGGTGGGCACGTCTCGTATTGTTACGACAGGAAAATATGGAGAACACTGCTGATGATGTTCGAGCCGTTGGCGCCAAAGTGTCTACCTATATATGTGACGTCAGCAGCGAAGACGCCATCAAGAGTGTGGCGGAAGTCGTGCGAGTGGAAGTCGGAGGCGTTGACGTGTTGGTGAACAACGCCGGGGTGTTGAATGGAGGCACCCTCCTAGAGATGACATCAGCAGACATTAGGAAGACGTTTGAGGTCAACACTTTAGCTCAGTTCTGGGTGAGCACAAGATCGGTTTTGGTTTTACTTTAAATTTTCAGCAACTACTGCCCATATCGATTGTTTCCTCTATAATTTAATTTTAATATATTTTAATAAAAAATAAATAAAAAAAAAATAAAAAAATGTTTTACGAATGGTAGAAGTATAAATGGTTTAGGGTTTGACGGGCATTGTTTTAATAGTGGAACATTAAAGAATCACCCTGGTCTGAGCACCTGATCCATCTGACCCCTCTTAACCAGTATATGTTTCTGGAGAGCTATTCTTCACCCAAACCCACGCGTGGGTTGACGTGAGACGATTGCGGGGCCGGTCACGACGTGTGACAAGTCTGATGGTGATGTATCGTACCCAACGCGTGGATCAATCAGGTTTCGACATGGACCATTTCTAATCTGCCCGTTCCACAAAAGAGATCTTAGCATTGCAGCTGTCGTCATCCCTTTTTTTTAACAAAGACTTGTCATCGTCTGGTACAAGGCTCTCTTCTTGTGTTGTTTGACCCGTGAAGACCCGGGCAAGAATTCATCTTCAGTAACCCATGCTTGTCGTAAGAGGCGACTGACGGGATCGGTGGTCAGGCTCGCTGACTTGGTTGACACATGTCATCGGTTCCCAGTTGCGCAGATCGATGCTCATGCTGTAGACCACAGGGTTGTCTGGTCCAGACTCGATTATTTACAGACCGCCGCCATATAGCTGGAATATTGCTGACTGCGGCGTAAAACTAAACTCACTCACTCACTCTTGTGTTGTTATGTGTGTATGGACGTGTCTTCTCATTCCTTGTAGACAGTTCGGGAGTTTCTGCCCGGGATGATAGATCGCAGCCACGGCGTTATCCTCAACATAGCCTCTGCTTCGGCAAAGTCGGGCACGGCCTACCTCGTCGACTACAGGTAAAACCTGGTTCCTAACATCACACCACTACTGTTACACGTTACGCAAACTAGCCATTCACGAAGCAGTTCTCAGTTCTAACCATATTTTGATAAAACCCGAGGACACATCATAATAACTTTCAGTCCTGTATAATGTGAAGGTATACGCTTGCGTGTGTGACTGAATATGGTTTTACGCCGATTTCAGCAACAATACCACTGCGGGGCATACCAGAAATAGGCTTCGCACATTGTACCCATATGTGGAATCGAACCCGGGTCTAATACATCACAATTTTTTGTTTCATTTTTAGCCACCATCACATTCTTTTGCCTGTCAGGTGATAGTACTATTGTGTGACTTTCCACTGTGGAACTGTTTACACATTTGAACACCTAACTAAGGATTTTGTCGGTAACTCTTTAGTGAGTGAGTGAGTTTAGTTTAGTATTCCAGCAATATCACGGCGGGGGACACCAGAAATGGGCTTCACACATTGCGCCCATGTGCCGAATCGAACCCGGATCTTCAGCGTGGCGAGCGAAAGCTTTAACCACTAGGCTACCCCACCGCCCCGTAAATCTTGGGACATCATGTAACACCATGTAAGCATGGAGAACGAGAAGCATGGGAGCATGTTATCTTTTGCATTTTGTAGTAATAACTAAAATGATTGGTGATGTTTACAGTTAAACTCAATTTCCTGTGTTTGAGAAATTGCCTTATATACCCTGCACCCATGGTAACCATTGTATATCCTGTCGCTTGGTAACAAGTAAGGTTCTATTGCAGTTCCTCCAAGGCGGCAGTTCTGGTGTTCTCCGAGGCCCTGGCGGAGGAGATGGCGTTGCTAGGTTACAGTGGGATACAGGTGACAGTCGTCTGTCCCGCCTTCGTTAGTACAGGATTGTGCCAAAACCCAAAAGACAGGTGGGTCGAACTTCCTTGTTAGATGTGCTGGAACTATTGGTTTTGCATTATTTATTGAACATAGGCCAAATCACCTGAGCCAGGTTTCATTATAACCCTTTCGTACAGTGAGTGAGTGGTTTAATGTGGCTTCACAATGTGCTTGAACTGCTGGGTTTCATTATAACGTTTTCGTACGAGTCAGTTAGTGAGTGGTTTAATGCTGCTTCACAAGGTAAACTGATATACAATAGAAAGTACACACCTTGGTAAATAAACTGACATACAAAAGAATGTTACACACCTGGTGCTTTTGAATTACCTTCCAAAAAGTGACGTAAGTGTTTTGAAAAGAGCTTTCACAGTGATATATAAGTCACAGACTTCCCTAATATGCTGCGAAAACACCATAGATATCGTGCCCAATTGCGAAGTTGCCAGTCAAAATCACAACACTTTTCAAATAATCCCTACACACCAGGTGTATACTTTCTTTTGTACGTCAGTTTATTTTGAAAAGTGTTTTGATTATGACTGACAAGTTCTTTTGCCAACACTGCACAGCGTTTGTTAGACACAATCAAAACAGGTATCAAAATATTACGTTAGTGTTTTTCATAAAATAATCCCAAAGCACCAGATGTATACTTTCTTTTGCGCCTCAGTATATGTACCGAGCTAGCATTCCGGGTTAGAACTGATCGCCAGCAACACAGAGGTCATTACAGGCGACAAAAACAACCAGTGGTCAAGCTTGTACCCCGAAGACGTTATTTATTATTTTTATTATTGGATATTTATATAGCGCACATATCCTCGCACTAGTGCATGCTCAAGGCGCTGGTATGTTTTTCTTCGATTACTGCACGTTGCTGTACCCGCAACTAGTTGTTTGCACGTATTCATGTGGCCACCATCTGGTCATATACCAACAGATTCGTGGGTTCTTTTAAGTGCACAGGTTTGTGTACAGTACACTAGGGGTTGTGACAACACTGAAAGAGTCTGCACACAAAGTTGACTCCTAGACGTGGACCGATGTTCACAATATCAATCACTAGATCGTCTGGTTCAGACTGGATAATTGACAGGACATCATCATGTAGTTGGAATAAACAAACAAGGTAAACGTTTACCGTATTTTCTTTCAGAATCAACCGTCTGCTGACTCCAAGGGAGACGGCCCTCGCCGCCATAGACGGCATGTTGAGAGGAGAGTTTGTAGTGCATGTACCGAAATCTCTATGGCTTGGACTGAAGTTTTCTGAGTAAGTGACCTTGTCGATAAAGATCAACTCGTCTCCCTGAGAGGTCCTCCAAATGTCATGCTAGTTTCCACTTCGGGGCTTCCAGAGCACAACAGGTACACGTTACCCCTCACTTGTCTCTTTTAGGATACCTGTGCAAGGTAGGTTCCTATAACTTATATATGTCTTTGTTTGGGTGGATTAATGACCAAATAGATCACCAGCTCCAATGCTTTCTCACCCCGCTGGTGGGGATTCTGACAATCAATGGAAAAACTGCACAATTATGGTGGCTTGTAAGTAAGGGTAAAATATACTTACGTTGTTCTTTGGAAATAATCCCCAAAGCACCAGTTTTACGTTGTCCTTTGAACATAATCCCAAAGCACCAATATTTACGTTTTTCTTTGGACATAATCCTAAAGCACCAATATACGTTGTCCTTTGAACATAATCCCAAAGCACCAATATTTACGTTTTTCTTTGGACATAATCCTAGAACACCAATATGTACGTTGACCTTTGGTAAAAAATCCAAAGCACCAATATTTCCTTTTTTCTTTGGAAATAATCATGAAGCACCAACAATTTCGTTGTTCTTTGGACATGATCCCAAAGCACCAATATTTACGTTTTTCTTTGGACATAATCTCAAGGCACCAATATTTACGTTTTTCTTTGGAAATAATACCAAAGCACCAATATTTACGTTTTTCTTTGGAAAAACCCAAAGCACCAATAATTTCGTTGTTCTTTGGACATATTCCCAAAGCACCAATATTTACGTTGACCTTTGGAAGAAACCCCAAAGCACCAATATTTCCTTTTTTCTTTGGAAATAATCATGAAGCACCAATAATTTTGTTGTCCTTTGGACATGATCCCAAAGCACAAATATTTACGTTTTTCTTTGGACATAACCTCAAGGCACCAATATTTACGTATTTCTTTGGAAATAATCCCAAAGCACCAATATTTACGTTGTTTATTGGAAATAATCCCATAGAAAGACGTAAATATCATTTTTCTTGACAAAACAGCACTATGACATTTCAATGATTCTACCTTTTTGGATTACTGATGAGTAACCACAAAGTAACCTGTAATTTAGCATCGCATTTAACATCTGGAATACCTGAGTCGAACATTTCAGTTTTCTTGCCTTTGAATTAGGAGCTTTCTCAGGTATTGTTGCAAATGTTTAAGCAAGACATGAGATCTTCACAGCATCATGGTAACATGAATTAATAAAGCCTGAAGAATAAAATGTCCCACTTTATTCAATGACTCATGTATATATGAAACACCTATCTTTCAGAATGCTACCAGAAAGAGCCCACATGAGGATCAAATCTTCCCTGAATCTGGGAATCGATCCCCAGTACTCATCTTCTGTCGCCACCAAGGTCAAGGGCAAAGAAAGATGTCAATGCATTAATGATCTCGATAACGTTCCTGCCGAAGATAATATTCATGGCCTTCAATAGATGGGTTCCCAGAAACTTGCCCCTCATGTGAGCATAATCTTCTGGTGTCCTTCAGAACACTTATCAAGGAGGTCATGGGATCGCCATGTTCAACAGTATTGTCATAGGCAGTCAATGGTACTGACAGTATTTGAACAGTATTTCAGTAACATGGCAAATGTGTGAGGCGAACCACGAATAGTGCAAATGGTTGATGCAAAAACTTAATGCTGGACACGTCATGGGGTTCCACATCATCAGGGCGTGAGTTGGACTTACCACTGTTTTGAACACAGTTTCAGTCATATCTGCTCCGATAGGTTAAATGTGCATTGTGTATGAAGGACAGAGCGTGGTATTGTCATGTTCACCATCTTGGGTGAGTTGGATGGTCATCTATATGGGGATGAAAGACATATGCATAGCAAGAGGTCATGAAGGGCATTTCATCCTGTGGACACATTCAGATGTCGTCATTAACAGCAAAATTGGGAAGACTGGGTTTGATCATGTCTGTAGCTGTAGAAATGCAATAATAGTCAAAAGTCTTTTAGGATCATTGCTTCATGAAAGCTCAAAATAGTTTTTAAAACGTACATTAAAAACTCGTATCACGTGTAGTTTGGAGTCTGTCCTTGTTTAACGCCACTCTTGGTAATGTTCTTATTGTGTGGTCGTAACCGATAATAACCGACAGAAACTGATGTAGCCAAATTGATGGTAGACTAGATGATGAATCCTTGAGCTGGGGGATATGTTGTCAGACCTGATATCAGTGCCCCCGGGGCTCTGTAACGCCAATGCAGGGGCGGTGTGGTAGCCTTGTGGTTAAAGCGTTCGCTCGTCACGCCGAAGACCCGGGATCGATTCCCTGTATGGGTACAGTGTGCTAAGCCCATTTCTGGTGTCCCCCGCCGTGATATTGCTGGAATATTGCTAAAAGCGGCGTAAAACTGAACTCACTCACTCACGTAACGCCAATGCATCAAAGTTGTTGTTACAACAATGGGCGAGTGAGTTGGATTTAATGACCTATTGAAAGAGTTAGACACTGTACCCATGCGGGGAATCGAACCCGGGTCTTCAGCGTGACGAGTAGACGCCTAACCATTAGGCTACCCACCGCCACTTAACGACCTATTAAAACGTATTTCAGTTATATCATGGCATGCCATCTTCATGTTGGATGAAAGGCTGCCGTGATGCTGCTCTTTGTCCTTTCACCGCTTCATGCTTCACTGCGGCATGGTATCTCAGTGTGCTAGCACTATAAAACCAGCTTCAGTCTGGGCTAGTACAAGCAGCCGCACATACACATACACACGCATGCACGTCGTCATATGAGCGAAATATTCTCAAGTACGACGTTAAACCCCATTTCACCTCACCTCACCTGTTGTCCTTTACCATTATGGCGAAGCCCACCAGCCCAAGTATGGTGTTGACAACGTAGAAACACAATCGTGTCGAAGCGTGATTTCAACCCACCATCATAGGTTTCTGTTGCGCTCAAGGCCCACACTGCTCAGCGAATTGCGGAGCCATTGACGACTGAACCAGCCAGATCCTTCTATAGTTGTTTAGGTTACACGTCACTCCAGCTTTTGTTTTCAGTACTGACCGAAAAGACCGTGAATATCCGGGTTAGAACTGATTTTCAGCAACCCATGCTTGTCGTAAGAGGCGACTAACGGGATCAAATGATCAGGCTGGCTGACTTAGTCGACATATGTCAATGTATCTCTTTAGCGTAGATCGATTTCCACGATGTCAAACTCTAGATTGTCTGGTCCAGATTTATTAGCAAACCACCCTCCTATAACTGGAAGATGCGTCGTTAGACAACAAAGTTGATGGAAAATCCAGTGTTCCAGTTTTCATGTTTGACACTTTGTGTTCACCCAGTTCCTATACTAATGGGTTCGAATCTCATATTGGTTTTGCGACTGATGGTTTGTAAGCAATATCACCCGCAGTCTTTAATGTCGGCTTTTATCCATCTAAAGCTGCATCACTTCAACTGGAAAGACTTCATTAAATATCACTCATCATTTTAAAGCATATTGGTCACATAAAGTCAGTGTGTCTTCAATTCAATCAAACAAATCATGTTTTTATCATCAATTGAAAGATATTTTATTTTTCAGGTTATTTTTTTCCCCGAGACTCTAAGAGATAAGATAAGATCAGACTTTATTATCCACGGAGGAAATTTGGATTACATTCATAAGAGCTCTGGAGCATTTAACGGGCATAAAATATGACATTGACAATATTAAAACACAATAGTAATATTAAGTTGACAACAGCAATGTACATTATTAACACAAATATTAAACATGTAAAAGTTATGCTCATGCACTTAAGGCAATGTACGCAGTAAAAAAAGGGAAAACACGTGAGGAGTAAAATGTTAAGACTTATTAAGAAGTTTGATGTTGGATGGTACAAATGATTTGGAGGTTCTGTTACTTTCGTAAAGAGGAATTTTGAAGCGGCGGCCAGAAGAAAGTAGTTCAAAATGATTATGTAAAAGTGGGACGTATCAGCCAGAATTGCAAATGCTTTCTTTTCAACCCCGGACTCATGTAAGGCAGTCAAATTATGGAGGGAATGCCACAATTTTTGCTTGGAAGCAAAACCAGACACTATCAAGCTCCATAAGCCTCATTACAAAAGCAGACACATAAGCTCCAGTGCCCATGCCTTTAAGCAGACACATAAGCTTCCCAAGCCACATAACTTTACAAGCAGACACATAAGCTCCCATGCCTTTACAAGCAGACACATAAGCTCCCATGCCTTTACAAGCAGACACATAAGCTCCCATGCCTTTACAAGCAGACACATAAGCTCCCATGCCTTTACAAGCAGACACATAAGCTCCCATGCCTTTACAAGCAGACACATAAGCTCCCATGCCTTTACAAGCAGACACATAAGCTCCCATGCCTTTACAAGCAGACACATAAGCTCCCATGCCTTTACAAGCAGACACATAAGCTGCCACATGCAGACACATAAGCTCCCATGCCTTTACAAGCAGACACATAAGCTCCCATGCCTTTACAAGCAGACACATAAGCTCACATGCCTTTACAAGCAGACACATAAGCTCCCATGCCTTTACAAGCAGACACATAAGCTCCCATGCCTTTACAAGCAGACACATAAGCTCCCATGCCTTTACAAGCAGACACATAAGCTCCCATGCCTTTACAAGCAGACACATAAGCTCCCAAGCAGACACATAAGCCATGCCTTTACAAGCATGCATAAGCTCCCATGCCTTTACAAGCAGAGACAGACACATAAGCTCCCATGCCTTTACAAGCAGACACATAAGCTCCCATGCCTTTACAAGCAGACACATAAGCTCCCATGCCTTTACAAGCAGACACATAAGCTCCCATGCCTTTACAAGCAGACACATAAGACCCATGCCTTCACAAGCAGACACATAAGCTCCATGCCTTTACAAGCAGACACATAAGCTCCCATGCCTTTACAAGCAGACACATAAGCTCCCATGCCTTTACAAGCAGACACATAAGCTCCCATGCCTTTACAAGCAGACACATAAGCTCCCATGCCTTTACAAGCAGACACATAAGCTCCCATGCCTTTACAAGCAGACACATAAGCTCCCATGCCTTTACAAGCAGACACATAAGCTCCCATGCCTTTACAAGCAGACACATAAGCTCCCATGCCTTTACAAGCTCCCAGAGGCAGACCATAAGCTCCCATGCCTTTACATAAAATGCCTTTACAAGCAGACACATAAGCTCCCATGCCTTTACAAGCAGACACATAAGCTCCCATGCCTTTACAAACAGACACATAAGCTCCCATGCCTTTACAAGCAGACACATAAGCTCCCATGCCTTTACAAGCAGACACATAAGCTACCATGCCTTTACAAGCAGACACATAAGCCATGCCTTTACAAGCAGACACATAAGCTCCCATGCCTTTACAAGCAGACACATAAGCTCCCATGCCTTTACAAGCAGACACATAAGCTCCCATGCCTTTACAAGCAGACACATAAGCTCCCATGCCTTTACAAGCAGACACATAAGCTCCCATGCCTTTTACAAGCAGACACATAAGCTCCCATGCCTTTACAAGCAGACACATAAGCTCCCATGCCTTTACAAGCAGACACATAAGCTCCCATGCCTTTACAAGCAGACACATAAGCTCCCATGCCTTTACAAACAGACACATAAGCTCCCATGCCTTTACAAGCAGACACATAAGCTCCCATGCCTTTACAAAACACACATGCCTTTACAAGCAGACACATAAGCTCCCATGCCTTTACAAGCAGACACATAAGCTCCCATGCCTTTACAAGCAGACACATAAGCTCCCATGCCTTTACAAGCAGACATAAGCTCCCATGACAGACATAAGCTCCCATGCCTTTACAAGCAGACACATAAGCTCCCATGCCTTTACAAGCAGACACATAAGCTCCCATGCCTTTACAAGCAGACACATAAGCTCCCATGCCTTTACAAGCAGACACATAAGCTCCCATGCCTTTACAAGCAGACCACATAAGCTCCATGCCTTTACAAGCAGACACATAAGCTCCCATGCCTTTACAAGCAGACACATAAGCTCCCATGCCTTTACAAGCAGATGCGTGTGGCCGATTCATATGAGGCAACCGTCGGCTTGCGAAACAATGAATGTTGGCTCACAGTTTGCCTGTTCTTGACAATCTGAATAAGTTCAAAATGGAAAGAGTTCACAGAGGATTTGTATATGTTTGATTGGGACTGTTTAATGTATCTGGTAAGATGTTAACACCTCCGCCGTAACGTCGCTCCTATAGTAATAAAGAAGATGTTCATCCATATATTCTTAACCTTTTCACATCGTCCAGAATCAATACTTGAACTATGATTTCAACGTCTCTAATCGTTATTTATTACATGGTCATTCGACATGGATACGTATTTTACCCACAATCACAACAAATATAATTAAAAGGCTTTATTTTTATTTCTAACAAATGCAAAGGGTTTGAGCTTCCCTGATCTTGGCGTTATCCACTCTGCATTATGGATTCCTTATCAGCGAGCGATGACAGTTATAACTCGCGGGGGAGGAAATATGAGCATGCTGTGGAAAGATCTTGCAAGGTAACGCTTCTCCTGGACGTCATAGAACATCACACGACTGAAACAATGTAGGCATGTTTATCATCCCAGACTGTGTTCCACGGGAGATATCGCTTGTTCATATGATATCTCCTAGGAGATATTTTTTATCAGTAGTTTTTGTATAATGCCCTGACAATGCTATGGCGTCATGAACTTGATGACGTCACAATGCTATGACATCGCTCCAATGCAAGTCTAACGGTAGTACAGTGTTGAGACATGTTCATTTTTCATTGAAAACTACATGGAGAATGATTTTTGATAATAAATAGAAACTCATCCTCGTGTCTACTGATATCAATTATATCAACACTCGTTGATAAAGGCAACAATTTGTAACTTTATCAACTCGTGTTGTGTCAGCAGACACTCGGGTGAGATTCTCTATTTATTGACCATGCATAATTTAGCAATGTAATTAAATTGTCTGTTCAGTCTTCATTTAAAAGTATATGAAGGAAATTACAAACGTATTCCCGAAACAATTGATGGTGCCATGTTCACATTCAGTATATAATGCTTGTATAGTCATACACAATAAATGACAATGATAGTGCGACTAGCAATAGTGTGTATTTGCAATCAAGCTGAAATTCAATGATATAGGACAATTGTTATGGATAACAACTTCATTATTTCGTAAGTGCGATGTTTCGATACATGAAATTCAATGACTACCAACTCACTGTTTGTCGGGCCAGACCACATGCACTGTGTTCACTGCAAATAATATCTTCGTATTTGGCCATTTGAAGAAATTGAGAACTTTCAGGACAGTTGATTTCGTGGGAGCATTCTCTGTATGTATGTCTCTGATCAGACTCAGCTTCCTGTCATCAGTCAGAACATACATCACGTGACCTAGAAGAAATAGAAGGTATTATTTAGATTTGTTTACAGAGTGTTCAAATGTCTTCCGTTACAGATGGCGGACAAATGCAAGAGTTGTCAAAATGGTTTTGAAATATTTTTAGATGTCCAAATGGAATGGGCTATTTTGACCATGCGCTGTTCTATTTTTTTCTGTGGCCTCTTTGACCCTTTTGACATGCATATGTCAGTTTCTGCATATATCGGTACATCTTATATCTAGGTCTATAT
This sequence comes from Haliotis rubra, assembly GCF_003918875.1. NCBI lineage: Eukaryota > Metazoa > Mollusca > Gastropoda > Lepetellida > Haliotidae > Haliotis > Haliotis rubra. Next base: position 233,481 of record NW_025765525.1, on the reverse strand, counting down.
CATTATATCTAGGTCCCAGTGTCTGTGTTAGGTGTTACCACTAACAACCTACCAATCGGATCTATGGTGAAGGTGAAACGGTTGCAGCTGATCTTTACAGGATCCATGTGTTTAAATTTCTGTTTGTGTGGGTAGTTGACAATTCGTCCTATCCGTCCTTTACTTTCCATGCTATAGAATATCATGCTGAAAAAGATAAACAGTTGGATTTCACACATTACAACCATGCGTGAAATCAAACTACAGTGTTTGTCGTGACGAGCGAACGCTTTAACCAATACACTACCAAACTGCCTACTTCAGAAGAATAGTTTTGACGTTATGATCAAAGCACCATAGTTGAGAACTGAGAACTCGAGCCCAATGTGAGTAAATTAGTTTTTTTAGTGCATCTTCTCTTAACTCAACTTCGAATTCCCTGTACAGTTTCCCAGCAAAAGTGTCTTATTGATATACATCTTTTTCATATAATAAAACAAACATGCTATAAAGACGAATTTGATATTGTGTTGTAGAATTTACTGGCATGACATCAGTTCGTATTTGCATCTTCATAAAGTTGTAAATTACCACACCTCCAGGAAATAGGTTATGGAATACCTTTTCCGGTTGAGTAGATCCATGGCAATCTCTGAAGGGGTATCCGGTAGGTTCATTACAAGCTGTGGGTCTGACAGTTTCCTATATTTTGAATCCCTTTTAATCTTCAAGCCGAACAGTGATTTTCCAGCAGACACATACAAGTAACCAAGATGCAACTGCATTCCTCCAATAGTGTCCCCTGAAAGATTAAAGCATTGTTATGGACGCTTTTAACGTTTTTCATTTATATGTGATATAAAAACTGCCACTTTCTCTTAACAGTGATTCTTCTTTTGAGACCAACATGTATCGGGGGATATCGGGGGATATAAATTTACTCAATTTCTTCAAATGACGCGAGGACACTGGCTTTCTTTAGACATTGAGCCTCCCTTCATACAAGTGATGGTTGAACGCAAATTTACCAGTCATGTGACTCTAAACTGTTTCGAGTTAATGCATTTTGTGAATTGACACGTGAAGTTCCAGGTTAAATTTTAGACGGCTATTCCGCATATTGACCATATCAACTTACAGTTTGAAGGCACTTGCAAACATGTAAACTTTCCGAAGATCTTCCCAGAACACAACGTGCGCGGCTTCTCCAGAAGAAGAATGACAACTTGTGAAGAGCCAAACAGAGATGAAATCACAGCTTGACTTGCATCTGTTAAAGACGTCAATTCTATTTTCCAGTGAACCACTTTTCGTCTTTTTGGTTCAAACCATCTGAGCTTCACTTTAATGCTCTTTCCTTTTTAGCCCACGCCTTTGGCGAAATGTGAGCACTTAATAAGTATGCCTTCTTTTTGACCCTCTTGCAAGTTTCTGAAAATGAACACCCATTTAATGACAGTTTTAGAAATCATTTTTGTTGGAAATGTTTTCACACCAAGCACCTGATACACACGCATGGGCATATAACGTTGTATGGTGAAAGGACAACCTCCCCACCCTGTTCTTTTTATGTTTTCAAAGCATTCTTGAATAAGCGTTACCTTTTAATGTATTGCTAACATTCTTGCTGACTGAATTTAGAAACAGCTAAAATCAAACACGTTTATCACAAAATGATACCTTTCACTCACTTCTCCATTCAGGAAAGATTATTGTTAATCCAATTTCAATGACTGCGGTGGAAGCAAACGTCTGAAACGTTTGTTAAACGTCATTGCTGTTGCTGGTACCAGTGAGTATACTTATCCCCTCTAGCCTTTGCCAAACACCATAAGATTTGTGATAAGAGTTTTCAAGATTGCCTGTTGCTGTTCTTTCAAAGCAACATCTGGACGATTTGAGGCCTTTTTCGATGTGACTTGCCGCTTATCTTCTTGCCAAGTTCAGATTCTGGATTCAAGAATCTAGACGGGCCTGTTTCAAAGCTTTTGATGTTGACAATATTCTGGTCATTTGTGTGTGTGTTTCCATAATTCCCATCACTTTACTTTGTCATTTGCTGGGACAGTTGGGTAGCGAGGTGCTTAAAGCTTTGTCATGTCCAGTTCCCCACAATGTTACAAGGTATGAAGCCCATTTCAAGATAGCTTAATTCTCTGTCTCTGTCTCTCTCTCTCTCTCTCTCTCTCTCTCTCTCTCTCTCTCTCTCTCTCTCTCTCTCTCTCTCTCTCTCTCTCTCTCTCTCTCTCTCTCTCTCTCTCTCTCTCTCTCTCTCTCTCTCTCTCTCTCAACAAAAGAAGTCAAAACTCAATTACCTGCGACTGAAGTACCTGACTTCCGTATCCAGACATAACCAACATTGGATTTCTTCGCCAAGGTCCTACACTTTCCCTCGTTTTTCTCTTCTTCTATACCAACACATTTGTCATCTTCCAGACACCGAGCAGCACACAGAATACGCTGAGTAGTGAAGGTATTGGTTACTGAACGTTTTGTCCCTGATATTGAACTGAAGACGCTCGAACGAAACTGATCGCCATGGTGACCAATTTTCTCGCATTGTGATGATTCATGATTCCTGCAGGTCTTCCACAGGACAAAGAGGCAAAGAACCCAAAGCGAAAAGGTCTTCATTGGAACGTTTGCGAAACTATTCTTGATGTTCATAAAAATGGGAGTGCCATGTCAATCCAAATCTTCTTAAACAAAAAGGCAAAATGGAAATAGTATTTCAATAAATAAGTAATTCAAAGTTGGACATTTGGACATCTCATTTTACAGCCACTTGTCAAGAATGAAATGGTTGTCTTTCTGTTTTTACATTAACAGGATAAGAAGGATGGGTTTTTAAACATTCAAGGAACATTTAATTGATGGATATCTTTTCACACAGTTGATATGTGCCCTGACATTTAGACTTTTCCTGTTATTGCCGTGCACCGCTTACTTCTCGTAAACGCGTTCTCTGCGCCGGTCCAACCTATCCTTGTTTGCCAGTAGTTCGTTATAAGTATGTTCGTTTGATACGTTGTTCACTATAGCTGTAAGCAAACTGACTCGACTTAGCATGTAAAGGTTCCAGAGTAGCTACAGTGCTCGTCATCCCAGTAGTAGTCGGCATGCATGTAGAGGCAGTGTTCACCAGGAGACAGGTTGTTTGGTTCCCCTTGGCCCCAGAAGAACTGCTTGATTGTCTCCCCTGTAGACGCCCATATCCAGTCACCTGACAGCATGTTCGTTCCGTCCAGCCAGAAGTCCAAGATGCCTGGGTACAGTACACTCGCAGAGAGTGAGGGAGGGAGTTCAAGCATCAGACCACAATTACATCCCTTCATAGCTATCTACAGTGAAATGCAAGTAACCTGTGAAGATCCAGGTTAGAATTGGTCTTCAGTAACCCATGCTTGTCTTAAGAGGCGACAAACGGGATCAGATGCCAACGTATCCCTCTTGTGTAGATCGATATACATCATGTCAAATACTAGATTGTCTGGTCCGGATTTATTTGCAAACCGCCGTACTATAAATGGGAGTGTGCTGAGTGCGACATTAGACAAATGGAAAATGCAGTGTCCCAGCTTTTATGTTTGTTTGAAACCCGTGAAGGTCCGGGTTAGAATGAACCTTCAGTAACCCATGTTTGTCGGTAAGAGGCGACTAACGGGATTGGGTGGTCAGGCTCGCTGGCTTGGTTGACACATGTCATCGGTTCCTAATTTACAGACCGCCGCCATATAGCTGGAATATTGCTGAGTGCGGCGTAAAACTAAACTCACTCACTCATTATGTTTGTTTGACATATGTACGTGTCTTGTCCCGAGAGTCACCTCAAGCATGTGTCACAGATTCAGTAATCCATACACCTACAACAGTGCATCTCATTTAGACAACTTACATGGGACGCTGAAATTGCAGCGTATGCAAGCATATAGCATTTCACAATGCAACCATAGACGAGGTCCACTTTGTGTTTACTAATGGGTTCGAATATCATATTTGTTTTGTGACTTATGGTTTGTCAGCAACAACACCGCAGTCTGTTTTTTAGGCTTTTATCCATCTAAGGCTGCATCGTTTCAGTGGAAAGTATATAACATCTTCAATATCACACCGTCAGTGTGTGACCGCTTCCGCAGTGGTTAGAGCGTCCGCCCGGAGAGCGGAAGGTCGTGGGTTCGATCCCCGACCGCGTCATACCAAAAGACGTTAAGATATGGTACTTGTTGGTCCCTGCCTGGCGCTCGGCAAGGCTCGCAAGGACTGAGTGGGGTATTCGTGCTTCACTGCGGCATGGTATCTCAGTGGGCTAGCACTATAAAACCAGCTTCAGTCTGGGCTAGTACAAGCAGCCGCACTTACACATACACACGCATGCACGTCGTCATATGAGCGAAATATATTCTCAAGCACGGCGTTAAACCCAATTTCACCTCACCGTCAGTGTGTCTTCAGTTACAATCAAACAAACTCTATGCTTTATCATCATTTAATGATATTTGTCAGGGTCGTTTTATCAGAGATTCTTGTGACGTCTACGTCAAGGAATTTAAGATCCCATGCCTTGACAAGCAGGCACAAGTGACGCAACCATCGGCAAGCGTAGCCTAAAACAATGAATGCTGGCTCACATTTTGCCAGTTTCTGGCTATTCAACACTGATAATTATCTCACCGACAATCACAGAAAAAAATGGTTTAAAGGCTTTGTTTACTTCAAACAAATACAAAGGGTGTGAGCTTCCGTCATCTGGGCGTTATGTCCTCCGGATTGTGGATTTCTTATCAGCGAGTGATGACAGTTATAACTCGTCGGGGACGAGATATCTTCTCGTTGCTTAAAAGACTGGTACGGACACGTTTCTCCCGGACGTCAAGGAACATTACACCACTGAAATAATGTAGGCATGTTTTAATATTCTGAACAAAAAGAAGTTATTGACCATGCATAATTTATGAAAACACTCATGAAGCATGATACAAATATCCCCCAAACTATTCATGTTGCCAATTTCTAAATCAGTATGTAATACTAGTATAGTCATGCACAATACATAAAAAACGACAATGGCTGTACAGCTACTAAGGGTGAATATTTGAAATCGAGCTGAAATTCAATGACTGCCAACTCACTTTTACGGGCCAGACCAGATATATAGTGTTCACTGAAAACAGCAGCTTCGTAATTGGCAAATTGTAGAATCTGGGAACTTTCATGACAGTTGATCTGATGGGAGGATTCTCTGTATGGATGTCTCTGATCAGACTCAGCTTCCTGTCATCAGTCAGAACATACATCACGTGACCTGAAACCACGAACCCAACATTAGGAGAAAACCACATCCCTCTCTGTGAATATTCCCCTGAATTTAAAACAACAACATAATTCCTACAAGTTAATATAACTCTAAATTACAAGTGCATTTAACAATATTATATCGAGCAAACTAGTATGGTTTTACGCCGCTCTTGGTAATATTGTAATATTCCAGCAATATTACGATGGGGAACACCAGAAATAGGCTTCACACATTGTATCCATTTGATGAATTGAACCCTGGTCATTCCGAGCAAACACTTCTACCATTAGGCTACCCCACCGCCCGAAGTAAGTAGAAAAATATAGGTATTATTTCGAGTTGTTTTCTTTTACAGATAGCGGACATGGCCGTGAGTTGTCGTAAAATGGTGTAGGAAAAAGGTTTTTGAGGTCCAAATGGAATTAACCGTATTGAACAAGTGAACATTTTTCTGTGGCCACATTGACCCTTTTGGAGGTAATTCTGACATGAGGCCAAATTGACATGCTCCAAAGGTGCCATGCAGCATATAGTTTCTGCATTTATCGGTACATCTTATATCTAGGTCTATATCATTATATCTAGGTCCCAGTCCCAGTGTCTGTGTTAGGTGTTACCACTAGCAACCTACCAATCGGATCTATAGTGAAGGTGAAATGGTTACAGCTGATGTTTAAGGGATCCATGTGTTTAACTTTCTGTTTGTGTGGGTACTTGAGAATTCGACCTATCCTTCCTTCACTTTCCATGCTATAGAATATCATGCTGAAACAGATAAACAGTTGGATAAATTACATGACTTCGTTATTTGTCACTCAGTTATTACTTTCGGCGATTCCCAGAAGAAGAGCGAGTGAGTATTGTTTTACAAAGTATAGGTGAAGGACATGACCAATGCATTTAACACATTACAACCATGTGAGGAATCAAACTAGTGTGTTTGTCTTGATGATCGTAAGCAATCACCACTAGACTATATAATAGTCTTCTACAAGAGAATCGGGTTTGACGTGATGATCAAAGCACCATAGGTGGAAAACACTGACACACAAGGAGTCTGAGAACTCGATCCCAATGGGAGTAAATCTGTTCTTCATAAGTCAACTCCCCTTTACAGTTTCACAACAAAACATTCTTATTGATAAACAACTCATTGGTAAAACAAACATTGCATAAAGATACATTTTATACATTTTTGTGTTATAGAACATACAAGCATAAGTTCGTATTCGCGTCTTCATAAAGTTGTAACTAACCACATCTCCATTAGATAAGTGATAGAATACCGTTTTTCGTTGAGTACATCAATTGCAATCTCTGAAGGGGTATCCGGTAGGTTCATCACAAGCTGTGGGTCTGACAGTTTCCTATATTTTGAATTCCTCTTAATCCTCAAACGGAACAGTGATTTGCCAGCAGACACATACAAGTAACCAAGATGGAACTGCATTTCTCCAATACTGTCCCCTGAAAGATTAAAGCATTGTTTTGGGCGCTTTTAACATTTTTCATTTATATGTGATATAAAAACTACGACTTAACTACTCTTAACAGTTATTCTCCTTTTGAGACCGACAACGCATCATTCCGTAATGTATTAAAACATTAGAAAATTGGCTTTCTTTGGACATTGAGCGTCCAGGGTTGGTTGAGAGCAAGTTTGTGAATTGACCCGTGACGATGCAGGTTAGTCATAGATAGATTTCAGTGTAATTTTAGACGTCTTTTCCGCATATTGACCTCCTCAACTTACAGTTTGAAGGCACCTGCAAACATGTAAACTTTCCGAAGATCTTCCCAGAACACAAAGTGCGCGGCTTCTCCAGAAGAAGAATGACAACTTGTGAAGAGCCAAACAGAGATGTAATCACAGCTTGACTTGCATCTGTTAAAAGCGTCAATTTGATCTTCCAGGAATCCGCTTTTTCTCTGTTTGGGTCAAACCATCTGAGCTTTTCTTTCATGCTCTTTCCTTTTCTGGCCCATTTCCTTGTAAAAACATGAGCGCTTAAGAAGTATGCCTTCTTACTCACTCTCTTGCAAGCTTCTGAAAATGAACATCCATTAAAAAAGAATAATAATTAAGAAATCAATTTTTTGTTGGCAATGTTTCCACACCAAGCACCTGATACACATACATGGACTTATTACCCTTACCTTAAGATAAATTTGTCGAACTCTGATTGGTCAATAGCCAAAGCATACCAAACCATGTAGGCGGAGGCGAGGGATGACACAGCTATATAAAGGCACACATCAGACCGCATTACTCGAGGGAGAAGCTTACAACGTATTGATCTATTTAGCTTCCTGCCATGTTAAACGTACAAAATGCCATTTGATTTTATGTTAAAGATTGCTACCGACTATATGACATGTAAACAAAATGGCGTCTGCCTCTCGACTGGATTCTTAAAATCAGTGAAAGATATTCTGACCAGCTTAAAACTGCTATAAAAATGGTTAATAATGTTTATGTCGAGTGTGCAAACCACTCAATGTATAAAATAGCTTAAATAAAGCGGTGAAAGTCAGTAAAATAAATCTGTACAAAGTGAAGCCAAAATCAGCTGATCGAACGGTTTTCGAACTCCGGGCACGGTATGCATCATATTATGATGTTCTGGGCGGAGAGCTTTGCGGTTAACGTAGCCGCGGTTATATTGTTCCAGTTGTCAAAACTTGTTAAAGCGTCCAATGAAATTACAGTATTTTACTGGAAGGTAAGATAAAATGTTGTATGACAAAAGAACAACCTAACCACCAGTTTGTTTCCTTCATGGATCTTCCATGCATATGCCAAAGTCTCAGGTTCTAGTCCCCACATTGGAGGTGAGGTTAGGTGAAATTGGGTTTAACGTCGCGCTGGAGAATATTTCGCTCATATGACGACGTGCATGCGTGTGTATGTGTAGGTGCAGCTGCTTGTACTAGCCTAGATTCTAGCTGGTTTTATAGTGCTAGCCCACTGAGATTCCATGCCGCAGTGAAGCATGAATACCCCACTCAGACACATTATACTGACTCCGAGCCGACCAGTTCGTGTTGTACCCATTAATGCCGAGTGCCAGGCAGGAACCAACAAGTACCATATTTTTAACGTCTTTTGGTATGACGCAGTCGGGGATCGAACCTGCGACCTTCCGCTCTCCGGGCGGACGCTCTAACCTCTTCACTACGGAGGCGGTCCCCGCATTGGAAGGAGGCCCATTTCTGACTGTTGATCACCTCATTGTGTTTTTGCTGGAATGCTAAAACCCATACTCACTTTGCTGGGGAATGCTGAGAAATAAACGAACCAGATACTCACTCGCTGATAAGAAATCCACAATCCGGGGACATACAGATACGAAGCTCACGCTTTGTATTTGTTTGAGTAAACAAAGCCTTTAAACCATTTTTTCTGTGAACGGTGAGATTAAGAGTGTTGAATGTGGCAAAATGTGAAATTCATTGTTTTAGGCTACCCTTGCCGATGGTTGCGTCACTTGTGCTTGTCAAGAATATTTCTGCTCACAAGAATCTCTGATGACGACAAATATCATAAAAGGATGATAAAACATAGAGTTTGTTTGATTGTAACTGAAGTGACGTGATGTGAAATTGGGTACGACGTGCTTGAGAAATCACATGACGACGTGCATGCGTGTGCATATGTATGTGCGGCTGCTTTTACTTAAGGATTTATAGGCATAGTGTAAAGTATGGAATGGAGTTTGGAATGGAGTTTGGATTGGAATGATGGAATGGAATTTGGAATGGGAATAAATGGAATATACTCATCTTGTATTATACAAACCAAGTGTTGTGCCTACCTTCAAACATAAATTCAATTGACAGTTTGTAAACAGTTGGGGGTATACTTCCTCCTGCTCCCAATTTCTTTCACCCCTCCCCTCCGGATGTAAGATAAGGCTAGTGGCAGACAGAGGTGTGTTCGTGTAGCCGTTGGCAGAAATCGTGTCACGTAGGTGACGTAGGACGATTTGAGTTCGGTCTTCTGCTCGTGACGTCACACGTGGACGACCCGACCTTGGGCTATCAGAAACGGTGCCAGTTGTAGACGCAAGTCGCAAGTCATACACAGTACGACGGCTGCATCCCATTGCTCTTGCGACGTCAATAACTGATCTTCCCTGGCTTGCAACATGCCAACGGTTCACGTTGCACCCATTTGACAATCGTGGCATTTCAATTGCACCGTTAGAACTGTGGTTTCAAAAGGTTACAATTTTCAACCGTTCTTGAGGCCAATGCAAACACGTGCATATGAAGAAAACTTCGATGCGAAGATCACGTGATCGACTGCACGTGCAAAACCTGATTTGGCACTAACGTCATTTGCACGAGGAATGGATGGGTTTGAGTGGGTTTTGCTAACGTTTTTCTAGAGTCGAAAGATAGGATCCCATTTCGGATACATAGATGTATCATCAGAGAAAAATTATTCATTATTTTTCAAATTACATTTTGTGAAGTTTCTTTTTTGACTCAGTATATTAGTACATAAGGTTTTGATTGTACCTTGGTAAATATAGTCATCTGCATCTCTGTCTGTGGACACAATAGGTGAGTGAACAACTTCTTATTTTGTATATAATCAAGTAATTGTGATTTTAAGTGACAGGTATTGAGACTTTGTAACATTTGTGATAATATAGACATTATGCATACGGGCATGTAGTTAGCCTTACTTCAAAGACGTACAGAATAATAATGGCAGGGATATAATTAATTCTATGCCCATAATAAGCAAATCTAGATACATAGACCGTGAGCACGTGCCATCGGCCTTTCTTCGATACATCTTGTTCTTATTATCTACATAACCTAGAAAATATTATTTAAACTCAAAACCTATTCCCCCAGAGTCATGTGCCTTTGAGTGTGTGGTGCATGGGTCATGGCTGAAGAGAGAAGCTGACACCCACGTCTCTTAGCTTACATGCCATATGTCAGTGACCAGCTGGGTGTTTTTTATAAACTGTCTTAGCATATTATTAGAGTGGAGACTTCTTTACAAATAGCAAATTTGTGTCACTCAAAATTCCATTCCAAATTCCATTCCACTGTTCCATTCCAATTTCAATTCCAAAATCCATTCCATACTTTACACTATACCGGATTTATAGTGCTAGCCCACTGAGATACCATGCCGCAATGAAGCATGAATCCCCACTCAGACACATTATACTGACTCCGACCAGTCCTTGTTGTACCCATTAATGCCGAGTGCCAGGCAGGGACCAACAAGTACCATATTTTAACGTCTTTTGGTATGACGCAGTCGGGGATCGAACCTGCGCCCTTCCGCTCTCCGGGCGGACGCTCTAACCACTACACCACGGAGGCGGTCAGAGTTATGAAAGTGATGTGTTATGAATTCTGTATACATAGATTGATATTGCTAACAATTACATAACTTAATAAGTGAAGTCAAAACTCAATTACCTGCGTTTGAAGTGTCTGAATTCTGTATCCAGATAGAACCAACATCGGATTTTTTCGCCAAAGTGATACACTTTCCTTCGTTTTTCTCTTCTTTTATACCAACACATGTGTCATCTTCCAGACACTGAACAGCACACGGAATAAGCTGAGTAGTGAAGGTATTGGTTAATGAATGTTGTTTCTCTGATATTGAACTGAAGACGTTCGAACGAAACTGAACGCGATGGTTACCAATTTTCGTGCATTGCGATGATCCATGATTCCTGCAGGTCTTCCACAGGACAAAAAGGCAAAGAACCCAAAGCGAACCGGTCTTCATTGGAAAGTTTGTGAAACTATTCCTGACGTAGTTAGTGAGGCTGTTGACACGTCAATCCAAATCTTCTAAAACAAAACGGCAAAATGCAAATAGTATTTCAATAAATATTTGAATAAGTCTTGGATATTTAGACATCTCATTTCACGCAGTCGCTTCTCCAACAAAGGAAACACTAAAATTAGATTCTCGATAAGACAATGAGAAAACAATTTGGCTCCTTAAAATTTAATACCTATAGTCCATACCGAAATGGTTGTTTTTCTGTTTTACATTAACACGATAAGAAGGATGGCACTTTTGAACATGAAAGGAACATTTAATTGATGAATACCTTTCCAAACAGTTAATATGTGCCTTGATATTTAGACTTTTCCTATTATCCAGAGACAATGAGAGCACTCACATTTGAATGTCAGTCATGGCCAGTGACATTTCTCCAAGTGCACTGTGAACGATGATTAATCCTCTTGAAGGTGGACAATGGCTCCATCATCTATTCTGGGGCCTCAAGTGGACCCTGAAACTGCTTGATCATATGCATAAATAAAGAGTGCAGCGCAAGCCTTTTCTGTGAAAACATAACATTTGAGGTACACAAAGGATGCTGTTTCTACTCACCAACTCGAACCTTGATCAAAATGGCATGTGTCGGGGTTCCAACATTAGAGGCCTGAGCAAACGTTTCGAAACGTTTTGTTGTTGGCGAGCTGGCTAAGGCGCCAGGCTAGTGATCCAGCGAGCTTGAGGTGTCCGGATCGAGCCCACCTGTGACCGGGTGACATGCTTATCTCTTGCCACATAGTTTCCGTATAGTTCTTTCAAACTACAATATGCGATAACTGGTTAATTTATCAATCCTTGCAATAAAGACTCGAGACAATTTCCTGTCACTACTGTTTCATCTTCATTAAACAAAGATGGCTTGTGAACGCAAAGATCACTCATGGATTGGCTTCATCAATTTATTTGATGGGTAGCCATATTGTATACATCAATGTTTTTTACAAAGTAGTATGGAACAGAGTTTGATTGGAATGATGGAATGGAATTTGGAATGGGAATAAATGGAATATACTCATCTTGTACTAAGCAAACCAAGTGTTGTGCCTACCTTCAAACATAAATTAAATTGACAGTTTGTAAACAGTTCGGGGAGTCACTTTCCTTCTGCTCCCAATTTCTTACACTCCTCCCCTCCGGATGGAAGATAAGGCTAGTGGCAGACAGAGGTGTGGCAGTAGCCTGTCTCACAGTCCCTTAACCATTTTATTTTCCATTTACCACTGCTAATAATTTGCATTTAATGACATGACTGGAATATTATCTACTAGCTGTGTAAGTCGAAAACATGGGCATACAGAATGTCAAAGTCACAAGAATAAAATACTTGACATTTCTCAGTTCAATATCGTGTATGGCCGCCCCGCGCCATTCCTGCATATGACACCATCTCCTTATCGACTGCCTGATGCTTGTGAACGCGCGTGGTTGGGGATTCTGCCATTGCTCTTGCAAGGCAGCGCAAGTTCCTGCAAATTCTGAGGTTGGTTCCTAAGACCACGGAAACGCTTCTCCAAGTGCATCCCAAACGTGCTCTATTGGATTAGGGTCAGAGGGACCTCATTAGCCCAGTCCATGACGTTGGTTCCAGCGTTTGAAGGAAATTTCGTGTCAACATCGCGGTATGCGGCCGAGCATTATCATGCTGGAATGGTTAGACCTGGGACATGAGCCGCCATGAAAGGAACGAGTTCAGGGGTGAGCACCTGATCGCGGTAAGCAGCAGCTGTGAAGTTTCCACAGATGACCAGGAGTCGGGAACGGTTGTTCCACAGAAAGCACCCACACCATGGTTGGAATGGTTATGACTAAAACGGAATATGATTGTTAAGTACCATATATTACAACTACCAAGGTCAAGGGCAAAGAAAAGAAAAGTGTTCAGGAAGTATAGATCGAAATAAAGTTCTTGCCGAAGATGATATTCACAGTCTTCAATAGAGGATTTCCCCTGAACATTGTCCCTCATGGCAACAAAACCATCTGGTATTCTTTATAACATGTCTCAGGAGGTGAGCCACAAATAATGCAAAATGTCTTTGCAAACGTTATGCTGGACACGTCATGGGATTCAACATCAAAGGGTGTAAGTTGGACTTACCACTGTTTTAAACAGTTTTAGTCACAACCTACAGTTTGGAAAGTTAAATGTGCATTGTGCATGAAGGACAAATCGTGGGATTGTCGTCATGTTCACTATAATAGCCCAGTTGGTTGGTCAGCTGTATGGGGAAAGAGTGAGTTAGTTTAGTTTTACGCCTCACTCAGCAATATTCCAGTTAATTGGCGGCGGTCTGTAAATAATCGAGTCTGGACCAGACCAGTGATCAACAGCATGAGCACTTATCTACGCATGCACTTAAGATACGATGACATGTGTCAACCAAGTCAGCGTTCCCGTTAGTCGCCTCTTACGACAAGCATGGGTTACTGAAGATCAATTCTAATCCGGATCTTCACGGGTGAGTGAGTGAGAGAGTTTAGTTTTACATCACTTTTAGCAATATTTCAGCAATATCACGGCGGGGGACACCAGAAATGACATATTGTACCCATTTGGGGATTAGAACCCAGGTGTTCGGCGTGACGAGCGAACACTTTAATCACTAGGCTAACACACCGCCCCAGATTGGGGAAATACATATGTATAGCAAGAGGGCATGAATGGCATTTCATCCTGTACACATTCAGATCTCGTCATTAACAGTAAAATTGATCAGTTCTGTAGCTGTAGAAATGTATTAACAGTCAACAGTGCCTTTAAGCGCCATTTATACTTTGGAGGTCAAAATATAACATCACAATGTAAAAACAAAATACATTAAAACTCCTGTAATATTTAGTTTGGTGCTTGTACTTCTATTTGATCATACTCTCGGTAATATTCCTGTCGTATGATCGGAACCGATAAATAATAGACAGACATTGATGTAGCCAAATCGATTGCATAACTACTAGATGATGAATCTTTGAGTTGCCCGGACTAGGTAAAGCCGACGAATCAAATTCGTTTTTACAACAATGTGTGAGTGAGTGAGAACGACCAATTGAAACGTATTCCAGTTATATCATGGCACGCCATCTTCATGTGGGATGGAAGGCTGTCGTGATTCCAACAATATCACGGCGGGGGGACTCCAGAAATGGGTTCGACACATTGAACCTATTTTGGGAATCGAACCCGGGTTTTCTTCGTGACGAGCAAACACAATTAACCACTAGGCTACACAAGGACCAACTGAAACTTATTCCAGTTTTATCATGGCATGCCAGCTCTTTTGTCCTTCACCATTTTGGCGAAGCCCACCAGCCCAAGTATGGTGTTGACAACGTACAAAATAAAACAAGCCACCTCAAGTACGTGACACAGAATCAGTAATACACTCTTCATTTGGATATATTTTGACAGCAATCATAATTAAGACCATTCCTATTTTTTGAATCCCGTTAATTATGTCGTGGTTGTTGTGTATTCCGCGCAAACGTGTCCCGAAATGTGTTTGTAAACGTTTGTCATAAAAATGAAAACGATACATGAAAAGTTCAAGCAGAAAAAGTTTTCCACGTAATGCACGTGCGATGTGTCAGAAACATGAGTAGAGACATCGACTATAAAAAAGTCAAACCCAATTTATCATTTCATTACGAAATTTACGAAGATAAAATATGACAAGGTGGAAAGCTACTGACCTAAATATCGCCATTGGACGTTTGGGTGCAGAGGAGTCCCAGTGTTCTGTTGCAAGACTATCTCGATTATGGCATTGATATACCCCCTTCAATTCGACCCAAGAACGTCCCAAAAGTGAAAGACCAAGAGTGACAACTCCTACTCAGGACCGACTGACTGACTGACTGACTGACTGAGTTTAGTTTTACGCTGCTTTTAGCAATATTCCAGCAACATCACGGGGGGGACACCAGAAATGGGCTTCACACATTGTACCCATGTGGGGATTGGAACCCGGGTCTTCGGCCTGACGAGCCAACGCTTTTAACTACTAGGCTACCCCACCGCCCCCTCAGGACCGATTCATGCAGGCGTTTCACCTACCTGCTACAGCAACGGACACTGCAGGACAGGTGCCTGGTCTTCGAAAAATGTCCGACCAAAACAATCAAATATCGTGGGATATTGACCAAAAGTTAGCCCTGTCCTGACATGACGTGTCCAATGGTGCAACAGGGCACAGGCGTGGAATCTGGGGAAGTGGCGACACGTTTGGTTCAGTGATGAATTGTGTTTACTCCTACAACGGCGGGATGGGAGACAACGTGTTTATCAACGTCGACCATGACCTATACGGGTAGATCAAAGTTTGTTTTGTTTGTTTTTTTATTGTTCCCAATGTGATGAGTACAAAAACATGATGAGTACAAGCATATAGAGGAATGTGTGCACATACAAGCTAGTGAGCTCAATAGCGTTATAGTACACTAAGTGCATTGAATATCAATGTTAGTGATATGTTCTTTGTTTAATAGTCATTCAGGGTTAAATTCAGGGATGAGAGGAAACCATTTGACTAAAAAGCTTTCAACATTATTATTTCTTCTGGCGATGAATGATTCAGTGGTAAATATGTCTTTCAATATCCTTAAGTAATTATCAACTTTTGGAATTGTTTTTGTCAAAGAGCAATTGTAAATATATCTCTTAGCAGATAAGATTATGTTGTTCAATAACGGGTTCTTACCTAAAAACCCAAACCAAATCAAAGATGTTGTCAAATTAAGTGTTTGGATACGTTTCGTAATCCACTGTTCAAGTTTCTTCCAGAAAGTTTTGGTTTCATCACATTCCCAATATACATGGCATAAAGTTTCAACAGAATCATTACACAAAGAACATATTGTATTGTCCACCAGATTCATTCTAAAAAGTTCTTTTTTGGTATAAACAATTCCGTGTAGAAATTTATATCGAAAATCTAACAGTTTCACATCTCTTAAATTTTTTCTACAAGTATGAAAAATCAATACAGTCAAATAATGTTTCCCATTTGTGGCACATGTGAGGTTTAACATTTTCAGATAACAATTTATCATAAAATATTCTTGAACCTTTTCTTGGGGATATGAAATCCTTTGGGGGTGAATTTATTGTGAGGTCATTAATGTTTATATATCTATATTCCTTTAAAGTCTTTTTCCAAGGTTCAGGTAAAATATATATAACATATCCAAGATCTAAGTGAGTACCTTTTATATCAAATTTAAGCTTCAATTGATCAAAGGATATAAACCCATGTTCAACACAGAGATCTTTGACCGTCAAGATTCCACTTTTAGCCCAGTGACTAATGATGTGATTTGAGTTTTTAAAATTGTTATTCAACCATAAAGGTTGGGCTAAAATTTCGTTAATGTTTTCTGCATCTATGGTATTTTGATACAATATAATTTCCATGCTTTTAATACGTCTTTCCAAAAAGGATTATCAACTGCAACTATATTCTGAAAATTTGCTCCATATTTTAGCATATCCTTAAAAGGAAAATTGCATGGGTTATCCGTATTTGTTTTTTAAAGTATAGTTTGAGGGTAGATAATTTCATGGCGTTAACAAAGGTTTTGATATCAATCATCCGTATTTAAAGTGCACCGTTTGATTTTGTCATTTTTGTCATTCCAGATGAATTTAAAAATACTCTCTCAAACGCGGTGAGAAAATCATCTGGAGGGTTAGGTAAAGTGTTAAAGATATGAAAGTGGTTCATCTTATGACAGTTAAAACATTCCACACCTTCGGCGGGACATTTGTCAGACCCTGGCATGTTGCATATCACATTTTGGGCAATGTGGTTGTAGGTTCTCACGTCTACCATAGTTTTGTCTTTTATTCACTTGTGTTGGGGTCTACCAAGTCAGCGTTCCCGTTAGTCGCCTCTTACGACAAGCATGGGTTACTGAAGATCAATTCTAATCCGGATCTTCACGGGTGAGTGAGTGAGAGAGTTTAGTTTTACATCACTTTTTAGCAATATTTCAGCAATATCACGGCGGGGACACCAGAAATGACATATAGTACCCATTTGGGGATTAGAACCCAGGTGTTCGGCGAGACGAGCGAACACTTTAATCACTAGGCTACCACACCGCCCCAGATTGGGGAAAGACATATGTATAGCAAGAGGGCATGAATGGCATTTCATCCTGTACACATTCAGATCTCGCCATTAACAGCAAAATTGATCAATTCTGTAGCTGTAGAAATGTATTAACAGTCAACAGTGCCTTTAAGCGCCATTTGTTCTTTGGAGGTCAAAATATAACATCACAATGTAAAAAAGAAAATACATTAAAACTCCTGTAATATTTAGCTTGGTGCTTGTACTTCTATTTTATCATACTCTCGGTAATATTCCTGTCGTATGATCGGAACCGATAAATAATAGACAGACATTGATGTAGCCAAATCGATTGCATAACTACTAGATGATGAATCTTTGAGTTGCCCGAACTAGGTAAAGCCGACGCATCAAATTCGTTGTTACAACAATGTGTGAGTGAGTAAGAACGACCAATTGAAATGTATTCCAGTTACATCATGGCACGCCATCTTCATGTGGGATGAAAGGTTGCCGTGATTCCAACAATATCACGGCGGGGGACTCCAGAAATGGGCTCGACACATTGAACCTATTTTGGGAATCGAACCTGGGTTTTCTTCGTGACGAGCAAACACAATTAACCACAACTGAAACTTATTCCAGTTTTATCATGGCATGCCGTCTTCTTGTGGGCAGCTCTTTTGTCCTTCACCATTTTGGCGAAGCCCACCAGCTCAAGTATGGTGTTGACAACGCACAAAAAAGAACAAGCCAACTCAAGTACGTGACACAGAATCAGTAATACACTCTTCATTTGGATATATTTTGACAGCAATCGTAATTAAGACCATTCCTATTTTTGAATCCCGTTAATCATGTTGTTGTTGTTGTGTATTCCGCGCAAACGTGTCCCGAAATGTGTTTGTAAACGTTTGTCATAAAATGAAATCGATACATGAAAAGTGCAAGCAGAAAAAAAGTTTTCCACGTAATGCGTGCAACATTGAACATTTGGGTGCAAAGGAGTCCCAGTGTGCTGTTGCAAGACTATCGATTATGGCACTGGAGCTTCAATTGACCCAAGATCGTTGGAAGACTAAGAGTGCTCCTATTCAGGACTGATTCATGCAGGCGTTCCACCTATGCTACAGCAACGGAACTGCAGGACAGGTGCCAGGCGATGAATTTCCGACCAAAACCATCAAATATCGTGGGATATTGACCAAAAGTTGGCCCTGCTGACATGATGCGTCCAATGGTGCAAAAAGAGCACAGGCGTGGAATCTGGGGAAGTGGCGACACGTTTGTTCAGTGATGGTGTGTTTACTCCTACAACGGTGGGATTGGAGACAACGTGTCTATCAACGTAGATAAAAGTTAGTGCTGGTTCAAGGCAGTCTTACAGCAAATCGCTTCATTGATCAAATCGTGCGACCTCTCATCCTCCCAATTTGTAACCGCCAGAGAAAGCTGTTTCAACACGACAACACTCGACCTACAGTTCGCCAGTTCAAACGTCAATGTCCTCCCCTGGCCTTCCAAATCGCCTGATCTGAACCCGATGGAGCATCTATGGGACGAACTTGATCGACACGTCCGTAAACGTCATCCTCGTCCTCAGACACTTGCAGAACTTACCAACACGTTGCAGGAGGAATGGCGACGAATTCCCAATGAAAGAAATCCGACGATTTGTGCAATTCATTCTAAGGCGGTGTCGAGCAGGGGGTGGTGTCACCACGTACTGACCTGAACGCCCCCTTGTGCCCACACACGTGCAGTGAACTGAATTAATGCTGACGATGACAACAACACATCTGTTCATCTTATGAAAACTTAAGTATGTTTAAAACATTTCCTTATTTTTGGCTAGTGCACTTCCTTTTTGAAGAATTCGTGAATGCCTTCAACAGAGCATTTCATTTAGTCAGGTGAACCATTTCGTGGTACATTATGGTTTACCAACAAGAATCCATTCAGATCAAGGTGCCAACTTTGAAAGTCGTCTGATAGAAGAACTTTGTACAATTACCGGAATGAAAAAGTCAAGAACAACGCCGTACCATCCCATGGGTAATGGTCAGACGGAGCGCTTCAACCGAACACTTTTGAACATGCTTGGAACTCTTCAACCTGACCAAAAGAAGGATTGGAAAATGCATGTGTCTCCTCTAGTTCATGCCTACAATTGTACCTAAACATGAAACTACTGGGTATTCTCCGTTTTATTTGATGTTTGGACGTCATCCACGATTGCCGATAGACCTTGCATTTGGAATTGACCGGGATCACACAAGCCAGTCATTACAATCCTACACAAAGTCTCTTCGTGACAGACTGAAGAAATCTTATGAACTAGCCACTAATATCACTCAAAAGTCTAAAGGAAAACAAAAACAGAACTATGATCAAAGAGCAAGAGGAGCAGCTGTACATATTGGTGATAGAGTGCTAGTGAGAACTCTTGCCTTTGAAGGTAAACATAAGCTAGCAGACACATGGGAAGTGGATGTTTATGTTGTCAAAGGACACCCAAACCCTACTATACCTGTATTTGTTGTGGACCTGAGTGTGGGTTGGGTCAAGTAAGAACTTTGCATCGGAATCACCTTCTCCCCATTGGAAGCGAGGATACAATACCAGGGAAACCACAGCCAAAACCACGAAAAAGAACCAAGATTCAAACTGTACCGAGTAATATGAATGACATGCAGCAACAGGATGATTATGACGAAGTCATTTTGTCTGTTTCAGCCAGTGATTCTCCCACAGGTAACATGGCTGGTGCTGAGGTTAAACAGATGGAAACACAGAAACAGGATGAAGGTAGTTTATTCCTTGTTGATGACGCTGTGCCAGATGTAACTGAGCAAGTAACTGGAACAGTGGAATACATCAGTGGTGATTCCCCACCAGAATCAGAGTCCACATTGTTGACTGAAGATCAGGATGCCACAGATCTTGTTGATGTCACTTCTGTTACAGATAAAACTGTCATTAATGGTTCTGACGTCACAGAGCTGGCTGTTGCCCCTGACGTAGACAACGTCACAGATGTTGCAACTGGTATTGACAGTGTTTCGGACACAGAGACTAATAGTAGCCACGAGAATGCACAAGTGAATGATACAAGGATTCAAACTCCTGCTCAAGGCATTCCACATGCTCAGATCAGACGATCAGAAAGAGCTAGACGGAAACCTGCATGGCAAA
The DNA here is from genome assembly GCF_003918875.1 of Haliotis rubra. Lineage (NCBI taxonomy): Eukaryota > Metazoa > Mollusca > Gastropoda > Lepetellida > Haliotidae > Haliotis > Haliotis rubra. The sequence continues at coordinate 213,110 of NW_025765525.1, read as the reverse complement.
CTAGCGGTGTATTTGTAATGTCAGAAGCAGGTCGACCACCAGATTGGCTGGAGAAAGTAAGATTTTTGGAACATCTTGCAACCAGTGGAACTTACTACACATTACCTTCGAAAGTATCAGATGTTCTCTTGTCGGTTGTAAAGGATAAATGAGTGATGACGGGGACGTAATTTTTTGATAGGGGGGTAGTGTGTAGCAGAGAAATTTTTCATGCTTTTAATGAGTCAGTTTGGTTTATTTGTATAGAACTATTTTACAATTATTGAATATATAATGGTGTTATAGTGTTTTATTGTTTACAAATAAAATAAGAATAAAAATATCATATAAGTCATAAAAAGGTCATTAAAAATATATTTAAGGTAGGTGGTAGTATTCTAAAGTTTGTGGTTTTAAGCATCTGTCAATCATATTGATATTTGGTTGTATTTTTCAAGTATTTCAGATGCATTTCATTCATCTGAAAGGTTCTTATTATGTTTAGGATTCACAAAATATGCTGGATCAAGAGTATGGTCTCAATTTGGATTATTGTTTATCACATGACCCTAATTCCTAGCTCTTAATTGGCTAATTTCAAATTCTCATAATTCCCATGCACCAATCTGAGCACCCTTGTAATAACACTTTAGCAAAATACAGCACCCAGGCAACAAGGCAACAAGGTCCAATAAACAACATCAAACAGGTTAGTTAAATACTTGAATTCTAAATTATGCTTAAGTGTATTTGTTCTTTTATATCTCCATTAAATTAATTGTAGTCTAAATGTTATTTGGTAATTTGTAATATATGGTCATGTTGTAAACCTACTAAACTTGGTTTATTACCTGAAAGCCAAAGTTCATGTTGTATTGTATTATAACTCATGTAAATCCAAATAGCATTATAAGTAATGTTCTGTTTTTAGAACCATTTCCCTCAGTTTTCTAAATGTATTTAAGTGCAATGGTTTTCTTTGAGTGGAGAGCAGAAAAATTGTGAAAGCATTGTCATGTTGATGAATGTTCTGTATGAACAACCATTCTGCTCAGCTTTCCCTGTGTATATGCTTACAGTGGTTTTCTTTGTATTGTGTAAATGTATTGTCACATTGATGAATGATGTTTGTAATTTGCAGGTCGCATATGAACTCATGTCTGTGCAAAACATTTCGTAATGTGTAAATGTTTCTAAGAATGTTATGTGTGTTTCAGGGCTTGATGTATTATTAAAGAAAATGTCTGAATAAATCGCACCTCACCCCTACAGCGAGTCATGTGAACCATTGACATTACTTGGCGATTTAACCAGCTGTAACATGCACTCATGTGACACATCACTATGCAGCCATGGAGGATGCCAACTTTGTGTTTACCCAGTTCCTATACTAATGTGTTCCAATCCCACATTTGCTATGTAACTGATGGTGTGTCAGCAATACCACCCGCAGTCTTATCCTTTTTTATGCAGCTTTTACCCACCTAAGGCTACATCATTACGACAGAAAGGATATTACATATACCTTCAATATCACTCATCACTTTCAAACACATTCACGTGTGCCCGTGTCATTGTTCAGATAAAAGTGTATCACTAGTTGGGAAACCCGATCTGACTAGTCCGTGTGTGTGTCTGCAGTTGAAACAAACAAACTCAATGTTTTTATCATCATTTAATGGTATTTGTCAGGTTATCTTTTTCGGCAAGCGTAGCATGAAACAATGAATGTTGGCTCACATTTTGCCAGTTCCTGGATATTCATAATTGATAAATATCTCACCCCCAATCAGAAAAATAGGATTCAAAGTCTCTTTTTTAACTTCAAACAGCTTTCGTCATCTGGGCGTTATGTCCTCCGGATTGTGGATTTCTTATCAGCGAGTGATGACAGTTATAACTCGTGGGGGACGAGATATCATCTCGTTGCTAAGACGTCTGGTACAGACACGTTTCTCTTGGACGTCAAGGCACATTACATCACTGAAATAATGTAGGCATGTTTTAATATTCTGAACAAAAAAGTTATTGATCATGCATAACTTATTAAAACATACATGAAGCATAATACAAATATCCCCCAAAATATTGATGGTGCCAGTTTTTATTCAGTATATAATACTAGTATAGTCATGCATAAAAACGACAATGGTTGTACAGATACGCATGGTGAGTATTTGAAACCGAGCTGGAATTCAATGAGTGCCAACTCACTTTTTGTCGGGCCAGATCAGATATATAGTGTTCACTGAAAACAGCAGCTTCGTAATTGACCAAGTGAAGGATCTGGGAACTTTCATGACAGTTGATCTGATGGGAGGATTCTCTGTATGGATGTCTCTGATCAGACTCAGCTTCCTGTCATCAGTCAGAACATACATCACGTGACCTGAAATCACGAACCCAAGATTTGGAGAAAACACATCCCTCACTGTGAACATTCCCTTGAATTTAAAACGATAACATCATTCCTACAAGTTAATATAACTATGATTTACAACTGTATACAACAATACCGTATTAGGCTAGTATGGTTTTACGTCGCACTTGGTAATATTCCAGTAATATTGCGACACCAGAAATAGGCTTCACACAATGTCTCCATTTGTGGAATTGAACCCTGGTCATTCCAAGCGTACGCTTCAACAATTAGGATACCCCACCCCATATAGACGGCGGACAAATGCGAGAGTTGTCAAAATGGTCTCGAAAAGTTCTTTGATGTCCAAATAGAATGGACCGTTTTGACCATGTGCCCTTCGAAATTTTTTCTGTGGCCTATTTGACCCTTTGGAGGCTATTCTGACATGAGGCCAAATTGACATGCTCCAATGCGCGCTCACCAAAGGTGCCACGCAGTATATACTTTCTGCATTGATCGGTACATCTTATAGTTTTAGTATCTGTAGGTCCCAGTGTCTGTACCCGTGAAGATCCGGGTTAGAGTTGATCTTCAGTATCCCATGCTTGTTGTAAGAGGCCACTAACGGGATCGGGTGGTCAGGCTTTCTGACTTGGTTGACACATGTCATCGTATCCCAATTGCTTAGATCGATGCTCATGCTGTGTATCACTGTATGGTCTGGTCCAGACTCGATTATTTAGAGACCGCCGCCATATGGCGAGAACAGTGCTGAGTGTGGCGTAAAACAATGAACCAACCAGCCCAGTGTCTGTGTTAGGTGTTGCAACTAGCAACCTACCTGTCGAATCTATGGTGAAGGTGAAACGGTTGCAGCTGATGTTTAAGGGATCCATATGTTTAACATTCTGTTTGTGTGAGTTCTTGAGAATTCGACCTATCCGTCCTTTACTTTCACTGCTATAGAATATCATGCTGAAAGAGATAAACAGTTTGATAAGATATATGATTTCATTTTTGTCACTCAGTTATACTAAGGAAGAGCGAGTGAGTATTGTTTCACGATGTATCAAGGGATATTCCAGAAATGCCATGGCGAGGAACATGAGCAATGCATTTCACACATTACAACCATGTAGGGTATCAAACTAGAGTGTCTGTCGTGACGGGCGTATACTTTAACCACTAAACTACCCTACTGCCTTCTACAGAAAAAGCAGGTGTGACGTGATGATCAAAATAGCAACAAACCATTTGCACATGTAGAAGAAATATCCGCTGAAAGCAGAGTCGGTTGTACAATTGTGATAATATCTTGAGTATATATTTCAGTAGTCTCCATAGTTGGGTCTGAGAACTCGAGCAAAAAACGGTAGTAAATTTGTTGTTCTAGTGCGGTTTCTCAGCTTCCCTTTACAGTTTTTCAACAAAACTTTAATTTTGATGCACAACCATTTTAATAAAACAAACATGTCATGAAGACAAAATTGATTCTGTGTTGACATCAGATTATATTTGCATCTTTGTAAAGTTGTGAATAGACCGATCCAGTATGTCAATCAAAACTGGCGCATGCGTCAATTTTTGGCTAATCAGTAGGCCGGGCGCTCTTTGTGGATTTGTTAGACTTATTTCCGGGGTCAAACGATGCCTCCGAAGCGATGTGCTTCGAATTGTGCCATTCGCACTCGCAATATCTAACATAATGCTGCGATCTGGTTAACAAAAACGGTCAAGACAAAACATGTGAGGCGGGTCAAGGAGTGCGATAGGCCTGACGATCAGTTAGTTATATGTCGGCACCACCGTTCACGAAACTTACGTCTGCTCGAAGGTGGGAATTTGCAAGATCATTACCAAAAGATGACAACAAATAGCAGTTTAAGACTTTGCAAATGTTATAAACACGGACAATTCTTCTCACAACGAAACTTTTTTCGCTTAACGTTTTTAGTCAATACTGGGCATTTAGATGGTAGGCCATAATCTGAAATGAGACGGGCGAGAAAGCCGTGACACAATGTAAACAAATCTGACATCGATATGATTTCGGTTAGGGTCGACCGAAAATAGCAAAACTTGTTACATAAAAGAACAATGTGGTTGATATTGTTGCCTTCGCTCTTAGAAATTCTTAAATTTGTCACACATTTTCGGATGTTTTAAAGTTTCAAACCACAATCTGAAGGCGTGCAGTATCTGTAAATAGTGCAAAAATAGTCGAAGAGTAAATTTGTTTATTCAAACAGATATATCGTCAGTGTCAGCAGTTGGCTATCATGCAATATCCAAATAACAAAATAAATTCATATGAAATAAACCATGTTCATATGAATGCCTATAAAACCATGTCTTAGGAAAACTGTGTGGGAAGAATAGTGACTTTCTGGAATATTGGACGGAGTGAAATAAAATGTGTTTTCTAATTATGAGGACAATATTTGAATTTTTGTTACAACATAAATTATTCATATGTAGGGGAGGTATATTGGATTATAGGAGTAATAACACAACTGTCATTTTAAATAATTCACTGGAAATGGTAGCAAGGTATGTTTTAAGAATCTTGCATCATTTAGTAAATGTGGAAAGGTAATAAATAGATAATAATCTAATCAATTATAAATAATTATTTAATTGATTGACACATCAGATTCATATGATTTTAAGCCAGAACTTGGCAAACAAATATTATAGACATACCATGACAGGACAATCACTTGGTACTAACTTAGTTTGTTGGTTCCTACTTTAACATATCTTTGGTTTTTTAAATAATATATTTACAAATAAGATAATTCAGAAAGTGATTGCTTGTAACACAACTCATTAAATTTATTTCAACATCCAGAGAATTTGAAAAAAGGCTACGTTTTGGTCACACCCTTGTCAGGCATTATTCAGTCCTGGAACAGAATAACTGAAAAAAATCTCATTTGACTGTTCATGTAGCTGGAATGAATATTAAAACATAATTTTAGACCAGATTCGATGTAATTCTTCTGATAAATCTTCAGCTTTTGATGAGATTACCAATATTTGAAGACTGAGCCAAACCTAGTGTATATTAAGATGTTGGTTTTGGACAATTTGTTCAAGGTTTGTTGATGGTTATTTGAAAAATGAGCTTCATATTAAATTGCACACTGGTTTGCAGGAGGTGAAAGCTTCAGGACATTTTCATGTGTGTTTTTCTAAACTTTTGTTATGACTTTATGAATCAACTTTACTATATTTTTTATGACACTAGTAAGTATCTTAGAAAAGGAAATATATCAAAATTAGTGTTATGTCCTCGAGGGATATGGTGTCAGATCTAATAAAACAAAGATTACCATTCTTTAAGAAGCAATAATGTCAATATGTAATTTTATTGACATAAAGCTTTGAACTTAGGATATATTCTTGGTACCTTATTTACACTAGTAGTTAGCAGTTAAATATCTCTGAAGAAAAAGCAATGTATTTGTATTTTGTGTAACATTCTATTTCAATGCTAGTTAATTGTTTGGATAACTGTGGATCCCCAGTTCAAAGATTTTGCATCACATGTTTCCTTTTTCTGGAAGATGGGTCAGTGAACAGGTGCAGACTGTATCTTGGATCTTCTGTGTTCTGATGCTGTGACATACCTGTACATTAAGGCTGACAGTTCATGAAGTTCAGTATTGTCGAAGTTTGTATGTAAATTAGGATTCCACAACAAAGTACATATAGAAACATTAAATTGGAAAGGGTGAATAGAAAATGGACTTCCTTATATTCAATGTCATTTTAGGATGGTGTACATATTTTGAAGAGTGAAACTCTACTGAGAATTTGCTGCAGATTAGCTGCTGAATATTTGCTTCTGGGTATGTCCAGATACGTCCATGGAAACATACTGTTTACAAGCCCAATCAACTTTTAAGATCAAATAAGTTATGCTGTGATTGATTTGTTTACATTAATATATACAGTGAATGAGTGAGTTAGTTAGTTTTACGCCGCACTCAGCAATATTCCTGCTATATGATGGCGGGCTCTAAATAATCGAGTCTGGACCAGACCATCCACTGATCAACAGTCAACAAAGTCAGCGAGTCAGACCACCCGATCCGGTTAGTTGCCTCTTACGACAAGCATGGGTTACTGAAGATCAATATTCTATTCCAACCCCGATCGTCGCGGGTTTGTATATACAGACAAATAAGGTGCACGAAGTAGTAGATGGGAAATATTTTCTGCTTTGTTTATATTTACCATTCTTTAATTCATTAAAAGATAGAAACTCATGTTTTCAGATTATTGATTTAACTAAATTTGAACAATGAATAAGGAAATAAAGGCACCACGCGCAGTGTTGACAATCTATTTATAGATACCGAAACGATCTACAACTTGAAAATGTGGTTGTGTTCACGGTTTTTATAAAATTACAATAGGACTATTTGAAAAAAAAAAGAAACATCAAACTTCAGTTCCTTGGTGGAATTTGTGCACTGAAACATTAATAAATTATAGCTTGTGCGTTCAAGTATCAGATTTTGCACAATATCCTACCCACAAATTCTCGCCATTATAATATGGGATAAGTTGAAAGCGATTTATGCAGCTATTGTCCTACAGAAAAGGAATCTATATTCCATTTGTTCTGGCAATGCCATTATATAGGCTCCGTTTGGAATAATTTGAAAAATTGGCTGCTACCAGAGGTTCAGATAAATATAAATATATCAGAAGAAATTGTTTTCCTTAGCTATACCGAAAGACATAATAACCCACTTAACATCATCACATCAACAACAAAACATCATATATTCACCAGAAGATCACTAAAGAAAGTGCCAGAATTCAACGAAATCCAAAGGGAGCTAACTGACTATTATAGACTAACTAAATATGCAGCCTCCATAAATTCAAATAAAGACACGTTGTATATGTACTGGTTAAGTTGCCATTTACTTTTTCGTTAGTTATTATGAATTGTAATGAGTATGCGCTACCGTAAAAATGCAACATAAATATTTTTTTAAAAATAAAAATAAATAAATTCAGTTCCCCTTCCTTGCTAATATCTTTGACGGACGTGAATTGACAGATAGATTAACTGGTTCGAACAAAAATACGCTTCGTATTCTCAGCAGCTGTCCGAGACGATTTTTACAATCTGTCAGCTAAAATCTATTAAAACATTAAAATCAAATACGTGTTACTCTGTCGACTAAAATATATTAAAAAACAAATACATGTCCTCTTTAAATAGCATTCATAAACGGCAGATACCAAATTACCACAAGCGAAATTCATCAACAACGTTCGAAATCACGTACGCTTCGCCCGCGGTGCCGCCATTGTGATTAGTCCTCCCTAACGTTAAAAACGAAGTGGGCGGGGCTTATCGGCGGGACTGGATTGGTCTATTACCACACTTCCATGAAATAATGATGGAATACCGTTTTCCGTTGAGTACATCTATGGCAATATCTGAAGGGGTATCCGGTAGGTTCATCACACGCTGTGGATCTACTAACATCTTATATCTTGCAAACCACCTAATCTTCAAACGGAACAGTGATTTGCCAGCAGACACATACAAGTAATCAAGATGCAACTGCATTCCTCCAATATTGTCCCCTGGAATATTAAAGCACTGTTATAGACGCTTTTAACATTTTTCATTTATATGTGATATAAAAACTACGACTTAACTACTCTTAACAGTTATTCTCCTTTTGAGACCGACAACGTATCATTCTGGGAGGTACAAAATTCTGTAATTTCTTCAAATGACGCAAGAACATTGGCTTTCTTTAGACTTTGAGCCTCCTTTCATACAAGGGATGGATGAACGCAAATTTACCAGTCATGTGACTGCAAACTGTTTCGAGTTCATGCAATTTGTGAATTGACCCGTGAAGATGAGCTTTAGACTTTAGACGGCTATTCCACGTATTGACGTCGTAAACTTACAGTTTGAAGGCACCTGCATACATGTACACTTTTCTAGGATCTTCCCAGAACACAAAGTGCGTGGATTGTCCAGAAGAACAATGGCACCTTGTGAAGAGCCAAACAGTGATGTAATCACAGCATGACTTGCATTTGTTATGGGAAACAATTTGACCTTCCAGGAATCCGCTTCTTCTCTGTTTGGGTCAAACCATCTGAGCTTTCCTTTCATTCTCCTTCCTTTTGTGGTCCATTCCCTTGGCGAAACGTGAGCACTTAAGAAGTATGCCTTCTTACTCAGCCCTCATTTAATGAAATATGAAATCATTTTTGTTAGAAATGTTTTACACCAAGCACCTGATAAACGCATGAGCATATGATCGTGTTTGGTGAAAGAATTATCTAACCACCATTTTGTTTTCTTGATGGATTTTTTATGCAAATGTTTTTTTATGTTTTCAAAGCATGTTGGAATAAATGTTACATTACTACGGAAGCGTAGTAGGGCCACGGTGAAGAAACCTTTTGGTCTCACTATCTCCTTCGTTGGACTTAAAATCTCCTTCGTAGAACTTAGCATCTCCTTCGTAGGAGATGATAAATATATATTAATATTTGTGTATACAACTAATGTTCCCGGAGGTGAAAGGGAAATTGATAAGAATCCTGCAGTTATGTGGATGAGTCACAATAATGATTAAGTCGAGCAACCACGTCATGACTTAATAATTATTTCTTCCATTTTTTTAATATCACATTTTATGTCTACTTAGAGGCTAGTAATGGCTAGAAAGTATTTACATTTCGAATCGGGGTACTGAGTGATGCTTAATGTTGTAATTACGTTCGTGGACATGTGTATGCCAATCGTAGCAATTGAATTATTGCGGAAAAAGTTCCCTTTTTAAGGTTCGGATTATGAAGTATGGGTATTAATGTTAGATAGTAGAAATGTGAGTCAGTGAATAATCATGACACTAACGTAATGTTGGTATACAGCGTTATTGTGTATGTGTATTACGTTAGGGTGACGTGAACCTTCTATTGATAAGTGCAGTTATGGCAAATTGGGTATGGTTATGTTTGATCTATTATACATGCATTTATTCATACACAGAGGGAAACTGAGGGTGGTGAGGTTATGATATGAAACTCTGGTAATAACACGTCTTCCGCAAGTTGCTGCTTGTCTTCAGGTGGTGCTAGGTTGGATCGGATACATTGGCTATCCTAGAAGGCAGGAAGACAGCACGGGAGATAGGACAAGAGCAGGGTAGAGAAAAAGAACTGGAGTGACTAGGAGAAGAACCATATCCTGGAATCCTATTGCAGTAGTCAGTGCCCCAGATCCTAGATGCTATCTTCTATAGAAACAGAAGAGATAGAGTAAGAATACAACGACCCACTGGACGAAAAAATGCAAACCATAGTGGTAGAGGCTGCAATAGCACCAATTCCAAAGAATACAACCAAACTTCTAAATGTCGAACCTGGAAAATATGCTCAGCAGCAAAAAAAAACAACAACAAAAACGTCAGTACGAATTCAAAATTAGATAGGCACTGTAATCAAATCATTACAGAAATTGATATAATATGCAGATCAAAAACATTTTTTGTGTACAATATCTTGACACATCAATGATTAACTCAGCAAAATTTCAAGATATTACGTGAACGTTTGCAGTCCATTCAGACTTTTGACTTCAGTATCTAGTGTGACCACCACAAGCGGCAATAACTGCAGCACAGCGTCTATGCATGGAGTGCACCAATCAATTGATGAAGGCCATTCGCACCTGGAACCACACTCTGAGGAAGGCATGGTTTGACATCATTCAGTCTCCTCTGAATTTCATCCCAAATATGTTCAATTGGGTTTAAATCAGGAGTAAGGGCTGGTCACTGCATAATGTTGACACCGTTCTGCTGTAGGAAGTCCCGTGTAGCTCTGGCAGTTTTGGCCCGGGCGTTATCATGCTGGAAAATGTTGTTCCGGTGCCGTGCGAAATGTGGTATGATGTGGGGTCTGAGAGCTTGGTCGATGTAGCGCACCGCTGTGATGCTATGGTATAGGTGCCACTTGGTTGTACAATAATGGAACGAAACAAATACAGATATAGAAAAAAATTCTACCAGTCCCCGAATGTGCATACCAAGCTACAAATACATTGCCTTGTGGGTGATCTGTTAGAACGAGACAGCAGTGTAGGCATGTCGATAGGTTTTCCCATTGTTTTGCTGGTGGTTGTACTATGAATAAGTTGGTGTCTGGAGGAGAAACCATCTCTAGGGTTCGTTCTACCAAACAGTTTTCTATTTCTTCCGAGTTGTGTGGATGTGTGTATAGCTAAACTTCTATGGGAATACAACCACGAGCTTGTGCGTTTGGATGCAAGAAAGTTTTCCGCAAGTGTTTGTTTGCGCAATCCGCATAGTCTGCCAGATGCCTACCAATTTGCTCCAGGACTTCTCCTGCTTCGAAACAACCTTGTTGTAGAGTTTTGTTCGCATTGTATAGCCATTTTAGGTCTCGACCCAAGTGCAGACGTGGCCCATGACAACACTCGCATTGTCTAGAATTTTTGGAATATTCGATTGCATATCAGAAGACAAGTCTCCTTGCTCTCGGAAGCCATGTTTTTTCCAAAGGTATTCCATGAGTGTGCGGTCCAGCACACCAGAGAAATCTCTTGTATAGTCAATTGAATACAACCCATAGCCATGTACTAGTAGTTATCGAAGTTATATGAAGTGCTATGCATTGGTAATACCAAATGTCTAATTGGAAGTTGTTCTACTAATGGTATGGATATTTGTTGGCAAAAAAGGTAGTACCAATCCTGGTAGTCCTGACCATTTTGCTGTCCAGAATTTCATTAAGTGATGTCAGAACTCACTAAATACCGCAAGATGAAAGAAGAGATTCGAACCAAGAATCGCAAAACCATGGCGAAGAAGAGAAAGGAAAGTTCATAGCACAGGGGAGACAATAAACCCGTCAAGCCTTCCTTACCAAAACCAAATAAATAGTTGAAGATTGACGAAACAATTTGAAAGACAATCAATGCGCATAGCAATGGAAGATTTATTAGAAATCATAAAGAATGCTGAGAAAAAAAAATTCCCTGGGAAAGAGATTTGAAAACAACAATTTATTTGTTTGTCGAAGAAGATCAAGACATAGAAGATCTAGATGAAAATCCATACATACAAATTTTCGAATATTCGATACCACGAGAAACCCTAGTAGCAAATCTTTTGGGATTAGTTTTACGATTGCTGAAAAACATGTTGAAACATTTGATTTCAGCGAATTAGAATCTTTTGAAAATTTGGCTGGGAAAAAATTCTACAGAACATCAAACTCACCATCGGTGGGAGCTTATTTGACCACAAATAACGCCATCAGGTACCTGTAATGGAACCCCCATTCCCTAAACTACTCAAATACCTGTGTTTGAAGTTCCTGAATTCCGTATCCAGATATAACCAGTATCGGATTTCTTCGCCAAAGTGCTACACTTTCCCTCGTTTTTCTCTTCTTTCATTGCAACACAATTGTCATCTTCCAGACACCGGGCAGCACACAGAATAAGCTGAGCAGTGAAGGTATTGGTCACTGAATGTCTTTTCCCTGATATTAACCTGAAGACGCTCGAACGAAACTGAATGCCATGGTGACCGATTTTCTTGCATTGTGATGATTCATAACTCCTGCAGGTCTTCCACAGGACAAAAAGGCAAAGAACCCAAAGCGAACAGGTCTTCATTGGAAAGTTTGTGAAACTATTCCTGACGTAGTTAGCGAGGCTGTTGACACGTCAATCCAAATCTTCTAAAACAAAACGGCAAAATGAAAATAGTATTTCAATAAATAATGAAGTTAAAGTTTGACATTTGAACATCTCATTTCACACAGTCACTTCTGCTTGTCCAACACAGGGAACACTAATATCAGATTCTCGATAAGAGAATGGGAAAAGAATTTGGCTCCCAAACATTTAATACGTCTTGTCCATACCGAAATGGTTATTTTTCTGTTTTTACATTAACGGGGAAAAGAGGATGGGGTTTTTAAAGATTAAAGGAATATTTCACTGATGAATACCTTTTCAAACAGTTAATATGTGCCCTGACATTTTGACTTTTCCTATTACCCAGAGACAATGAGAGCACTCACATTTGAAAGTCAGTCATGGCGAGTGACATTTCTCCAAGTGCACTGTGAAAGACCATTAATCCGCTTAAAAGTGGACATTGACTCCATCATGTATTCTGGTTCCTCAGGTGGAACCTGAAAGTGCCTGAATTTATGCATATATGCTGTCAAGAGGAGAACCAACAGATGGCCTGTCATGTGTTTCATGAAAATGGTTGACATAGCCGCCATTGCTCCCTATGTCATTTGCCTATGGAAGAATCCTCTCGGCACTAAACGCTGATCTCAATTCAGCCTCCATGATTCACAGGATCTATGCTTTGGTTTGATCCCAAACCGACTTTATGTAACATTTGGGCTTCTATCGGACAAGGGTTATGGCAATTCCTATTTGAGAATCCAGTTAATCACGTCGTGGTTAATCACATCGTGGTTAATCACGTCGTGGTTGTTGTGTATTCCCAAAATGTGTAAACAAGTTTTCTACGTAATGCAAGGGCAACCTGTCGGAAACCTGATTTGACATGTGGACTGGAAAAGGCCAAACCAATTTTATCATTTTATTACGAAATTTACGAAGATAAAAAATGAGAAGGTGGAATTCTACTGACCCAAATATCGTCATTGGACATTTGGAAGCAGAGGAGTCCCAGTCTGCTGTTGCAAGATACATCAACGTCCACCACAGCATCATATATCGATTATGGCATTAATATGCTCGCTTCAATTCGACCCCAGATCGTCCCAGAAGTGGAAGACCAAGACTGACCAGTCCTGGTCACGACCGATTCATCCGGGTGTTTCACCTACGTCACCGATTTGCTACGGCAATGGACACTGCAAGACAGGTGCCTGGTCTTCTAACGATTTCCGATAAAATCATCTGAGAGAAGCGGGAATTCGAGCATACTGACCTAAAGTTGGACCTGTCCTGGCACGACTACACCGACAACGACGTATCCAAAGGTGCAACAAGGCACAGGCGTGGAATCTGGGAAGCTGCGACAGGTTTGGTACAGTGACGAATCACATTTCCTCCTGCAGTGACGGGATGGGAGACAACGTGTCTATCGACGTCGACACAAACGTTTTGTACGGAGCGGGTGGACAAATTTGGTGGAACAAGCATCATCAAACTTCAATGTCATTCCCTGGCCTCCAAAATCTCCTGATTTTAGCCCGATTGAGGAAAAATCGCCGGTTCTGAAGACTAACTTGATGAACGCGTCCATAAACATCACCGTCGTCCTCAGACACTTGCAGAACTTGCCAATGCATTGCAGGAGGAATGGTGAAGAATTCCCCAAGCACAAAATCCGACGATTTATGCAACCCCTTCTAAGGCGGTGTTGAGCAGTGACGGCTGCACGGGGTTGTGTCACCAGGTACAGACCTGAACGCCCCCTTGTATCCACACATGTGGAGTGAACTGAATTAATGCAGACAATGACAACAATACATCTGTTCAGATGAATTTCCTTCATCTATGTTCAAGCTTAATCGACTTTATGTACATTTAAATACGTTTAATACCTTTCCTTATTTATGGCTAGTGCACGCTTCTATTTTTGAAGAGTTCACATATGCCTTCAACAGTGCATCTCATTTAGTCAGCTTACGTAAGGCGATGAAATTGCGTCCCCCTTTAGTTTGCTGTACTTGATTCGCTTGTACTTGTGTTTATATGGTGTGTCAAGAATATCACAAGCAATTTTTATCCAGTCTTATGCAGCTTTAATCCATCTAAGGCTACATCATTGCGATGGAAAGGATATAACATATATCTTTAATATCACTCATAACTTTCAAACACATTCACGTGTGACCGTGTCATCGTTCAGATAAAAGTGCATCACTAGTTGAGAAACCCGATCTGACTAGCCCGTGTGTGTGTCTTCAGTTAAATCAAACAAACTCAATGTTTTTATCATTATTTAATGGTATTTGTCAGGTTATTTTTTTCGGCAAGCGTGGCATGGAACAATGAATGTTGGCTCACATTTTGCCAGTTCCTGGCTATTCAACATGATAAACATCTCACCCACAATCACACAAAAATATGATTAAAAGTCTCTTTTTTTAACTTCAAACAAATGCAAAGGGTTTGAGCTTCTGTCATCTGGGAGTTATGTCCTCCGGATTGTGGATTTCTTATCAGCGAGTGATGACAGTTATAACTCGTCGGGGACGAGATATCATCTCGTTGCTGAAACGTCTGGTACAGACACGGTCCTCCTGGACGTCAAGGCACATTACATCACTGAAATAATGTAGGCATGTTTTAATATTCTGAACAAAAACGTTATTGATCATGCATACTTTATTAAAACATACATGAAGCATAATACAAATATCCCCCAAACTATTCGCGGTGCCAATTTCTTAATCAGTATGTAATACTAGTATAGTCATACATAAAAAAACGACAATGGAACCGGTTGTACAGCTACTCATGGTGAGTATTTGAAATCGATCTGAGCTTCAGTGACTGCCAACTCACCTTTTCCGGGCCAGGTCAGATATATAGTGTTCACTGAAAACAGCTGCTTCGTAATTGACCAAGTGAAGGATCTGGGAACTTTCATGACAGTAATCTCATGGGAGGATTCTCTGTATGTATGTCTCTGATCAGACTCAGCTTCCTGTCATCAGTCAGAACATACATCACGTGACCTGAAATCTAGAACCCAACATTGGGAGAATCCTCTGAATTTAAAAGAATAACATCATTCCTACAAGTTAATATAACTATAATTTACAATTGTGTTAAACAATACAACAACATCAGGCAAACTAGTATGGTTTTACGTCGCTTTTGGTAATATTCCAGCAATATTACGATGGGGAACACCAGAAATAGGCTTTACACAATGTATCCATTTGGGGAATTGAACCCTGGTCATTCCAAACGTAAACTTCAACCATTAGTCTGTGCTACCGCCCCAAGTAAGTAGAAAAATATTGGTATTATTTAGATTTGTTTACAGAGTGTTGGAATGTTTTCTTTTATGCACGACGTAAAATGACCTCGAAAAGTTCTTTGATGTCCACATGGAATGGACCATTTTGACCATGTGCCCGTCGCAATTTTTTCCCTTTGGAGGCCTTTCTGACATGAGGCCAAATTGACATGCTCCAATATGCGTTCACCAAGGTGCACGCAGCATAATTATAATTTCTGCATTAATCGGGACATCTTACAGTTGTATTATTAGGTCCCAGTGTCTGTAGCCGTGAAGATCCGGGTTAGAATTGATCTTCAGTAACCCATGCTTGTTGTAAGAGGCCACTAACGGGATCGGATGGTCTGGCTTTCTGACTGAATCGATACATGTCATCGTATCACAAGTGTGTAGATCGATGCTCATGCTGTGTATCACTGCATTCTCGATTATTTACAGACCGCCGCCATATAGTGTCTGTGTTAGGTGTTGCCACTAGCAACCTACCAGTCTATGGTGAAGGTGAAACGGTTGCAGCTGATGCTTAAGTGATCTATATGTTTAACATTCTGTTTGTGTGAGTTCTTGAGAATTCGACCTATCCGTCCTTTACATTCACTGCTGTAGAATATCATACCGACAAAGATAAACATTTTGATAGTGAGCAATGCATTTCACACATTACAACCATGTAGGGTATCAAACTAGAGTGTTTGTCGTGACGAGCGTATACTTTAACCACTAGACTACCCAACTGCCTTCTACAGAAAATGCAGGTGTGACGTGATGATCAAAATAGAAGCAACAAACCATTTGCACATGTAGAAGAAATATCCGCTGAAAGCAGAGTCGGTTGTACAATTGTGATAATATCTTGAATATTTATTTGCTTCAGTAGTCTCCATATTTGGGAAACGCTGACACACAAAAGGTCTAAGAACTCTAGCTAAAATGGGAGTAATATGGTTTTTAGTGCGGTTTCTCAGCTTTCCTTTACAGGTTTACAGCAAAAGTTTCTTATTGATGCACAACTTTATCATATAATAAAACAAACATGCCATAAAGACTGTTAACCTTCTAGCGCCTAATAGGCCGCTTGGGTTAACCGGGATAATAATGTCTTATCGCTTTGAATGGATGAGTTTAGTTTTACGCCGCTTTCAGCAATATTCCAGTAATATCACAGCGAGGGACTGCAGAAATGCTCTTCACACATTGTACCTATGTAGGGAATCGAACCCGGGTCTTCGGCGAGCGAACGCTTCTATCACTAGGCTACCCCACCGCCCGCTTTGCACTTCGAGCATGCATAAGTGCGTGGATTTTATAAATGTTCATTATTATTTTCTCGCTGAGGGTGACGGAATGGGGAATATTGTATTGAATGGATTAAGCTTTCTTCGATTTGAAGAAATATGCGATTGGTGATTATTTGAATTCGGTTCAGCTAACTCAGGCTCTCAATCACATATATGGGTACTAACAAAAGTTGTGAATAATGATGTGAATAATGACATGAAAAAAAAAAAAAAACAAAAAAAAAACAACAAAAGTTGTGGATAGTGTGATAAACAGACAGAACAAAGTTTAACGTTTTGTAAAATTTGAAATTAAAAATAGAGGTTTAATAGACGCCGGATGTGCTGAAGAAGTGGATGCGTGACCATGCCTGACGGACACAATCCCTGTACGTTCCAAGAGCACTGGTCCTGAACCGCAGGATCTCAAACAGCAGGGATCTCATTAGGTAATGTGTTGGTCCGAAACCCGGGTCGATTAACAAAGTCGTATTGTAACTAGTTGAATCAGCTATAAATTTGAATGCAAAATCTCCTTGCGCAAACACTCTGCTTTGCTTCTATACTTCCCATGGAGTTGAACGTGTGAATTGTGTGCACACTGATTCAAGGATCAAGACAAACACGCATTTAATCACGGTTCATAATTTTGAATATCTATTAAATACGCGCTTCTTTTTATCCAGCGGCACCGGTTCAAATCCATGGAGCCGTTCAAAAGGATCTTGCCTGTATTAAGGAGACACGTATGTAAAATACACAAATTTAATGTAAAGAAATGATATATTTTTAATAGAAAATTTATTAGCATAACAGAACCAAAGGAAGCATATATACATGAATTTTTTTATTTTTTTTATTTCCATTTTTATGTTACAATTTCCATTACAGCAGCTTTATGTTCTTCAATTGAAAGTATTTTAAGTGTACAGTGAGTAGTGTTGATGTAAATACATAATGTGTACATTACCTCTTATATATATAGTACACATATATACAAAATACATGTAGTTACAGTCAGTCAGTTATAGTATTTCGAAAAAGTAAATGGAAGGATGACCAGAAAGAATGAAAACTTGCATAGTTACAATTAGAAAAGGCAATAAATTTTGAGATTTCATAATATTTTAATACTTCTTTTTGAAACCATATAAAATTAGGTTTCACTGCTTTCTTACTACATTTATACAACATATATTTGATTATTATTATCACCACATTAAGAGGATTATTATGTTTACCTTTAAATCCAAATAATATATGTTCTTCACTTAAGTGAATTTTACTTTCGATGTATCCTTCAATCCATTCAGTAAATTTTGTCCAAATATCTATTGCATATTGACAATTACAAAGCACATGTGCTATAGTTTCAGCTGGATCTTTACACAATGAACATGCTGGTGACTTAACATAGCCAATCTTATATAAATAACAATTAGTGCTGAGAATATTATGTAAAATCTTAAACTGAAACCATCTTAAGTCACTGCTTTGTGTACATCTTTTTGCCATCAAACTATAGTTTATCCATTCTGTTTCAGTAATGTGTTTATTAAGATAAAGCTCCCATTTGCTATAGCTTTTAAGTTTTGTAAATTTAGAATTTTGCAACATTTCATAAAATAATCTACTACCTGAAGTACTGTTGATTTTAGAAATATTATAAGGTAATATTGGTGTTTGAGAGATGTCTTGTATTTGACTAAAGTTAATTCTTTGTAGGTATTGGGCGATAGATTGTTTCAACCCTTGAAATGTTAAAAAGTCTGTATTCAAAGCATATTTTTGAATAAATTCATGGAAATTAAACCAATTTCCTGTATCGTTGAAGAAATCGTTAATATATGTTATACCTTTTTCATACCAATGGGAAAAATATACTGGCTTATTATCAATTGTTATGTTATTATTGTACCAGATTGACTTATTCAATACATCCGTAACAGATAGTTCCATATTATCACAACAATTTAAATATGATGCATATACTGACAGTGTTTCTTTCCAAAACTGGTTGTGGATATTTTGGACAATATTGTTTTCTATGTAGAAAGCATCAGCCAAATTTACTATTTTTGCCTCAACTAAATGATCATAAAAGAAACATGCCCATTTGGACTTACTAACAGATAGTCTTTTGATCCAACAAAGTTTCTGAGCTGCAATAACTTTTTCTAATATGGGTACACTTATGCCACCATACTTAGGCTGTAGTGACATTGTATCTCTCTTGACTTTATCTGGTTTAAATTTCCAAACAAATTGAAAACATTTCTTTTGAAAAGCTTCTATTATATTTTTAGGTGGGCTTGGTATACTGCTGAATAAATGGTTTAGTTTAGGTAGTAATAATGATTTTAACACAATATTTCTACCCATTGGTGTTAAAGTTCTCTTTGTCCAATGTTCCATTTCTTTTTCAATATTATCTAATTTATTTACATAGTTCAGATTAACCATATTTCCTAAATCAATATCAAATTCAATACCTAATAGCTTAAACTGTGTTTGTGTCCAGTCCAACTTATACTCTTTACAGAGTTTGTATCTTGATCTCTTTTTGGAACCTATCCATATCAATTTGGTTTTTTCTGTGTTTACTTTTAATCCTGAAAATCTGGCAAAAAAGGATAATGTACTCATTGTAGAGTAGAGACTTTTTTCTGATCCATCTAAACTAAGGGTGGTATCATCTGCAAATTGTGCTAGAAGGGAATATATATTACCAAGTTTTAATCCCGTTATATTTTTATTATTTCTTAACATTATTGCTAGGATTTCTGCGCATAATATGAAGAGATATGGTGATATAGGATCCCCCCCTGACGACAACCTCTTGTAACCTTAAAGAAGGGGCTTGCAAAACCATTAACCAAAACACTTGTTTCAATGTTTTCGAAAAATAATTTTATCCAATTTTGAATACTGGGCCCAAAGCGGAAAAAGTTAAGTACATTATGTATAAATTTTCTATCCACAGAATCAAATGCCTTTTCAAAATCAATAAGTAGTAGTAAGCCTGGTATCTGGTATGATTCTGTATAGTCTAATATATCATAAATAAGTCTAGTCACTTCACCTATATATCTACCCGATAAAAAACCCTTTTGATCCTCATGGATAATCAGTGGTAAGATTGGCTTTATTCTATTTGCAATTGTCGATGCAGCTAATTTATAAGTAGTATTTAAAAGAGTAAGAGGGCGCCAATTTTTTAGAAAGAGTTTTGATTTGTTTTCTTTAGGCAAGCAATTGATTAGACCTTGTTTTGGGGTAGTAGATAAGGCCCCTGTTTTATATGCATAATTTAAAGCATTTATCAAATATTTATTGAGGTCTAACCAAAAGAACTTTAAAAATTCTGCTGTGAAGCCATCTGGGCCAGGACTCTTATCATTTTTCATTTTTTTAGTGCTTCAAGTACTTCATTATAGGTCAGCTCCCCTTCTAAGGAAAGTGATGTTTGACAGTCTAACCTAGGCACTGATACTTTAGCAAAAAGGTTTTCCAGATCAATCTGTGTACAGTCTTCAGTTTCATACAGTTTTTCATAAAAATGTTTCACTTCTTGAATGATTTCATGTTGTTTCTTCAATAACGTTCCATCTGGTTTTTCAAGAGCTGAGATAGATTTAGTTAGAAAATTTCTACTTTCTAATTTTAAAAAGTAATTGGATGGTTTTTCTCCATGTTCTATCCACTTGGCTTTTGATCTAATAAAGGAGCCTTGTGTTTTTACTTTATGTAAGTTTTCTAATTCAAGTTTAGTTGATTTGTATTCTTCTAGTAATACGTCTGACTGTCTACTAGCTACGTCTCCCAGTTTAATCTCAATTTCACTTAGTTTCTGTTCTAGATTCGATTCCAAAGCTAGATATTCTTTTTTACGAGTGGATGAAAAAAGTATTGATGTTCCTCTAATATTTAAAAGTAACATCTCCCATAATAACTGATCATTTATTGTAAACATCTTTCCATCTTTAACAGTTTTGTCTTCGTATTGTTCAAGAGTGTTATTTATTGTTTTTTTAATCATTTCTACATATTCCTTGTCCTTTAGTAATGAATTATTGAATTTCCAGAATCCTTTTCCCCTTTGCATGTCCGAAAGTGAAATTGTAAGAGATACTATAGAGTGATCTGAGTTTATACTAGGTATGATATCACTTTTCTCAATGGACTGGAGAATATTATGGGAAACTAGAAAATAGTCTAAACGAGCTTGCTTTAATGGTGTTGGTTGTCGCCAGGTGAATCTTCGAGCTGATGGGTAAAACTCTCGCCATGGGTCTTTAAGATCTAATATATCAATTGTTTTGAGTAATTCCTGTCTTGCTTTAGGGTTATTTATATGTTTATAATTGTAAGTATCTTTATCAGGGTCTAAAACTAAATTCCAATCTCCACATATAATAAGTTTATCACATGTTAAATTCCCAGCAATTTCTTTTATTTTCCTAATAAACTCAGGTTTATCAGAATTAGGCCCATAGAGATTGATTACAGTAAATATCTTATCATCAATGCTAACATCTACTGCTACATAGTTACCATCTTCTTTATCAAACTTGCATTGTAGTACTTTAAATTCAAAGGTATTATTAAATAAGATTGCTGTACCGCTTGCATTACTTCTAAATGGACTAATGTAGCATTCTTTATAACCCCACTGCTGTTTTATGATTTGTTCTTGGTCAGCTGTGAAATGCACATCTTGCAAGCAATAAATATGCGCCTTTTTATTTTTTAAAAACCTGAAAACTTGTTTCCTTTTGAAACTATTAGTTAAGCCTCTACAATTTATAGATACTATCTTAAATTTTCCTTTTGAGTTTGTCATGAGGATAAAATGTTGTATACATCTTATAGCAACTATTTTCAAAACTGTACACTGTTTTTCTGAGATGGAAAATGCATATTTTGTCAAAAACAAACAAACATAAGAAATTATACAAGTACATAGGAAGTTTGCTTCCTGGCTGGATATCGTATCCGCCACACAAATAATAAGTATACATCATGAAACTCGGGTTTTCTCAACTTTCTGTCTCATGCAGAACTCATACATAGACATTGCATTTATAATCTAATCATAAATGAAAACTGTAGTTAGCCAGTTGGTCTGGGATAATCAACGAACATTACCGTTTCTTACATGTAAGCCACGTTTTAGAAGTTATCATAAGTAATCTTACTTACATTGAAACAGAGTTTTACACTTTTAAATTCATTGTAAGAAAACTTTGTAACTGAAAGTTAAACATTCCAAAAGCGATCACCCAGAATATACATGTAAATGTTAAACTATTTAAGGAAATCGAAATGTGCTGTAAAGTAGAAATTTGCGTACACTTCTACAAGTAAAGTAAAATGACTGTATTTTAATTCATAAATAGACTTTCTTCCAATCAATCAAAAGACAAAACAATTGCAGCTTTTATATAATATTTATTAATTTTTATGAAAAACAAATCAGTGGTAACAGGAATAATTATTCTTGACGTAATGTATGTTAACCTATATACCTTCTGTTGTCGAAATTGTAAAGGGTTACAGCTGACTGACAAATTAAAATCTTATGTGGAAAAACATAGCTGTTAAAGTGTTTTGTCGACCAACATCAGACGAAAAAGGCTGGCTCACCCTTTACAAGGAGATAGTAGGTTTCGTTTAATGTGAGAATCATCAGGCTCTGTCAGTTGTTTCGAAAGTCAACAGTGGATAAAAGGTTTGTTTGATGTGAGAATCGCCAGGCTCTGTCAGTTGTCTACAACGTCACCAGGAGATGTAAAGGTTTGTTTAATGTGAGAATCGCCAGGCTCTGTCAGTTGTCTACAACGTCACCAGGAGACATAAAGGTTTGTTTAATGTGAGAATCGCCAGGCCCTGTCAGTGGTCTACAACGTCACCAGGAGACATATAGGTTTGTTTGATGTGAGAATCGCCAGGCTCTGCCAGTGGTCTACAACGTCACCAGGAGACATATAGGTTTGTTTAATGTGAGAAGAGCCAGGGCGCTTCTTCAGTCGTCTTCAACTTCACCGGGAGATAAAGGACCTTGTTTAATGTAAGAATTGCCAGGCTTCATCAGTCGTTTACAACGTCACCAAGAGATAAAAGACTTTGTTTATTGTGAGAATCGCAAGGCTCTGTCTCCAACTTCACAAGGAGATTGATCTGATTTGTATATTTTCATCAGACTACGTCAATATTGGATTATACTTCACCACGATATGAAGGGGACTTTGTTAAACTGATATCGTATAGCTACATCAAATAGTTCCACCATCAACAGAAATATAACGGATCGCTAGACTGCATCTCATGTCTCCAAAGTGAAAAGGAGATATGGAAAGGTTCTAATTAAGAATTCCGGGGCTGTGACAAATGGTTCAAATATCACCAGAAAATATAACGGATAGAAGTTAGCATAAGTATCGCTAGGCTACATTAAAGGTTCTAATTATGAATTCAGGAGCTGTGAGAAATGGCTCCGCCATCACCAGGGCAAACAGGTTTAGTTTTACGATATCATCATAAGGTAACGTTTGGCTTTTCACCAGGAGTGGTCCCATCCGCAGCAAGCCGCTGATGGCTTACGCATTAAACCGGATTCCACCATCTGCTCGGAGAGTCTCCCCATGGACAAAGGACGCCATGTCGGACGCCAGGAAGGTCGCCACCTGAGCTATCTCGTCAGGGAGACATTCTCTACGGAGCGGAGTTTTGGCATACATGTCTTCGAACATCTGCAAGAAAATGAGGGTAACCTAAGTTAAAAGAATACAGTGACTGTGAGTGAGTGAGTTTAGTTTTACACAGCTTTTAGCAATTATCCAGCAATATCATGGCGGATAACACCAGAAATAGGCTTCACACATCGTGCCCATGTGTGGAATCGAACCCGGGCCTTCCGCGTGACGAACGAACGCTTTAAACACTAGGCTACCCCACCACACCAAAGGAATATACACAAGACTTGAATAAATAGATGAGTCTCCTTTTCAATGCGAAATCGAGCTTATCTGAAGAGGTTCTGCTGCACAGTTACTTTTTTGAATTTCTTGACAGGAACTTTAAGACGCTTTAGTGTCAGTTAATATAAAGTGAGTGGTTTGGAGTAAACACGATCTAAACAAACTTATAAATTGTTAAGTAAGTGTGTCATCTTCAATGTGGGGGAAGGCCTAGTGCAGTGAAGGTGAGATGTTTCCCACTTTGGTGAAATTCACGACTAGGGGTATGGATCTCCTATAAAATCAAACAGGACCATCGCGGGTATACGATAAGACGTATATCATTGATATATACTAGCCACGAAAAGAAATTGCATATGGGAAATCAAAATATATTTTCCAAATAAATGTGAACATAAATACAGATGGTAACACAGCAATTACTGAATTAAATATGCATGTGCGACGTTTCGTGACATCAGTTGTTTTGGCATGTGCAACAAGTTTGCGCCTGTGCATCTCAAATAAACGACGTGGTGCAATGAATGACAAAAGCTGCTGTCGTTTTGGGAAACTCAGTTGTTTGACGTTTGATCGTTCAAACAATTAAACGACTAATGAACCGCCAATTCTGCCACGACGTACGACTGCACAACGCCATGAGGCTATTGAGATGGTCCGTGGGGGGAATGTCTCAACGTCAGGTGGCTGCGCATTTCCATTGCCATGGAAACACCATTTCGCCACTGTTGAGGCGTAATCAGAAAATTGGTGAGGTTGCCGATCTCCCACGTGCCGGACGTCCATGCGCCACATTGCTAAACAGGACATATGGATACGGTAACATCGGTTGTGGTGAAGGACTGTTATTTTTAGGGAGACCAGATTTAACATTTTCCTCAGTGACGGATGTCAATGTGTCTTCAGATGTCTCGGGGAAGCGTTATGCTCAAGCCTGTGTCATGGAGAGGAATCGCTTTGAGCGTGGTTCCGTGGTGATTTGGGGATGCTTACGTCACTTTCTGGAGTATTTCAACAATATCACTTTGGGATCCATCTCACGGTATTATTGTATGTCCATACCTTTGACAACTGCTTTCCCGTTAGTTCCACGTAGTTGCTTCTGGTGTAGAGGTTGGTGCTTGGCAGGGGCCCGGGACTGATCACACAAACATAGATTGCTCACATATCTGTCACATATGTTTCACTCATGTATTGAATTATATGTTCTTCGCTGCTACATCTCCCTCATCCAAACACGTCACACATCCATCTATCCTTCACTCACCTATAACATAATTATCACAAATCTGTCACTGGCTTAACTTGCACACACCTGCAACATTACTATCACACATCTTATCCTGAACACACCTGCAACATTACTGCCACACATCTATCACTTATCTTGCACACATCTTCAACATAACTATCACACATCTACCACTTATCCTGCACACACCTTCAACATTACTGCCACACATCTATCACTTATCTTGCACACACATGTAATATTATTATCATACACCTATCACTTATCTTGCACTCACCTTCAATATTACTGCCACACATCTGTTACATATGTTGCACACACGTGCAATATTACTGCCACCCATCTTTCACTTATCTTGCACACACCTGCAATATTACTGCCACACATCTGTTACATATGTTGCACACACATGCAATATTACTATCACACATCTATCACATATACACGCCACTTATCCTTATCATGTCTATGACATAACTATCACACACCAATCGCATATCTATATCATATCTGTGACATTACTATTGCACAGTTGTCATACATCTGTTCCACATTTGCCCTGCATGTATCGTGCACCAGTATTACACCCCCACATCTGTCATACATCTGTTCCACATTTGCCCTGCATGTATCGTGCACCAGTATTACACCCCAACAGCTGTCATACATCTGTTCTACATTTGCCCTGCATGTATCGTGCACCAGTATTACACCCCCACAGTTGTCATACAACTGTTCCACATTTGTCCTGCATGTATCGTGCACCAGTATTGCATCCCCACAGCTGTCATACATCTGTTCCACATTTGCCCTGCATGTATCGTGCACCAGTATTACACCCCCACAGCTGCCATACATCTGTTCCACATTTGCCCTGCATGTATCGTGCACCAGTATTACACCCCCACAGCTGTCATACAACTGTTCTACATTTGCCCTGCATGTATCGTGCACCAGTATTACATCCCCACAGCTGTCATACATCTGTTCCACATTTGCCCTGCATGTATCGTGCACCAGTATTACACCCCCACAGCTGTCATACATCTGTTCCACATTTGCCCTGCATGTATCGGGCACCAGTATTACACCCCTAACAGCTGTCATACATCGTTCCACATTTGCCCTGCATGTATCGTGCATCAGTATTACATACCCCACAGCTGTCATACATCTGTTCCACATTTATAACATGTGTTATATTTGGGATTACTTTTCTTAGTAAAGTACAAATTCTAGTACTTTTGAGTTGAGCCCAATCCGGGATTCGAACTCACACCCTCAGAGTCAGGGCCCCCAAATCGCCAGCACACAAAGTCAGCCGCCTAACCCACTCAGCTACCGTCCACATTTGCCCTGCATGTATCGTGCACCAGTATTACACCCCCACATCTGTCATACATCTGTTCAACATTTGCCCTGCATGTATCGTGCACCAGTATTACACCCCCACAGTTGTCATACAACTGTTCTACATTTGTCCTGCATGTATCGTGCACCAGTATTACATCCCCACAGCTGTCATACATCTGTTCCACATTTGCCCTGCATGTATCGTGCACCAGTATTACACCCCACAGCTGCCATACATCTGTTCCACATTTGCCCTGCATGTATCGTGCACCAGTATTACACCCCCACAGCTGTCATACAACTGTTCTACATTTGCCCTGCATGTATCGTGCACCAGTATTACATCCCCACAGCTGTCATACATCTGTTCCACATTTGCCCTGCATGTATCGTGCACCAGTATTACACCCCCACAGCTGTCATACATCTGTTCCACATTTGCCCTGCATGTATCGGGCACCAGTATTACACCCCAACAGCTGTCATACATCGTTCCACATTTGCCCTGCATGTATCGTGCATCAGTATTACACCCCCACAGCTGTCATACATCTGTTCCACATTTATAACATGTGTTATATTTGGGATTACTCTTTCTTAGTAAAGTACAAATTCTAGTACTTTTTGAGTTGAGCCCAATCCGGGATTCGAACTCACACCCTCAGAGTCAGGCCCCAAATCGCCAGCACACAAAGTCAGCCGCCTAACCCACTCAGCTACCGTCCACATTTGCCCTGCATGTATCGTGCACCAGTATTACACCCCCACATCTGTCATACATCTGTTCAACATTTGCCCTGCATGTATCGTGCACCAGTATTACACCCCCACAGTTGTCATACAACTGTTCTACATTTGTCCTGCATGTATCGTGCACCAGTATTACATCCCCACAGCTGTCATACATCTGTTCCACATTTGCCCTGCATGTATCGTGCACCAGTATTACACCCCCACAGCTGTCATACATCTGTTCCACATTTGCCCTGCATGTATCGTGCACCAGTATTACACCCCCACAGCTGTCATACAACTGTTCTACATTTGCCCTGCATGTATCGTGCACCAGTATTACATCCCCACAGCTGTCATACATCTGTTCCACATTTGCCCTGCATGTATCGTGCACCGGTATTACACTCCCACAGCTGTCATACATCTGTTCCACATTTGCCCTGCATGTATAGTGCACCAGTATTACACCCCCACAGCTGTCATACATCTTTTCACATTTGCCCTGCATGTATCGGGCACCAGTATTACACCCCAACAGCTGTGATACATCGTTCCACATTTGCCCTGCATGTATCGTGCATCAGTATTACACCCCCACAGCTGTCATACATCTGTTCCACATTTATAACATGTGTTATATTTGGGATTACTCTTTCTTAGTAAAATTACAAATTCTAGTACTTTTGAGAGTTGAGCCCAATCCAGATTCGAACTCACACCCTCAGAGTCAGGCCCCCAATCGCCAGCACACAAAGTCAGCCGCCTAACCCACTCAGCTACCGTCCACATTTGCCCTGCATGTATCGTGTACCAGTATTACACCCTCACATCTGTCATACATCTGTTCCACATTTGCCCTGCATGTATCGTGCACCAGTATTACACCCCCATAGGTGTCATACAACTGTTCCACATTTGCCCTGCATGTATCGTGCACCAGTATTACACCTCCAAAGCTGTCATACATCTGTTCCACATTAGCCCTGCATGTATCGTGCACAAGTATTACACCCCCGAAGCTGCCATACATCTGTTCCACATTTGCCCTGCATGTATCGTGCACCAGTATTACACCCCCGAAGCTGCCACACATCTGTTCCACATTGGCCCTGCATGTATCGTGCACCAGTATTACACCCCCGAAGCTGTCATACATCTGTTCCACATTTGTCTTGCATGTATCGTGCACCAGTATTACACCCCCACAGCTGCCATACATCTGTTCCACATTTGTCCTGCATGTATCGTGCACCAGTATTACACCCCCGCAGCTGTCATACAACTGTTCCACATTTGTCCTGCATGTATCGTGCACCAGTATTACACCCCCACAGCTGCCATACATCTGTTCCACATTTGTCCTGCATGTATCGTGCACCAGTATTACACCCCACAGCTGACATACATCTGTTCCACATTTGCCCTGCATGTATCGTGCACCAGTATTACACCCCCGAAGCTGTCATACATTTGTTCCACATTTGTCCTGCATGTATCGTGCACCAGTATTACACACCCACAGCTGCCATACATCTGTTCCACATTTGTCCTGCATGTATCGTGCACCAGTATTACACCCCCACAGCTGACATACATCTGTTCCACATTTGCCCTGCATGTATCGTGCACCAGTATTACACCCCCGAAGCTGTCATACATTTGTTCCACATTTGTCCTGCATGTATCGTGCACCAGTATTACACCCCCACAGCTGCCATACATCTGTTCCACATTTGTCCTGCATGTATCGTGCACCAGTATTACACCCCCGCAGCTGTCATACATCTGTTCCACATTTTCCCTGCATGTATCGTGTACCAGTATTACACCCCCGCAGTTGTCATACAACTGTTCCACATTTGCCCTGAATGTATCGTGCACCAGTATTACACCCCCACAGCTGTCATACAACTGTTTCTACATTTGCCCTGCATGTATCGTGCACCGGTATTACACCCCCACAGCTGTCATACCCATAACACATCTGTCTTGGTTTATACACTTACTTCAGCGCGTTAACCCTCACTCCAAAAGGTCCCAGCTCTGTAATGATAAACCAATCATTGCACAGTTATTATGACGTGGGTCATTATTTACTTTATTGTATAGTCCAATCCCTGCATTATCTCAGTCAGTTGATCTGTGTGTGGTCGTGTCATTCGCAACTCCTTTGGAGGTATCCAACCCAAAGTTTCATTCTATGAAGCGCTCGTTAATCAGGATACCTCTTCATTCAGTTGGAAAGACTGACTGACTGAGTTTAGTTTTACGCCGCCTTTAGCAATATTCCAGCAATATCACGGCGGGGGACACCAGAAATGGGCTTAACACATTGTGTCACTGTGGGGAATCGAACACGGGTTTTCGGCGTGACGAGCCAACGCTTTAACCACTAGGCTACCCTACCGCCCCCAGTTGGAAAAAAACGGGGAGATTGTTCGAACAAAGTCACTTGAATAAATGGGCGCAAAATATACCAGGTGCTCCAGTGTGAAACAGGGGTCAACATTTCTGAATATTGTCATATTGCTTTCATTCAGTCATATTCTTTTCATTTGCTGACGTGAAAATAAAGCAGCCATGATCACCTTGTGCTGCGTATTTCACACAGGTCACAAATAAGATTAACAATCGCTGATGACGGAGACTAGCTGATAGGATGACCACTCCTGAGAGTTTCTAGGATTTTAAGTCCTGGCTCACACTGACAACTGTTACCCGTGTCACTTAAAATACAACATTGACTTTGTTTATACGCGTACGTGGTGTATAGTCTACTTACATAAATAAGCATACCTTTTCTGGAAAAATTGATTGCATACAAAATCAAATAAAACGTTTCGATATCTAATCTGACGTACAAAAGAAAGTACACATCTGGGTTAAGGGGATTAGTTTTTATTACACCCCACCCACCCACCCCCAACAAAACTAAAGAAGCAAAAAAACCACCAAAAAGAAAAAAAAAAAACCACCAAAAATAACAACATAAAAAAACAAATAACAAACGTACAAAAACAATTAAAAACAATAAACAACAAATAAAACCAAAAACACACAAACAATAAAAACTACAAACAAACAGTTAACAAAACAACAATATCAAACTCCAAAACATGAAATACCAATAAACAATCAAACAAAACACAAAGCAAAAACAACAAACTAACACACAACAGCAAATAAAACAAAAGAAAACACCAACAAAACATAAGAACTAACCTCACAAAAACAAAGTTAATCAGAATCAAAACACTAGAAATATTTACCTTATTGTGGAATATAATCCAAAAGCCAGGATGTGTACTTCTTTTGGACGTCGTTATATAATACACGTAATACCAAACATACGTACCGTCTGCCAATACCTCCGTAAAGCTGTCCAGTGCTGCTTTCGACATGATATAGGCGCCCCAACCCTCAACCTGTCAACACAGCCATGATGTATTTAATCTTCTCCATTAAGGATATCAGTTAGCGAGACGCAACTCGGACTGTCGTATTCCGGCAGGCCTTTTGCGACATACGTAACGACATTGCTTCAACCACACCCCCGGTTTTGCGGATATATCGTCAGCCATTTGTGTCAAGATTGTTTTGTTCAGAGTCAAAATCGAGTTTCAATCGACTTGCAGAAATAGCAATAAAGAATTGGTGGGTGTCGTGATTGGTGATCGATAGGCCAATCATCCATGATTATGTTTACATTAAGTTTTAATAGATTACATGCGATGGTAGCGAAGTGTCCGGCCTTGTCATCATGTATTATACTGTGAAGCATTTCGAGTCGGGGGTCATCTCAAAATAATATTTTTGAATCTTTAATCCTCGCAAAGACACGAGGGCCTGTGGCCTGACCACCCGATCCCGTTAGTCGCCTCTTACGACAAGCATGGGTTACTGAAGATCGATATTCTAACCCGGACCTTCACGAGTCTTTTCCAAGATAAACGTTCAATCCATATATGGTTAAATGTCTTAAAAAGTTCAAAATTATTTATCGTACTTTCATGCAAAACTGTCAGCAGGTTGAAGTTTTCCGTATGTGCGTCCTAAGCAATGTGTGAATTGTACGCAAAATATTCCACAATGAGCCCATTTCTTTTCGAAATTGATTTTATATTCGAAATCCTAATATATAAAATACTCTCAATACAGACAAATGGGACTCTTGAAGATCCGGGTTAGAATAGATCTTCAGGGACCACTTCCACAAAGCGATCGTAGCGCTACGACTGTCGTAAGTCCATGTTAAATTATGGGAGTTAGGAATCACCTTAGAGCTACGATCGCTTTGTGGAAAGGGGGCATGTAACCCCATTATGCGTGTTGTGAAAGGCGACTAACGGGATCGGGTGGTCAGGCTTGCTGGCTTGGTTGACCATGTCATCGTATCTCAATTGCATAGATCGATGCTCATGCTGTTGATCACTGGATTGTAAGGTCCAGACTCAATTATTTACAGACCGCCGCCATCTAGCTGGAATATAGCGGCGTAAAACTAAACTCACTCACTCACTCGGCACATGTCAAGGTTGTTTTACTTTTGAATACGAATGTGTCATTTTTCTAAAATGTGTTTGAAATAGCATATTCATCCGGGGTTGTGACTAGTTCTAATTGTGATGAGATGTAATTAAAGAAAAATAAACGAAAACACTCACAACGATATCTGTAATTGCACTAGAGATGTTGATTACATTTCCTGAAAAACAAACGTTATTCCAACTTAGAAATGCAAAGGGGTATTTAAACATGCATTGTTAAATGTCTTACTTTAGACCAGGGAAATAGCAAAGCGCCACCGAGTCTGGAAATCATCGATGACGCATCGGTGTTCGACAAATTGGAAGCATTTGACATCAGCTAGGTAACACGAATGATATTGACTGGTACACCACTTCCATGACACGCACACATGCTAGATCTAGGCTTATTCAATGACGCTCAAATCAGAGTGAGCATTATGTAACATACGTAAATCTTGTTTACCTTTTGTTTCAAGCAAATGTGGAAGAGCTAGTTTGGTGAGAAACACGTGGCTCTTCAGGTTGATGTCCAATATCTCGTCAAACTGTTCTTCCGGAAGTTTTTCCAGCGGCGAAACATACAGCACAGAGGCGTTATTGATCTAGAATGTGCAGAACAAACTCTTATGGCAACAACGACCATGACGGCCACAACTATAACGTCAGGTGTATGTAGTGTCTAGTCTATAACGTCAGGTGTATGTAGTGTCTAGTCTATAACGTCAGGTGTATGTAGTGTCTGGTCACTGTAACGCCAGGTGTATGTAGTGTCTAGTCTATAACGTCAGGTGTATGTAGTGCCTGGTCACTGTAACGTCATGTGTACGTAGTGTCTAGTCTATAACGTCAGGTGTATGTAGTGCCTGGTCACTGTAACGCCAGGTGTATGTAGCGTCTGGTCTATAACGTCAGGTGTATGTAGTGTCTGGTCACTGTAACGCCAGGTGTATGTAGTGTCTAGTCTATAACGTCAGGTGTATGTAGTGTCTGGTCACTATAACGTCAGGTGTATGTAGTGTCTGGTCACTGTAACGTCGGGTGTACGCAGTGTCTCGTCTATAACTTTGGGTGTATGTCATTTCTGGTCATTACAACGTCGGGTGTACGTATTGTCTGGTCACTATAACGTCGGGTGTATGTTGTGTCCGGTCACTATAACGCCGGGTGTATGCTGTGTCCGGTCACTATAACGCCCGGTGTATGTAGTGTCCGGTCGTTATTGTGTCGGGTGTATGAAGTGTCCGGTCACCATAACATCGAGTTACGTCGTGTCTGGTCACTATAACGTTGGGTGTACGTAGTGTCTGGTCTATAACTTTGGGTGTACGTAGTGACTGGTCACTGTAAAGTCGGGTGTACGTAGCATCTGGTCACTATAACGTCAGGTTACGTAGTGTCTGGAAACTGTAACGTCGGGTGTACGCAGAGTCTCGTCTATAAGGTTGGGTCTACGTCGTGTATAGTCACTATTGCTACGGGTGTATGTAGTGTCCGGTCACTATTGCTACGGGTGTATGTAGTGACTGGTCACTATAACGTCGGGTGTATGTAGTGTCCGATCACTATAACGTCGGGTGTATGTAGTATCCGGTCACTATTGCGTCGGGTGTATGTAGTGTCCGGTCACTATAACCTCGAGTGTACGTCGTGTCTGGTCACTATAACGTTGGGTGTATGTAGTGTCCGATCACTATAACGTCGGGTGTATGTAGTGTCTCGTCTACAAGGTTGGGTCTACGTCGCGTATAGTCACTATTGCTACGGGTGTATGTAGTGGCTGGTAACTATAACGTCGGGTGTATGTAGTGTCCGATCACTATAACGTCGGGTGTATGTAGTGTCCGGTCACTATTGCGTCGGGTGTATGTAGTGTCCGGTCTATATAACATCGAGTGTACGTCGTGTCTGCTCACTATAACGTCGGGTGTATGTAGTGACTGGTCACTGTAAAGTCGGGTGTACGTAGCGTCTGGTCACTATAACGTCAGGTTACGTAGTGTCCGGTCTATATAACATCGAGTGTACGTCGTGTCTGGTCACTATAACGTCGGGTGTATGTAGTGTCCGATCACTATAACGTCGGGTGTATGAAGTGCCCAGTTACTATTGAGTCGGGTGTATATAGTGTCCGGTCACTATAACGTCGGGTTTACGTTGTGTCTGGTCTATAACGTCGGGTGTACGTAGTGTCTGGTCACTGCAACGTCGGGTGTACGTAGTGTCTGGTCACTCTAACGTCAGGTTACGTAGTGTTTGGTCACTCTAACGTCGGGTGTACGTAGTGTCTTGTCACTATAACGTCAGTTACGTAGTGTTCTGTCACTGTAACGTCGGGTGTACGTAGTGTCTGGTCTATAACTTTTGGTGTACGTAGTGACTGGTCACTGTAAAGTCGGGTGTACGTAGCATCTGGTCACTATAACGTCAGGTTACGTAGTGTCTGGAAACTGTAACGTCGGGTGTACGCAGAGTCTCGTCTATAAGGTTGGGTCTACGTCGTGTATAGTCACTATTGCTACGGGTGTATGTAGTGTCCGGTCACCATTGCTACGGGTGTATGTAGTGACTGGTCACTATAACGTCGGGTGTATGTAGTGTCCGATCACTATAACGTCGGGTGTATGTAGTATCCGGTCACTATTGCGTCGGGTGTATGTAGTGTCCGGTCACTATAACCTCGAGTGTACGTCGTGTCTGGTCACTATAACGTTGGGTGTATGTAGTGTCCGATCACTATAAAGTCGGGTGTATGTAGTGTCTCGTCTACAAGGTTGGGTCTACGTCGCGTATAGTCACTATTGCTACGGGTGTATGTAGTGACTGGTCACTATAACGTCGGGTGTATGTAGTGTCCGATCACTATAACGTCGGGTGTATGTAGTGTCCGGTCACTATTGCGTCGGGTGTATGTAGTGTCCGGTCACTGCAACGTCGGGTGTATGTAGTATCCGGTCACTATTGCGTCGGGTGTATGTAGTGTCCGGTCACTATAACCTCGAGTGTACGTCGTGTCTGGTCACTATAAGGTTGGGTGTATGTAGTGTCCGATCACTATAACGTCGGGTGTATGTAGTGTCTCGTCTACAAGGTTGGGTCTACGTCGCGTATAGTCACTATTGCTACGGGTGTATGTAGTGACTGGTCACTATAACGTCGGGTGTATGTAGTGTCCGATCACTATAACGTCGGGTGTATGTAGTGTCCGGTCACTATTGCGTCGGGTGTATGTAGTGTCCGGTCACTATAACCTCGAGTGTACGTCGTGTCTGGTCACTATAACGTTGGGTGTATGTAGTGTCCGATCACTATAACGTCGGGTGTATGTAGTGTCTCGTCTACAAGGTTGGGTCTACGTCGCGTATAGTCACTATTGCTACGGGTGTATGTAGTGACTGGTCACTATAACGTCGGGTGTATGTAGTGTCCGATCACTATAACGTCGGGTGTATGAAGTGCCCAGTTACTATTGAGTCGGGTGTATATAGTGTCCGGTCACTATAATGTCGGGTTTACGTTGTGTCTGGTCTATAACGTCGGGTGTACGTAGTGTCTGGTCACTGCAACGTCGGGTGTACGTAGTGTCTGGTCACTCTAACGTCAGGTTACGTAGTGTTTGGTCACTATAACGTCGGGTGTACGTAGTGTCTTGTCACTATAACGTCAGTTACGTAGTGTTCTGTCACTGTAACGTCGGGTGTACGTAGTGTTTGGTTACTATACCGTCAGGTTACGTAGTGTCTGATCACTGTAGCGTCGGGTGTACGCAGTGTCTCGTCTATAAGGTTGGGCGTACGTCGTGTCTGGTTACTATAACGTCGGTAATACGTAGTGTCTGGTCACAATAACGTCGGGTGTACGTAGTGTCCGGTCACTATTGCTACGGTTGAATATAGTGTCTGGTCACTATTGCGTTGGGTGTATGTAGTGACTGGTCACTATAACGTCGGGTGTATGTAGTGTCTGATCACTATTGCTACGGGTGTATGTAGTGTCCGGTCACTATTGCGTTGGTTGTATGTAGTGACTGGTCACTATAATGTCGGATGTACGTAGTGTCCGGTCACTATTGCTACAGGTGTATGTAGTGTCCGGTCACTATTGCGTTGGTTGTATGTAGTGTGTGGTCACTATAACGTCAGGTGGATGTAGTGACCGATCAGTATCACGTCGGGTGTATGTAGTCTGTGGCTATCTAAGTCGGGAGTACGTTGTGTCTGGTCACTATAACGTCGGGTGTACGTAGTGTTCGGTTTCTATTGCTACGGGTGTATGTAGTGTCCGGTCACTATTGCGTTGGGTGTATGTAGTGTCTGGTCACTATAACGTCAGGTGTATGTAGTGTCCGATCAGTATCACGTCGGGTGCATGTAGTCTGTGGTTATTTAAGTAGGAAGTACGTTGTGTCTGGTCACTATAATGTTGGGTGTACGTAGTGTCTTGTCACTATAACGTCAATTACGTAGTGTCCTGTCACTGTAACGTCGGGTGTACGTTGTGTCTGGTCACTATGACGTCCGGTGTACGTATTGTATGGTTATATAAGTCGGGAGTACGTCGTGTTTTGTCACTATAACGTCGGATGTACGTAGTGTCTGGTTATATAAGTCGGGAGTACGTTGTGTCTGGTCACTATAAAGTCTGGTGTACGTAGTGTGTGGTTATATATGTCGGGTGTACGTTGTGTTTGGTCACTCTAACGTCGGGTGTACGCAGTGTCTCGTCTATAATGTTGGGCGTACGTCATGTCTGGTTACTATAACGTCGGTAATACGTAGTGTCTGGTCACTATATCGTCGGGTGTACGTAGTGTCTGGTCACTATAACGTCGGGTGTACGTAGTGTCCGGTCACTATTGCTACGGTTGTATGTAGTGTCCGGTCACTATTGCGTTGGGTGTATGTAGTGTCTGGTCACTATAACGTCAGGTGTATGTAGTGTCCGATGAGCATAACGTCGGGTGTATGTAGTGTGTGGTTATCTGAGTCGGGAGTACGTTGTGTCTGGTCACTATAATGTTTGGTGTACGTAGTGTGTGGTCACTATAATGTTGGGTGCACGTAGTGTGTGGTTATATAAGTCGGGAGTACGTTGTGTCTGGTCACTATAATGTTGGGTGTATGTAGTGACTGGTCACTATAACGTCGGGTGTATGTAGTGTCTGATCACTATTGCTACGGGTGTATGTAGTGTCCGGTCACTATTGCGTTGGTTGTATGTAGTGACTGGTCACTATAATGTCGGATGTACGTAGTGTCCGGTCACTATTGCTACGGGTGTATTTAGTGTCCGGTCACTATTGCGTTGGGTGTATGTAGTGTGTGGTCACTATAACGTCAGGTGGATGTAGTGTCCGATCAGTATCACTTCGGGTGTATGTAGTCTGTGGCTATCTGAGTCGGGAGTACGTTGTGTCTGGTCACTATAATGTTGGGTGTACGTAGTGTCGGGTCACTATAATGTTGGGTGTACGTAGTGTGTGGTTATATAAGTCGGGAATACGTTGTGTCTGGTCACTATAACGTTGGGTGTACGTAGTGTGTGGTCACTATTGCTACGGGTGTATGTAGTGTCCGGTCACTATTGCGTTGGGTGTATGTAGTGACTGGTCACTATAACGTTGGGTGTATGTAGTGTCCGATCAGTATAACGCCGGGTGTACGTAGTGTCTGGGTATCTAAGTAGGGAGTACGTTGTGTCTGGTCACTATAATTTTGGGTGTATGTACTGTCCGGTCACTATATCGTCGGGTGTACGTAGTGTCCCATCACTATTGCTACGGGTGTATGTAGTGTCCGGTCACTATTGCGTCGGGTGTCTGTAGTGTCTGGTCACTATAACGTCAGGTGTATGTAGTGTGTGGTTATCTAAGTCGGGAGGACGTTGTGTCTGGTCACTATAATGTTGGGTGTACGTAGTGTGTGGTCACTGTAACGGTCACTATAATGTTGGGTGTACGTAGTGTTTGGTTATAAGCCGGGAGTACCTTGTGTCTGGTCACTATAATGTTGGGTGTACGTATTGTGTGGTCCCTATTGCTAAGGGTGTATGTAGTGTCCGGTCACTATTGTGTTGGGTGTATGTAGTGACTGGTCACTATAACGTCGGGTGTATGTAGTGTGTGGTTATATAAGTCGGGAGGACGTTGTGTCTGGTCACTATAATGTTGGGTGTACGTAGTGTGTGGTTATACAAGTCGGGAGTACGTTGTGTCTGGTCACTATAATGTTGGGTGTACGTAGTGTGTGGTCACTGTAACGGCCACTATAATGTTGGGTGTACGTAGTGTCTGGTTATATAAGTCGGGAGTACGTTGTGTCTGGTCACTATAAGTCGGGAGGAGTACGTTGTGTCTGGTCACTATAATGTTGGGTGTACGTAGTGTGTGGTCACTGTAGCGTCGGGTGTACGTAGTGTCTGGTTATATAAGTCGGGAGTACGTTGTGTCTGGTCACTATAATGTTGGGTGTACGTAGTGTGTGGTCACTGTAGCGTCGGACGTACGTAGTGTCTGGTTATATAAGTCGGGAGTACGTTGTGTCTGGTCACTATAATGGTGGTTGTACGTTGTGTGTTGTCACTGTAACGTCGGGCGTACGTAGTGTCTGGTTATATAAGTCGGGAGTACGTTGTGTCTGGTTACTATAATGTTGGGTGTACGTAGTGTAAGGTCACTATCACGTCGGGTGTGCGTATTGTATGGTTATATAAGTCGGGAGTACGTTGTGTGTTGTCACTATAACGTCGGGTGTACGTAGTGTCTGGTTATATAAGTCGGGAGTACGTTGTGTCTGGTCACTATAACGTCTGGTGTATGTAGTGTGTGGTTATATAAGTCGGGTGTACGTCGTGTTTGGTCACTCTAACGTCGGGTGTACGCAGTGTCTCGTCTATAACTTTGGGTGTATGTCATTTCTGGTCATTACAACGTCGGGTGTACGTATTGTCTGGTCACTATAACGTCGGGTGTATGTTGTGTCCGGTCACTATAACGCCGGGTGTATGTTGTGTCCGGTCACTATAACGCCCGGTGTATGTAGTGTCCGGTCGTTATTGTGTCGGGTGTATGAAGTGTCCGGTCACCATAACATCGAGTTACGTCGTGTCTGGTCACTATAACGTTGGGTGTACGTAGTGTCTGGTCTATAACTTCGGGTGTACGTAGTGACTGGTCACTGTAAAGTTGGGTGTACGTAGCATCTGGTCACTATAACGTCAGGTTACGTAGTGTCTCGAAACTGTAACGTCGGGTGTATGTAGTGTCTCGTCTACAAGGTTGGGTCTACGTCGTGTATAGTCACTATTGCTACGGGTGTATGTAGTGTCCGGTCACTATTGATACGGGTGTATGTAGTGACTGGTCACTGTAAAGTCGGGTGTACGTAGCGTCTGGTCACTATAACGTCAGGTTACGTAGTGTCCGGTCTATATAACATCGAGTGTACGTCGTGTCTGGTCACTATAACGTCGGGTGTATGTAGTGTCCGATCACTATAACGTCGGGTGTACGTAGTGTCTGGTTATATAAGTCGGGAGTACGTTGTGTCTGGTCACTATAACGTCTGGTGTATGTAGTGTGTGGTTATATAAGTCGGGTGTACGTCGTGTTTGGTCACTCTAACGTCGGGTGTACGCAGTGTCTCGTCTATAACTTTGGGTGTATGTCATTTCTGGTCATTACAACGTCGGGTGTACGTATTGTCTGGTCACTATAACGTCGGGTGTATGTTGTGTCCGGTCACTATAACGCCCAGTGTATGTAGTGTCCGGTCGTTATTGTGTCGGGTGTATGTAGTGTCTTGTTATATAAGTCGGGAGAACGTTGTGTCTGGTCACTATAATGTTGGGTGTATGTAGTGTGTGGTCACTGTAACGTCGGGCGTATGTAGTGACTGGTCACTGTAAAGTCGGGTGTACGTAGCGTCTGGTCACTATAACGTCAGGTTACGTAGTGTCCGGTCTACGTTAGAGTGACCAAACACGACGTATGTAGTGTCTGGTTATATAAGTCGGGAGTACGTTGTGTCTGGTCACTATAATGTTGGGTGTATGTAGTGACTGGTCACTATAACGTCGGGTGTATGTAGGGTCTGATCACTATTGCTACGGGTGTATGTAGTGTCCGGTCACTATTGCGTTGGTTGTATGTAGTGACTGGTCACTATAATGTCGGATGTACGTAGTGTCCGGTCACTATTGCTACGGGTGTATTTAGTGTCCGGTCACTATTGCGTTGGGTGTATGTAGTGTGTGGTCACTATAACGTCAGGTGGATGTAGTGTCCGATCAGTATCACGTCGGGTGTATGTAGTCTGTGGCTATCTGAGTCGGGGAGTACGTTGTGTCTGGTCACTATAATGTTGGGTGTACGTAGTGTCGGGTCACTATAATGTTGGGTGTACGTAGTAGTGTGGTTATATAAGTCGGGAATACGTTGTGTCTGGTCACTATAACGTTGGGTGTACGTAGTGTGTGGTCACTATTGCTACGGGTGTATGTAGTGTCCGGTCACTATTGCGTTGGGTGTATGTAGTGACTGGTCACTATAACGTTTAAGTGTATGTAGTGTCCGATCAGTATAACGCCGGGTGTACGTAGTGTCTGGGTATCTAAGTAGGGGAGTACGTTGTGTCTGGTCACTATAATTTTGGGTGTATGTACTGTCCGGTCACTATATCGTCGGGTGTACGTAGTGTCCCATCACTATTGCTACGGGTGTATGTAGTGTCCGGTCACTATTGCGTCGGTGTCTGTAGTGTCTGGTCACTATAACGTCAGGTGTATGTAGTGTGTGGTTATCTAAGTCGGGAGGACGTTGTGTCTGGTCACTATAATGTTGGGTGTACGTAGTGTGTGGTCACTGTAACGGTCACTATAATGTTGGGTGTACGTAGTGTTTGGTTATAAGCCAGGGAGTACCTTGTGTCTGGTCACTATAATGTTGGGTGTACGTATTGTGTGGTCCCTATTGCTAAGGGTGTATGTAGTGTCCGGTCACTATTGTGTTGGGTGTATGTAGTGACTGGTCACTATAACGTCGGGTGTATGTAGTGTGTGGTTATATAAGTCGGGAGGACGTTGTGTCTGGTCACTATAATGTTGGGTGTACGTAGTGTGTGGTTATACAAGTCGGGAGTACGTTGTGTCTGGTCACTATAATGTTGGGTGTACGTAGTGTGTGGTTATACAAGTCGGGAGTACGTTGTAACTGGTCACTATAATGTTGGGTGTACGTAGTGGTCTGTAACGGTTATATAAGTCAGGGAGTACGTAGTGTCTGGTTATATAAGTCGGGGAGTACGTTGTGTCTGGTCACTATAATGTTGGGTGTACGTAGTGTGTGGTCACTGTAGCGTCGGACGTACGTAGTGTCTGGTTATATAAGTCGGGAGTACGTTGTGTCTGGTCACTATAATGGTGGTTGTACGTTGTGTGTTGTCACTGTAACGTCGGGCGTACGTAGTGTCTGGTTATATAAGTCGGGAGTACGTTGTGTCTGGTTACTATAATGTTGGGTGTACGTAGTGTGTGGTCACTATCACGTCGGGTGTGCGTATTGTATGGTTATATAAGTCGGGAGTACGTTGTGTGTTGTCACTATAACGTCGGGTGTACGTAGTGTCTGGTTATATAAGTCGGGAGTACGTTGTGTCTGGTCACTATAACGTCTGGTGTATGTAGTGTGTGGTTATATAAGTCGGGTGTACGTCGTGTTTGGTCACTCTAACGTCGGGTGTACGCAGTGTCTCGTCTATAACTTTGGGTGTATGTCATTTCTGGTCATTACAATGTCGGGTGTACGTATTGTCTGGTCACTATAACGTCGGGTGTATGTTGTGTCCGGTCACTATAACGCCGGGTGTATGTTGTGTCCGGTCACTATAACGCCCGGTGTATGTAGTGTCCGGTCGTTATTGTGTCGGGTGTATGAAGTGTCCGGTCACCATAACATCGAGTTACGTCGTGTCTGGTCACTATAACGTTGGGTGTACGTAGTGTCTGGTCTATAACTTCGGGTGTACGTAGTGACTGGTCACTGTAAAGTTGGGTGTACGTAGCATCTGGTCACTATAACGTCAGGTTACGTAGTGTCTCGAAACTGTAACGTCGGGTGTATGTAGTGTCTCGTCTACAAGGTTGGGTCTACGTCGTGTATAGTCACTATTGCTACGGGTGTATGTAGTGTCCGGTCACTATTGATACGGGTGTATGTAGTGACTGGTCACTGTAAAGTCGGGTGTACGTAGCGTCTGGTCACTATAACGTCAGGTTACGTAGTGTCCGGTCTATATAACATCGAGTGTACGTCGTGTCTGGTCACTATAACGTCGGGTGTATGTAGTGTCCGATCACTATAACGTCGGGTGTACGTAGTGTCTGGTTATATAAGTCGGGAGTACGTTGTGTCTGGTCACTATAACGTCTGGTGTATGTAGTGTGTGGTTATATAAGTCGGGTGTACGTCGTGTTTGGTCACTCTAACGTCGGGTGTACGCAGTGTCTCGTCTATAACTTTGGGTGTATGTCATTTCTGGTCATTACAACGTCAGATTGTACGTATTGTCTGGTCACTATAACGTCAGGGTGTATGTTGTGTCCGGTCACTATAACGCCCAGTGTATGTAGTGTCCGGTCGTTATTGTGTCGGGTGTATGTAGTGTCTTGTTATATAAGTCGGAGAACGTTGTGTCTGGTCACTATAATGTTGGGTGTATGTAGTGTGTGGTCACTGTAACGTCGGGCGTATGTAGTGACTGGTCACTGTAAAGTCGGGTGTACGTAGCGTCTGGTCACTATAACGTCAGGTTACGTAGTGTCCGGTCTACGTTAGAGTGACCAAACACGACGTATGTAGTGTCTGGTTATATAAGTCGGGAGTACGTTGTGTCTGGTCACTATAATGTTGGGTGTATGTAGTGACTGGTCACTATAACGTCGGGTGTATGTAGTGTCTGATCACTATTGCTACGGGTGTATGTAGTGTCCGGTCACTATTGCGTTGGTTGCATGTAGTGACTGGTCACTATAATGTCGGATGTACGTAGTGTCCGGTCACTATTGCTACGGGTGTATGTAGTGTCCGGTCACTATTGCGTTGGGTGTATGTAGTGTGTGGTGACTATAACGTCAGGTGGATGTAGTGTCCGATCAGTATCACGTAGGGTGTATGTAGTCTGTGGCTATCTAAGTCCGGAGTACGTTGTGTCTGGTCACTATAATGTTGGGTGTACGTAGTGTCGGGTCACTATAATGTTCGGTGTACGTAGTGTGTGGTTATATAAGTCGGGAATACGTTGTGTCTGGTCACTATAACGTTGGGTGTACGTAGTGTGTGGTCACTATTGCTACGGGTGTATGTAGTGTCCGGTCACTATTGTGTTGGGTGTATGTAGTGACTGGTCACTATAACGTCGGGTGTACGTAGTGTCCGGTCACTATTGCTACGGGTGTATGTAGTGTCCGGTCACTAATGCGTTGGGTGTATGTAGTGACTGGTCACTATAATGTTGGGTGTATGTAGTGACTGGTCACTATAACGTCGGGTGTATGTAGTGTGTGGTTATATAAGTCGGGAGGACGTTGTGTCTGGTCACTATAATGTTGGGTGTACGTAGTGTGTGGACAGTGTAGTGTCCGATCAGTATCACGTCGGGTGTATGTAGTCTGTGGCTATCTAAGTCCGGAGTACGTTGTGTCTGGTCACTATAATGTTGGGTGTACGTAGTGTCGGGTCACTATAATGTTGGGTGTACGTAGTGTGTGGTTATATAAGTCGGGAGTACGTTGTGTCTGGTCACTGTAATGTTGGGTGTACGTAGTGTATGGTCACTATTACGTCGGGTGTACGTATTGTATGGTTATATAAGTCGGGAGTACGTCGTGTGTGGTTATATACGGGTGTATGTAGTGTCCGGTCACTATTGCGTTGGGTGTATGTAGTGTGTGGTGACTATAACGTCAGGTGGATGTAGTGTCCGATCAGTATCACGTCGGGTGTATGTAGTCTGTGGCTATCTAAGTCCGGAGTACGTTGTGTCTGGTCACTATAATGTTGGGTGTACGTAGTGTCGGGTCACTATAATGTTGGGTGTACGTAGTGTGTGGTTATATAAGTCGGGAATACGTTGTGTCTGGTCACTATAACGTTGGGTGTACGTAGTGTGTGGTCACTATTGCTACGG
Organism: Haliotis rubra; assembly: GCF_003918875.1. Classification (NCBI taxonomy): domain Eukaryota; kingdom Metazoa; phylum Mollusca; class Gastropoda; order Lepetellida; family Haliotidae; genus Haliotis; species Haliotis rubra. The sequence continues at coordinate 169,409 of NW_025765525.1, read as the reverse complement.
GTGTATGTAGTGTCCGGTCACTATTGTGTTGGGTGTATGTAGTGACTGGTCACTATAACGTCGGGTGTACGTAGTGTCCGGTCACTATTGCTACGGGTGTATGTAGTGTCCGGTCACTAATGCGTTGGGTGTATGTAGTGACTGGTCACTATATTGTTGGGTGTATGTAGTGACTGGTCACTATAACGTCGGGTGTATGTAGTGTGTGGTTATATAAGTCGGGAGGACGTTGTGTCTGGTCACTATAATGTTGGGTGTACGTAGTGTGTGGTTATATACGTCGGTAATACGTAGTGTCTGGTCACTATATCGTCGGGTGTACGTAGTGTCTGGTCACTATAACGTCGGGTGTACGTAGTGTCCGGTCACTATTGCTACGGTTGTATGTAGTGTCTGGTCACTATTGCATTGGGTCTATGTCATTTCTGGTCACTATAACGTCAGGTGTATGTAGTGTCCGATCGGTATAACGTCGGGTGTATGTAGTGTGTGCTTATCTAAGTCGGGAGTACGTCGTGTCTGGTCACTATAATGCTGGGTGTACGTAGTTTGTGGTCACTATAATATTGGGTGTACGTAGTTTGTGGTCACTCTAACGTCGGGTGTATGTAGTGTCTGGTCACTATAACGTCGGGTGTACGTAGTGTCCGGTCACTATTGCTACGGTTGTATGTAGTGTCTGGTCACTATTGCATTGGGTCTATGTCATTTCTGGTCACTATAACGTCAGGTGTATGTAGTGTCCGATCGGTATAACGTCGGGTGTATGTAGTGTGTGGTTATATAAGTCGGGAGTACCTTGTGTCTGGTCACTATAATGTTGGGTGTACGTAGTTTGTGGTCACTGTGACGTCGGTTGTATGTAGTGTCTGGTTATATAAGTCCGGAGTACGTTGTGTCTGGTCACTATAATGTTGGGTGTACGTAGTTTGTGGTGTCTATAATGTCTGTTGTCCGTAGTGTCTTGTTATATAAGTCAGGAGTTCGTTGTGTCTGGTCACTCTAATGTTGGGTCTACGTTGTTTGTGGTCACTATAATGTTGGGTGTACGAATTTTTGGTCCCTATTGCTAAGGGTGTATGTAGTGTCCGGTCACTATTGCGTTGGGTGTATGTAGTGACTGGTCACTATAACGTTGGGTGTACGTAGTGTTCGGTTTCTATTGCTACGGGTGTATGTAGTGTCCGGTCACTATTGCGTTGGGTGTATGTAGTGTCTGGTCACTATAACGTCAGGTGTATGTAGTGTCCGATCAGTATCACGTCGGCTGCATGTAGTCTGTGGTTATTTAAGTAGGAAGTACGTTGTGTCTGGTCACTATAATGTTGGGTGTACGTAGTGTCTTGTCACTATAACGTCAATTACGTAGTGTCCTGTCACTGTAACGTCGGGTGTACGTTGTGTCTGGTCACTATGACGTCCGGTGTACGTATTGTATGGTTATATAAGTCGGGAGTACGTCGTGTTTTGTCACTATAACGTCGGATGTACGTAGTGTCTGGTTATATAAGTCGGGGAGTACGTTGTGTCTGGTCACTATAACGTCTGGTGTACGTAGTGTGTGGTTATATAAGTCGGGTGTACGTTGTGTTTGGTCACTCTAACGTCGGGTGTACGCAGTGTCTCGTCTATAAGGTTGGGCGTACGTCGTGTCTGGTTACTATAACGTCGGTAATACGTAGTGTCTGGTCACTATATCGTCGGGTGTACGTAGTGTCTGGTCACTATAACGTCGGGTGTACATAGTGTCCGGTCACTATTGCTACGGTTGTATGTAGTGACTGGTCACTATAACGTCGGGTATATGTAGTGTCCGGTCACTATTGCTACGGGTGTATGTAGTGTCCGGTCACTATAACCTCGAGTGTACGTCGTGTCTGGTCACTATAACGTTGGGTGTATGTAGTGTCCGATCACTATAACGTCGGGTGTATGTAGTGTCTCGTCTACAAGGTTGGGTCTACGTCGCGTATAGTCACTATTGCTACGGGTGTATGTAGTGATTGGTCACTATTGATACGGGTGTATGTAGTGACTGGTCACTATAACGTCAGGTTACGTAGTGTCCGGTCTATATAACATCGAGTGTACGTCGTGTCTGGTCACTATAACGTTGGGTGTATGTAGTGTCCGATCAATATAACGTCGGGTGTACGTAGTGTCTGGTTATATAAGTCGGGAGTACGTTGTGTCTGGTCACTATAACGTCAGGTTACGTAGTGTTCGGTCTATATAACATCGAGTGTACGTCGTGTCTGGTCACTATAACGTTGGGTGTATGTAGTGTCCGATCAATATAACGTCGGGTGTACGTAGTGTCTGGTTATATAAGTCGGGAGTACGTTGTGTCTGGTCACTATAACGTCTGGTGTATGTAGTGTGTGGTTATATAAGTCGGGTGTACGTCGTGTTTGGTCACTCTAACGTCGGGTGTACGCAGTGTCTCGTCTATAACTTTGTGTGTATGTCATTTCTGGTCATTACAACGTCGGGTGTACGTATTGTCTGGTCACTATAACGCCGGGTGTATGTTGTGTCCGGTCACTATAACGCCCAGTGTATGTAGTGTCCGGTCGTTATTGTGTCGGGTGTATGTAGTGTCTTGTTATATAAGTCGGGAGAACGTTGTGTCTGGTCACTATAATGTTGGGTGTATGTAGTGTGTGGTCACTGTAACGTCGGGCGTATGTAGTGTCTGGTTATATAAGTCGGGAGTACGTTGTGTCTGGTCACTATAATGTTGGGTGTATGTAGTGACTGGTCACTATAACGTCGGGTGTATGTAGTGTCTGATCACTATTGCTACGGGTGTATGTAGTGTCCGGTCACTATTGCGTTGGTTGTATGTAGTGACTGGTCACTATAATGTCGGATGTACGTAGTGTCCGGTCACTATTGCTACGGGTGTATATGTAGTGTCCGGTCACTATTGCGTTGGGTGTATGTAGTGTGTGGTGACTATAACGTCAGGTGGATGTAGTGTCCGATCAGTATCACGTCGGGTGTATGTAGTGTGTGGCTATCTAAGTCCGGAGTACGTTGTGTCTGGTCACTATAATGTTGGGTGTACGTAGTGTCGGGTCACTATAATGTTGGGTGTACGTAGTGTGTGGTTATATAAGTCGGGAATACGTTGTGTCTGGTCACTATAACGTTGGGTGTACGTAGTGTGTGGTCACTATTGCGTTTGGTGTATGTAGTGACTGGTCACTATAACGTTGGGTGTATGTAGTGTCCCATCAGTATAACGTCGGGTGTACGTAGTGTCTGGGTATCTAAGTAGGGAGTACGTTGTGTCTGGTCACTATAATTTTGGGTGTATGTACTGTCCGGTCACTATATCGTCGGGTGTACGTAGTGTCCCATCACTATTGCTACGGGTGTATGTAGTGTCCGGTCACTATTGCGTCAGGTGTCTGTAGTGTCTGGTCACTATAACGTCAGGTGTATGTAGTGTGTGGTTATCTAAGTCGGGAGGACGTTGTGTCTGGTCACTATAATGTTGGGTGTACGTAGTGTGTGGTCACTGTAACGGTCACTATAATGTTGGGTGTACGTAGTGTTTGGTTATATAAGCCGGGAGTACCTTGTGTCTGGTCACTATAATGTTGGGTGTACGTAGTGTCCGATCAATATAACGTCGGGTGTACGTAGTGTCTGGTTATATAAGTCGGGAGTACGTTGTGTCTGGTCACTATAACGTCTGGTGTATGTAGTGTGTGGTTATATAAGTCGGGTGTACGTCGTGTTTGGTCACTCTAACGTCGGGTGTACGCAGTGTCTCGTCTATAACTTTGTGTGTATGTCATTTCTGGTCATTACAACGTCGGGTGTACGTATTGTCTGGTCACTATAACGTCGGGTGTATGTTGTGTCCGGTCACTATAACGCCCAGTGTATGTAGTGTCCGGTCGTTATTGTGTCGGGTGTATGTAGTGTCTTGTTATATAAGTCGGGAGAACGTTGTGTCTGGTCACTATAATGTTGGGTGTATGTAGTGTGTGGTCACTGTAACGTCGGGCGTATGTAGTGTCTGGTTATATAAGTCGGGAGTACGTTGTGTCTGGTCACTATAATGTTGGGTGTATGTAGTGACTGGTCACTATAACGTCGGGTGTATGTAGTGTCTGATCACTATTGCTACGGGTGTATGTAGTGTCCGGTCACTATTGCGTTGGTTGTATGTAGTGACTGGTCACTATAATGTCGGATGTACGTAGTGTCCGGTCACTATTGCTACGGGTGTATGTAGTGTCCGGTCACTATTGCGTTGGGTGTATGTAGTGTGTGGTGACTATAACGTCAGGTGGATGTAGTGTCCGATCAGTATCACGTCGGGTGTATGTAGTGTGTGGCTATCTAAGTCCGGAGTACGTTGTGTCTGGTCACTATAATGTTGGGTGTACGTAGTGTCGGGTCACTATAATGTTGGGTGTACGTAGTGTGTGGTTATATAAGTCGGGAATACGTTGTGTCTGGTCACTATAACGTTGGGTGTACGTAGTGTGTGGTCACTATTGCGTTTGGTGTATGTAGTGACTGGTCACTATAACGTTGGGTGTATGTAGTGTCCCATCAGTATAACGTCGGGTGTACGTAGTGTCTGGGTATCTAAGTAGGGAGTACGTTGTGTCTGGTCACTATAATTTTGGGTGTATGTACTGTCCGGTCACTATATCGTCGGGTGTACGTAGTGTCCCATCACTATTGCTACGGGTGTATGTAGTGTCCGGTCACTATTGCGTCAGGTGTCTGTAGTGTCTGGTCACTATAACGTCAGGTGTATGTAGTGTGTGGTTATCTAAGTCGGGAGGACGTTGTGTCTGGTCACTATAATGTTGGGTGTACGTAGTGTGTGGTCACTGTAACGGTCACTATAATGTTGGGTGTACGTAGTGTTTGGTTATATAAGCCGGGAGTACCTTGTGTCTGGTCACTATAATGTTGGGTGTACGTAGTTTGTGGTCACTATAATGTTGGGTGTACGTATTGTGTGGTCCCTATTGCTAAGGGTGTATGTAGTGTCCGGTCACTATTGTGTTGGGTGTATGTAGTGACTGGTCACTATAACGTCGGGTGTGCGTAGTGTCCGGTCACTATTGCTACGGGTGTATGTAGTGTCCGGTCACTAATGCGTTGGGTGTATGTAGTGACTGGTCACTATAATGTTGGGTGTATGTAGTGACTGGTCACTATAACGTCGGGTGTATGTAGTGTGTGGTTATATAAGTCGGGAGGACGTTGTGTCTGGTCACTATAATGTTGGGTGTACGTAGTGTGTGGTTATATAAGTCGGGAGTACGTTGTGTCTGGTCACTATAATGTTGGGTGTACGTAGTGTGTGGTCACTATTACGTCGGGTGTACGTATTGTATGGTTATATAAGTCGGGAGTACGTCGTGTTTTGTCACTATAACGTCGGGTGTACGTAATGTCTGGTTATATAAGTCGGGAGTACGTTGGGTGTACGTAGTTTGTGGTGACTATAATGTCCGGTGTACGTAGTGTCTTGTTATATAAGTCGGGAGTTCGTTGTGTCTGGTCACTATAATGTCTGGTGTACGTAGTGTGTGGTTCTATAAGTCGGGTGTACGTTGTGTTTGGTCACTCTAACGTCGGGTGTACGCAGTGTCTCGTCTATAAGGTTGGGCGTACGTCGTGTCTGGTTACTATAACGTCGGTAATACGTAGTGTCTGGTCACTATATCGTCGGGTGTACGTAGTGTCTGGTCACTATAACGTCGGGTGTACGTAGTGTCCGGTCACTATTGCTACGGTTGTATGTAGTGTCTGGTCACTATTGCATTGGGTCTATGTCATTTCTGGTCACTATAACGTCAGGTGTATGTAGTGTCCGATCGGTATAACGTCGGGTGTATGTAGTGTGTGGTTATCTAAGTCGGGAGTACGTCGTGTCTGGTCACTATAATGTTGGGTGTACGTAGTTTGTGGTCACTATAATGTTGGGTGTACGTAGTTTGTGGTCACTCTAACGTCGGGTGTATGTAGTGTCTGGTTATATAAGTCGGGAGTACCTTGTGTCTGGTCACTATAATGTTGGGTGTACGTATTTTGTGGTCACTGTGACGTCGGTTGTATGTAGTGTCTGTTATATAAGTCCGGAGTACGTTGTGTCTGGTCACTATAATGTTGGGTGTACGTAGTTTGTTGTGTCTATAATGTCTGTTGTACGTAGTGTCTTGTTATATAAGTCAGGAGTTCGTTGTGTCTGGTGACTCTAATGTTGGGTCTACGTTGTTTGTGGTCACTATAATGTTGGGTGTACGAATTTTTGGTCCCTATTGCTAAGGGTGTATGTAGTGTCCGGTCACTATTGCGTTGGGTGTATGTAGTGACTGGTCACTATAACGTCGGGTGTACGTAGCGTTTGGTTTCTATTGCTACGGGTGTATGTAGTGTCCGGTCACTATTGCGTTGGGTATATGTAGTGTCTGGTCACTATAACGTCAGGTGTATGTAGTGTCCAATCAGTATCACGTCGGGTGCATGTAGTCTGTGGTTATTTAAGTAGGAAGTACGTTGTGTCTGGTCACTATAATGTTGGGTGTACGTAGTGTCTTGTCACTATAACGTCAATTACGTAGTGTCCTGTCACTGTAACGTCGGATGTACGTTGTGTCTGGTCACTATGACGTCGGGTGTACGTATTGTATGGTTATATAAGTCGGGAGTACGTCGTGTTTTGTCACTATAACGTCGGATGTACGTAGTGTCTGGTTATATAAGTCGGGAGTACGTTGTGTCTGGTCACTATAACGTCTGGTGTACGTAGTGTGTGGTTATATAAGTCGGGTGTACGTTGTGTTTGGTCACTCTAACGTCGGGTGTACGCAGTGTCTCGTCTATAAGGTTGGGCGTACGTCGTGTCTGGTTACTATAACGTCGGTAATACGTAGTGTCTGGTCACTATATCGTCGGGTGTATGTAGTGTCTGGTCACTATAACGTCGGGTGTACGTAGTGTCCGGTCACTATTGCTACGGTTGTATGTAGTGTCCGGTCACTATTGCGTTGGGTGTATGTAGTGTCTGGTCACTATAACGTCAGGTGTATGTAGTGTCCGATGAGTATAACGTCGGGTGTATGTAGTGTGTGGTTATCTGAGTCGGGAGTACGTTGTGTCTGGTCACTATAATGTTTGGTGTACGTAGTGTGTGGTCACTATAATGTTGGGTGTACGTAGTGTGTGGTTATATAAGTCGGGAGTACGTTGTGTCTGGTCACTATAATGTTGGGTGTACGTAGTTTGTGGTCACTATAATGTTGGGTGTACGTAGTTTGTGGTCACTCTAACGTCGGGAGTATGTAGTGTCTGGTTATATAAGTCGGGTGTACCTTGTGTCTGGTCACTATAATGTTGGGTGTACGTAGTTTGTGGTCACTGTAACGTCGGTTGTATGTAGTGTCTGGTTATATAAGTCGGGAGTACGTTGTGTCTGGTCACTGTAATGTTGGGTGTACGTAGTTTGTGGTGACTATAATGTCCGGTGTACGTAGTGTCTTGTTATATAAGTCGGGAGTTCGTTGTGTCTGGTCACTATAATGTTGGGTGTACGTAGTTTGTGGTCACTGTAATGTTGGGTGTACGTAGTGTGTGGTCACTGTAACGTCGGGTGTACGTAGTGTCTGATTATATAAGTCGGGAGTACGTTGTGTCTGGTCACTATAATGTTGGGTGTACGTAGTTTGTGGTCACTATAACGTCGAGTGTACGTAGTGTTCGGTTCCTATTGCTACGGGTGTATGTAGTGTCCGGTCACTATTGCGTCGGGTGTATGTAGTGACTGGTCACTATAACGCTGGGTGTATGTAGTGTCCGATCAGTATAACGTCGGGCGTATGAAGTGTCTGGTTATATAAGTCGGGAGTACGTTGTGTCTGGTCACTATAATGTTGGGTGTACGTAGTGTCGGGTCACTATAATGTTGGGTGTACGTAGTGTGTGGTCACTGTAACGTCGGGTGTACGTAGTGTCTGCTTATATAAGTCGGGAGTACGTTGTGTCTGGTCACTATAATGTTGGGTGTACGTAGTTTGTGGTCACTATAATGTTGGGTGTACGTAGTGTGTGGTCACTATAATGTTGGGTGTACGTAGTGTGTAGTCACTATGACGTCGGGTGTACGTAGTGTCTGGTTATATAAGTCGGGAGTACGTCGTGTTTGGTCCTATAACGTCGGGTGTACGCAGTGTCTGGCCTATACCGTCGGACATACGTAGTGTTTGTTCTTTACAACGTCTAACGTCAGTCGGGAGAATGTAGAGTTTAAACAATGCACTAACCAGGACGTCGATCTTGCCATATTTTTCAATGGTTCTGAAAATGAGCGTCTTCCTGAATTCCGCTTTCCTCAGGTCCCCGATTGCCGTCAGCATCTAAAACATATACATCTGGAATATATACTCGAAAATAACAGATAATTACAGAAACACAAACAGCTATCTAATGATAGAAACAGATGGATAGAAAACGAAAGTACTAGGTGTAGCATTATAATCAGCAGAACATATTTGCGTTGTGATGTAAGGATACAAACAGAAGAAAGACGACAGGATTTTGTTGCTATAACATTTGAGACGCGGGAACAATAATAGGTCAAACGTTCGTCTCCATGGCGTAGTATGGTCCGGATTTATCGCCATATGACAATATCAAAGAGACGGGCCAAGGTCGGCTGACGTAGCAGATGACCTTAGACGTCGGTGTTCAGGTCTCTCGATGATGCCCCAGAGGTGCCATGTTGTTGAAAAGGCCAGAGTTTTGACCCACAAAGCGTTCGTAACGTTACGACCTGTCGTAACTCTATAGTTTATCGTAGGCTAACGAATGTCGGAGCGCTACGAACCCTTGAGAATCGGGAATCAGGATTACTGGGTTGCTGTATGATGTTGTATGTAAGTAAATCGGGTCTGAACCAGGCAATCCAGTGATTGTCACCATGATACGATGACATAGCATGTGTTTATGAATCACCATGAAAAAGTGATGATAACAGGTGTTCGCGAAAAGGTGAGCGTATCCTGCCCCACCGGCGGAACCCGTTATATACATATGCTCAGTCTAGTCAATTGTTTACCTGAAATAATTCGGAAACGTATGGTATAAGTCAAAATAGGGAATTGCATCGGACATTACTTTGTCACTGATGCATCAAATTTGGAAATTTCCTCCCCATGTTTATCATAAAACTTCTTGAAAGCTTTACTGAGGTCTTGAATGTTGTAACCTTGATCAAACAACTTCATGTAAACACGTGAGTCACCTTATCGTTGCCAAGGCCTGTCTGTTTGGCCACAGCCGCAAGGTTCTCCTGCTTACGACCAGTCAGAGAGAGTCGACATCCGCGCTTGGCGAACAAGACAGCCATGCTCGCTCCTAAACCGGAACTTGCGCCTTCATGGAAACAAAACTGACTTTATATTTATTCAAAATACAAACTATTCCTTCTCTTTAAAATGTCTGTTTGTAAGTGTAAGTTCATTGTACGTGGCTTCTTGTAGTTACAGTTCAATGCATATCTTCCAGTTGCCACATCTATTTGAAAATATTAATATTAGAGATTCAGATAGTCAGAAAAACATATCAATACCCTGTTGATGAGTACTTCTAAACTTCAAGTTAAAATGATGCGGCGACTGCGTCTGTCCTGAGAGAGAGGCTGGTTCTTAAAGACCCCAACAATCATACGTTTTTAGATATTAAATCTGTAGCATGATACCTGTTATAATGACGACTTTCCCTTTTAAAGATTCCATTTTCTGAAGTAAAGTCCTTCTTCACTTCTTGCTAGAAAACAATACAATTCCTCATGATACCAAAGGTAAATTGTAGAACATGTATGAATACCAAACTGTTCTTATAATAACAAGAACAAGAACAACAACAGCAGCAGCAGCAACAACAACAACGAGAATGCTGCTGCTGCTGATCAGATGATGATGATGAAGAGGCGGAGGAATAAAAGATAAATAAACTAACGAAGGTTTCGATGGAGCTCGATTGTTATACCTTCCGATACCATCATCACAGTTAACTATTGATATTTGAACTGAATGAATGAATGTATGAATGAATGAATGACTTTATTTGGTGATGAGGCCACATGCCCTTTACACAGTGTATTACATCTGGGAAAATTCAGAAACACAGGGAGCGCCTGTAAAATCAGAGGTACCGATGACAACAGAGGCAATAACTGTCAATGGCAAGCATCAATATGAGAAGTGATCATGGTGATGGAAACTTATTTCGCAATTCAAATGCAAGAAATGTGTACATTCCCAGATTAGTTATTATTTCCATATGACATAATGGCAGCTGCTTAAACTTATCGAGAGATGGAAATTCCCAGAAATATTTTGGGAAAAGATGTTTTCTGAGATCATCGTAAAATGAACATTCTAAGGTGAAGTGGAACTCAGTTTCTATCACAGGAATAACACAAATAGGACATAATTGCTGATCTCTTGTCCTAATTTCCGACCATGTTTAATCATGAGATTGATATTCGAACTTGTCAACCACGTTACGCTGAGCTGTCAAATTTCCAGTGGTGTTCAAAATACACTCCAAAATACTGTTACACCACGCTGCAAGTCCCCCCTAAACGCACCATGCTTCCGTTCGTTCTCCCTTATGCTGTAGAAACGTTGCTTTCCATCAGCTCGGAATAGAAAGAACTTTGAAGACGACCTTCTGCTAATCACGTCGCTGCCAAAGACGTATAATCTGACTTACTATGTTTCTGATCTCAATACCTGTCCCCAGTAAGGTCTGTAAGCACTAATTCCTGGAGCGAGTGAGTGAGTTTAGTTTAACACCGCACTGAACAATATTCCAGCTATATGGTGGCGGTCTGTAAATAATCGAGTCTGGACCAGACAATTCAGTGATCAACAATATGAGCATCGATCTGCGCAATTGGGAACTGATGACATGTGTCAACCAAGCCAGCAAGCCTGACCACCCGATCTCGTTAGTCGCCTCTTACGACAAGCATGGGTTACTGAAGATCAATACTAACCCGGATCTTCACGGGTCCCTAATTCCTAGAACCCCGGGTCATCTGGCCATAGCCTGTCGATTTCCGTAGATGCAAAGTACGTAAGTACCCGTCTTAACTGGGCGTAGTTACCCAGGGTCTGCTTGTTCTTGACCTATCTGATGTTTGCCCGATCAACGATGTCTTTTGCCCTGACTCCGGGTTACATATTTCCAATTGCACATCGCTTGATGTCACGGGAACAGTGGAATGGAAAGTTACCGAAGCATCAGTTACCAATCATGCAATTCAAGAATTGTATATTAGGTAGAATAAAAGAATAATGTAATATTGGATAAATGCATTTTATCGATCGTTGAGTGAGCGAGTTGAGTTTCACGCGGCTTTTAGCAATATTCCAGCAATTTCACGGCAGGGGACAGCAGAAATAGGCTTCACACATTGTACCCATGTGGGGAATCGAACCCGGGTCTTCGTCGTGACAGCGAACGCTTTAACCACTAGGCTACCCAACCACCCCTTATCGTTATGCAGTTATAAGAGAGACAAGTACATCCAAAACAATATAGAAATAAATTCGGCAAAAATGAATCACACAAATGGAATTATTTGACACGCTTGAACAGGTTGTGTATAATAAGTTCAAAACAGTTGTATACTATATTGATATATGTTTTCGGAAAAACTCGCAGTAATATATTTTCATGTAGGAATTCGTTTGTTGTATACGCTGCAGCCGGTCATTAGCCGGATATACCTTAATGGCCTAAAAACCAGGGGATGATATAATGAGCAACTCATCGGATATATAATAAATACTGCCCTTCTTCTACATCACTGATGTAAAGATAAAAGAGTTTACATACTAAAGAGTTTAGTATGCATGAACAGGTACCAGCTCACAACTTCCATAGAATTGTTCTTAAATGACAAACAGTAACCACCAAGGGGTTAAAGTATAAATTTGTTACTTACATATGAACAGTCTGAAACCAACTCGCTCTGTTTGAATATCCTGACGAATGTGAAAACTAGTTGGGCGGATTTGATCAAGTAGCACTTTATATAGGCACAGGATACCTCGTCTCCGATTAATCTGCGCATGCGTATTATGCAGACATACGAAATACGGTCACCCTTTCCAAAACACAAAAGAGTACTTAAGACTATTTCGATTCAGATTCGCTGTCTGGTTAGTATCTGATTCCGTATTAACATACCACAATCATCTGCGAAATAATACAGATTTAACAAAACATCTATATTTTTATGAATAACATCATCAATGGATTGTATACGTCATCTTTGATGTATGTTATGGGCAGTTATTTTCAGTTTATGGTTGAGCCAAGTAGAACTATATATCCTATCAATTATACATCCATCCCAAGCTATTCTGTGACAGCTCTTTTTCAAGAATAATATCGCCATAATTCTTGTATTCCTGCAGAAAATCAACTTTTCTGTCGAAATATAGTTATAAATATGTAATACCTAGTTTTGTAATACCAATTTGAATAGATGCATATTCATAGAAGAAAATGTATCTGTCCTTCGCATTAAGTGATGCAAATGAGTATTGAAAATATCATTTTCTCCTTTCCAATTCGTCATGATAATACAGTAATGTGATGCTGTCCCCAAAGTGGCACAACACGTGCAGCATGTGGATTGGCAACGTGAGAGGTAAGCAATATAAGTTGTTCACTGGTCACGAGGGTGACATGACTTGATGTACCCCCTACGTATAAGAACCGGTTTCGATTATCCACACGGGTACAATGTGTGAAGCCCATTTCTGTCGTCCCCCGCCATGATATTGCTGGAATATTGCTAAAAGCGGCGTAAAACTCAACTCAACCACTCCTTTATTTCTGGTGCAGGTGGATAAGTTAATGGAAGGAAATTGAACAGTCGATATTGCTAAAAGCGGCGTAAAACTGGACTCACCCACTCACTACTGCCTAAGTTTAAACCAACAAAAGGGAGGCAACCACTTTTGATTTTTGCATTTTAGTATCATAATCTATAAAAATCTCTTTCACGTAAATGGTTGCCTTGACCAATAATTATTCCCTCAAAGATACTAGAGTTGTGCAGGATTGCATCTATTAGGCAAGATATTATCAACGGTCTCGAACTTCGATATTAACGGTCCTTGGTTTGCCATTATCCACCAACAGGTAAATCGTCACCTCGGATTTCCTGCACAAGGTGACGCGTGTGTGATATAACTGTTTTGTTTGCTTGTTGCTGCTTGTTAGGGCCCCACTCACAATATTCCAGCTACATGGCGGTGGTCTGTAAATAATCGTGTCTGGTTCAGATTATCCAGTGATCAACAGCGTGAGCATCGATGACATGTGTCAACCAAATCAGTGAGCCTGACCCTGTTGGTCGCCTCTTTCGACAACCATAGGTTACTGAAGATTAAGTCTAACTCGGATCTTCACGGGTAGCACTGATGTAACTGAAAACACCGTACGTTTTCATTTATACATGAAGTAAAAAAGGCGGTAAGCCAACAATTATACTTGCCAAGATGTAAGACAAGGTGTCACGAGTGCAATATTTACGTTGGGTTTGAAGCGTGACAACTGTATTCATTTATTGTTTTTACAGGTGGTCCAGCAGTATCAGTAGTGATTATTGCTCCTGTGCCAGGATCCGCTGAATTTTGGTTCAAACCCCAGTTTCCGTCCGCTCTTGTCCTATGGAACATTGTTACCAAACTTATGGGTATGTATGCTTGACCTGATTACATTTCTTGGCACCAACACCTACTCTTTGATAAACGTCACTTCGGTCTTCCCTCCACAGTAAGATCACATATCGTGATCAAAATAATTTAAATAACAGTTTAACATCAGACACACAAAGAATGTTCATGAGTAATGTCCGTGTCACAATTGATCTCCAGCATCCCTTGCTTGTCGTAAGAGGCGGCTAACTTGAACGGGTAGTCAGGCTCGCTGACTTGATTGATGCATGTCGCCGTATCCCAAATGCATAGGTTGATACTCATGACGTCACTCACAAACAACCAGCAAGACATGCACACGATCACTGGGATCAGAATGCATCCGAGTTTCATTCTCAGCTCCTGGGGACCCCAAGCCAACCCAGGCTCCACAAGGGACAGTCCTTCGGTCAAACTACCTTCTCACCCTACCGGGTACCACTGAACTGTGGGTGAACAGAGTGAGCATGTTTTTACATAGCGTTAACAGTATTCCAGCAATTCCCGGCGAGGGACACCGGAAATGGGCTTCACACATTGTACCCATGTGGAGAATCGAACTCGTTGTCTTCCGCGTAACGAGCGGAAGCTTTAACCAGTAGGTTAAAAGATGAAAAGAAGTCACTTGCCAAAGATGACATCACATATAACATGTGTTTCAGTGTGAAGCAGCGCCGTGGCCCGAGACAATCTGAGACGTTCGACAAGATTACTCAACCCTCTCTCCACGATCAATGGGCGGTTGGGTAGCTTTGTGGTTAAAGCGTTCGCCTGTCACGCCGAAGACCCGGGTTCGATTCCCCCACATGGGTACAATGTGTGGATCCCCTTTTTGGTGTTATATTGCTGGAATATTGCTAAAAGCGACGTAAAACCATATTCACTCACTCACTCCACGATCAATGATGCTTTACGTCACCCGGTAATTGACGCTGACCACAGAATGACCCGTCATTAAAACTCCTGAAAACAATCCCCTTGATCTAATGGGCATCCAACGCGTTTTTAAAACGAAAGTATTTTGAAAGAAAGAAGTTTATTCAAACAAAATTCCAGATTTCCAAACATTCATCGGAACAAATAATAATATGTCAGCATCTAACAGAAAAGATGAATCATCCATAAAATCATCTCGAGTACAAAATTACAACAAAGTGACAAGCATTTCCTCAAGTTCTTGAAACAAAGAAACAATTCCAATTAATGATCTAAATAGGAGCAGTGGTAACACATGAGATATTAACGCTGAACATCCCATATCGATACCATACAATAAATACAAACGAGTATGTGCCTCAATATGAAAATCACATCAAAATATTATCCTTGATGTTACAACGGATTTAGGCTACTTAACAGCAACGTTACAGCCATCATAAAACAACGGTGTTCTCCGGCAATAATGAAGTAAATAGTGGATTCTAGGTCAGGCAAGCCAGTTTTTTTATGTCCAGCCATCCATATAACACCTGATCCATGCGTGTCCCAGTCAATCATCCTTCGTTGAGGTTCACCTGCATGCTGTAGGTGATTGGGACATTCGCAATCAGAATCATCAGCAGGTAATGAATATCTTAGGGTCTACATTTGCACCCAGGCGATTTTGGTTCACTGTTTAAATATTTAAATACAACATATCATGAAACATGAAAATAGTTCATTTTATCTCGGAAACGATGTACTAGCAAAGTGACGGAAAGCTAAATCACTGGAGTAACAAATCGAGACCATATATTGTACAATTTGATGCAGCAGAATTACTGTGCATTTTGAAATATTGATTTAATGAGTTGGCACTCTGTAAATGTAAGATGGAACTCGTAAATGGACCGGTGGTCGTTTATCCAAAAACGAAGTATTGACAAATATACAAGTAATGGTTTCAAGGGAGGCGATCACGCCCATTCTTCCTCGTTCAGCACCGTGCGTTCAGCCTTGAAAGTCTCAGCTTCTTTAATCGCTTCTTTCTTCTGCTGTTCTATCTCAGGATCTTCTGCCGGAGGCGGAGGTAAGACGGCTTTCATCTCCCTTTCAATCCTCTCTATCCTCCTCTGCACCTTTGTGTCAAACTCCAGCTGCTTCTGGGCAACAATCTCCCCAATAGACACTGTGGCGTCCTGTGCCTGTCTTTTCAACTGGGACATCTTTCGTGAGACGGCACCTTTGTCGTTCTCTGCACCCAACGCAAGTAGCTCCCCAAGGCTGGCCACTTGATCCATCAAATGCTTCTCGGACACTTCAACATACATCCCTGCCAGGTTGTTCACCATGTACGACAGCTTGTTGGCTTCAGATGCTTGTACATAGATCGTGTCCCTCATCATATCGGACATCGTGTACGTTAGACGAAACTCTGCACCTCGCTCAGCGCCCTGGATGAAATTCTTTACATTTTCATCCATACAGCATTTGATGATGTTTGAAATTGTTGTGAAAAATCTCACCAGCTTTCCCCACTGTGTTCGAACCTGTCCGAGAGCTTTGATACCCCTCTGCAACAACTGTTTTATTTCATCAAAGTTGACCTTGTCAAGGTTTAAATGTGCAAGTTCTTCAATGACTGATGTCACATGGGCATTGGTTTCCTGCAATGATTTGCTTTTGTTCTTGAAGTCTTCCCTGATTGACTGAAGCGAAGCAGCATTTTGTTCCACCTTGAATCTACATTGCTCACTATATCTTGCTGAAGCTGAACTGGAACCATCCTGTTCTTTTGTAGACATCATGGGTGTTGGTGTTTGCACAGGTTGCTGAAATGCATGTGCACAGAATGTCTCCAGTGCTTTCATTCTACCTTCAAGCCGAACTGCTATCATCTTTGCTTCATTTTCCAGTGCCTGTTCCTTGGCAAGCTGCTTGCCAGCGGTCTTCATCATCTTGAGGAGTTGACATCCGTCAGTTTCAATGTCGTTTACTTTCTGCTTACAGACTCCCGAGTAGGATTTCAAAGCCTTCACAATATCTTGAAAGGTTGACTCGACCGTCATGAGATGATCCAATTCCGTTCCTTGCATAATCTGATCAAAATCTGTTACGAGAGTCTTTACACAATGCGATAGTCCTGGAAGTTCCATCAGCAGTGTAGCTTCCTTGTCTTCTTCTTTCTGCCCATTCTTTCCCTTGGAGGATTCCTTGTTTGCAGAATTCCTTGTAACAGCATTGGTGACTGATTGGCAGACACCAAGAGTGCATTTGGCCAGCCCTTCGACGAAGTCCATACTGATCATACTCCAACCAGATGGCATAGAGTCCATAGCTTTTTGATATGATTCTTGGGTCTTTTTAAACTGGTCACGTAATTCATTGTACTCCTCTTCAGCGAGCTTCTTTCTTTCTTCTAATGACTGCAGTCTTATTGTCTTCACCTCATGATCCTTTTCCGCTTTGAGGAGTTTCTCAGAATACTGACCTTCAGCAAATGTGCATGCTTTCTGGAGTTCTCCTATCAAATCCATTACAGTACAAAATCGTGTCTCCACTGCTTCAGCTCGTACAACGCAAGTGTCAGTAATTCGTTTAATGTTAGCCAAGTAATCGGGGACGAGTTTGCGCACTTCCATTTCTGATCCATTGACAATGTACTGAAAAAAGTGAAACATAGCCATACAAGACCGATATAACTTGAACAGTGAACATGTAAGGGAAGGAGAAAGGTCTTCTAAAGTGAAGAAGTCTGGGAGAGAGTCAGAGTGTTGGGATGAGTCATTGTTTTGAGGAGTTTGTGAGCAGTGAGTGAATTTAGGTTTACGGTTTCAGCATATATTTCAGCAATATCACAGCGGTGGACACCAGAAATGGGCTTCACATATTTTACCCATGTGGGGAATCGAACCAAGGTCTACGATTCCTTAAAGGAGTGTCAATGTCTTGGAGGATTGTATGAAGGAAAGAGCGTCACTGTCCGTCTATAGTCTTTCAGAGGCCGTGGAGGTTTTGATTGACTGACTGATTGATTGTTGTTTAACGCCACAAGCAGCAGTATTCCAGCTATATGGCGGCGGTCTGTAAATAATCGAGTCTGAACCAGACAATCCAGTGATCAAACAACATGAGCATCGCACTACGCAATTGGGATACAATGGCATGTGTCAACCAAGTCAGCGAGTCTGACCACCCGATCCCATTAGTCACTTGTAACGACAAGCATGGGCTGCTGAAGACCAATTCTAACCCGGAACTTCACAGTTGCGTGGGGGTGTCCGAATGAGGTCCATGGGACTCTTAAAAGAAAGTCCTTTCAAGAAATCAAAATCTCCAGGAGATTTAGAAGTTTAGAAGTCACCCGATTTGGTATTTCAAAATACTTACCTTGACAGCGTTCTTGACGTGCTGGGGAATCTGCAGTGTCAGCAGTCGTATCTGATCCATGTTTTTGTTGGCCAGGTTGAAGGCATTCCATCCGTCATCAGCAACTTGCAGAATGCTGGTCCGCAGAGATTCTGGGTACTCGGTGTGTTCGAATCGATCTCTTGTCATATGTTCCGACAAAAGAGACACGTCCTTGTCCAGCGTGACGAGAACCAGTTGTCCCAGGAGACATACGGAGAGAGGTGCTGGGCACAGCATCTCCTGCCAGTTCATGTGAGGTCCGAGGACTAACATCATGTCCTCCTGAAATCAACAACAGGTGCAAGTGGCATCAGACTTGTTTCCTTATGATTAAGAATTATCCCTTGGGAATTGTCCCAAATGACGCTGGTCGAAATCCTCTACTCGGTTGCTCGGTGAACACGGTTGATTTTTTAAAACCGCTAATTTCTCATTTATAATAGATTTCATTTATAATAGGAAAGACGTTCTACCTGACAGTAGAAAAACAGTTAAAACGGTAATTTAGTTAGCCAATAATGGGCAATCAATCAATGTATTGCCGGTTAATCCTTTGAAAGAAGGACGTTGTTTTTACGCAGACACGACAGAGTGTATTCAGTATGGATAGGAAAATCTACATACATAAACACTACCTTCTGACAAATCCGCTGTGTAAGATAAAAGTAATTAATCAATCAGCGTGTTATCGGTTAATCCTTTGATCGATGTTTATAATGTTAAATATATTTACTCCATACACAAGAAATGCCAAATGGGAACCTTTGTCGGGTAATCTAAGTGTGTTACCACTAATTAACTGACCATCAAGTGAATGATGACAAATAACATGTGTAGGTTTATACCACCTAACGCGGGTTACAACAAGGGAGTATTAATTGCTGTATTGCATGTGAAAACTTATGGGCCGACACTGTTTTGAGAATACAAACAGATTTTTACATGGCATGATTAAATATCGAGGTAAAAACACAGAAATGGGATCAATTTGGATCAGTCATTATACAAATAAGGCCTAACGACACCAAGCGATTTTGACAGAATCGTCTATGAAAACAAGTTGTTATTGGGAAGCTAGGCAAAGCAGGAGACAAAAGTATATGACAGTAGATTGTGAGAACATATAGCTTTCATTTTCCACAACAGATGTTACGATTTCAGGTTTATACAAACCTGTAAACAAGATAATTTACCCCCTGAAATGTAGATGAATTCTGCACCGGCCCTCATATCTATTCCTCATATGACGTGACAGGGACGCCCCGCTCTGATTGGTTGAAATTTCGTTCGCGGGTGAGAATTGTGCACTGTTGTCAAAAAGGTCGATTTAAGTTAATTAAAGACCGAAGAGAGTTGTTTTAATGACGGGGTTTCATTTATAGCGATGCCAGTTAGTGATTTATGTATTTGTACCCCCCTAGAGTATATGTGATCTTTAAAGACCCTTTGAACTGGAATTTTTTTAAATAATATTTTAGTCTTGGGATAGTAGGAAAATATACCTTATTAAAACATGTTGCACTCATATTAATAAGAACATTCAATTTGGTAGACGGGAGGTATCCCAGCCATTTAACAAGAAGTAAACATTACCAGAAAAGGAGTTACCTTACAAAGACCCGTTGCACTTCATATTAAGAAAACTGGTAGACGGGAAGGTACACCTCGTCATTCAGAATATGTAAAAATTGTAACAGGACTATGGAAGATGATTTTAATTTTTCGTGCACGTCCTGCACGTGCTGATATACGCTAGGAAATATTCAAAGATACACAGCCGCATGTTAACAGGGACTGCCTAATACAAACTTTGAAACCTTGAAATACAAATGTTTTGTTAAACATAAGCAAATACATATAGTATGCAATGACTGTGATCTTCTGATTCTTGTATAAAACATAAAAACAAACAAAATTCCTTTACCTTAATGTCCTGTGGACTCATCAGGTCCTTCTCGGCCTTGGCAATCGTCTTCTTGCTCACCTCCGCCATGATGCAGCAATCACGTAACTGTAAATCTTTAATTAGAATCAGAACAATTTTTGAAAAAGAAACCCAAACAACCCACAAACATGTACTAAATCAAAACCAAAGAAAGGCTTGTACAGTGAATTTGGCAGGGCTTCACAGGCTCGAAAACACATCATCTGACCTTGAATACATACATTCGACTGATTTGAGATGTATAGATAGCTGTAATGTATGTTTAGTTTTGTGAGCGCATGAACGTGAACTTCGTGTGACCACTGCCTAATATTGCAGAAATGATTGGAGGATATGGCAACGAGGCTATTACACAACCTTGGGCTGCCATTTGTGTAAACGGAAAGCCAATTGGTCTGAATATACGCTTAGTTTGGTCTCACTGTAACCAAACCGTGGTTTGATTCGTTGGATAAAAATAGCGACTTCAATAAGGTACATTTTGTACTTAATGTCAGCCCCAACATTTAGCGGAAGCTTGCAAGCTATGTCTTTGCTTTAAAAAGGAGTATATACTTTTTAAAAAGAAATATATATATTTGCTCCCGAAATACTGGAAAATATATTTTCACCTCATATTCACCAGCAGACTGGTGGTCGTGTTATATGATCAGTAACATTTGTTTGTTCGGCTCGCACTCTCTGAAACTGGTCATTTATCATACGAAAATCCCTCCTGTCCCCCTTTCCACTAAAGCTTGGATGTTCATTTTATATAAGTTATATTTGCGTCTTCATATTTTACTTGACTTGGCTGTTCCAACAATTCTTCACATATGTCTGCGACAACCAAGTTCAAACCTCGCCTTGTGGAATATATTGCTGTATTCACGTCCATGTTTCCTTGATGTTGATCTTTGAAAAACAACTTTCACTTTTATGACGCTTGAGTGAGTGAGTGAGTGAGTGTGATTTTACACCGCTTTTAGCTATATTCCCGAAATATCACGGCGGGGTACACCAAAACCGGCCTTCACGCATTGTACCCATGTTTTGAATCGAAACCGTGTCTTTGGCGAGACGGTGAGGAAATCAAGAGCTGTATATGTCAAGATGCAGAAACGTCTACACAAGCTATGCAGTGACGTGGCAGCAGGAAGAAAATCAATCCTTGAGTTCTTACATGGCGTGGCGGTGAACATTAGAATGAATAAGACTCAATACACATTCCAGACCTATGCTGTATACGAGAATGAACACATCAATATTAACCTCTGTAATGTAAACATGATCTGTCTGTTTTACATGTGTTGTATCAATATGTCAATGAACGCTATGAAAAACTATGAAATACTTTTGTTTTGTCAAAAATCTCCTTTTTCAAAATAGGACTTTTTTCCGGAGGACTTTTTTTCTCGATAAATTAAAACTTTTTTCCTGTACATTTTTTCCGAGGACTTTTTTCCGCACATCGGCTACCCACCGTCCCTTATGAAGCCTGAATCGTGCGTTTAAAGAAGACACTTTAATATTTTATCATATAGTATCTAAGCATTAGTCGGGTTAATGGCAGTGTCATATACGTGTTCGAGTGATCTACAAAATCAGGGATGAGATAGAAAAAAGATAAAATACTAAAGTGAAAATCTGTATATAATGCAATCATGCATCACATGCTGTTTGGACGACAAAGCATACTTAACATCCTGAAGAGAAATCAACACTTTCATCTTCAAGAAGGTAAATCGAGACATGGCATTGAAATAGTCACATAACTACCAATTTAATTGCTTCCTCTGCTTAAATCATATCACCGTTACCTACAGGATGTGCTCGTGCCAGTCAAGGTGATGTTGAACTCACTCACTCTTGCACAACCATAAATAACGTATCAGTATCATAGACATCTTAAGACCCATGTTAGAAGTCGATATTGAAAAAAGGATTGCATACAATTTTGGAACTTAAGTAAAAGAATGGAACGAATAGTTAAAAGTCAAGAGGTTTAATAACTTCAGTACTTTCTGGATATATGGATTTAGTGATATGGTGACAGTCATCTTGGTGAAATGTCATTTTCGCCAACAACCTCTCGCAGAGGAAACTTATTCAGTCAGGAAACGGTAATATAGGTCCTCTATAAACACGCTGAGCATTATTGCACATAAACTCCTCAAAACTGTCAAACAAACTTTTAAGAGGAATCCCAATCTCTGCTATATCATGCATGATGGATGTGGCATCTCTCAGTACTTCTGCTCGTCCTGAGATTTTCCCTAGACGAGTCATCGCCTTCCTCAACGCTGTAAGGGTTCTGTTTTGTTCGTTTATGTCATTCCTGCATGTTGAAATATTCTTGCGAATTTTCCTCATTTCTTCTTCCATTTTGGTCTTTTCCTTTTCACGTCTGGTGATATCGCCTTGCTACGTTCTGATGTAATCTGACTTAGGGTGTTTTCAGCACTGTTTTCGGCTTCAGGCAGGAAACGGTAATATAGGTCCTCTATAAACACGCTGAACATTACACGCGGTCTGTTAGTCAGTTGCCAAACATACACTGACATGACCTCCATTAATCTATCCTTTTCAGAGAAAACCTGCTGAACATTCATAAGCTATTACTTTAACAACTTGAGTTTCTATTCTAGGCAACAATTACAGAGACATAAAGTGTGGAAAAGTGTCAAGGT
The DNA here is from genome assembly GCF_003918875.1 of Haliotis rubra. NCBI lineage: Eukaryota > Metazoa > Mollusca > Gastropoda > Lepetellida > Haliotidae > Haliotis > Haliotis rubra. The sequence goes on along the minus strand of NW_025765525.1, from coordinate 146,703 downwards.
GTCATTTCTGTTTTCAACACCATCCACCGTCGTCATCATCACAAATGGCTTGAAATACAGGACGAGAAAGGACTTTCTTCCATAGATCGGGTTGGGTAATAAACTCCTCAAAGCTGTCAAACAAACTTTTAAGAGGAATCCCAATCTCTGCTATATCATGCATGATGGATGTGGCATCTTTCAGTACTTCTGCTCGTCCTGAGACTTTCCCCAGACGAGTCATCACCTTCCTCAATGCTGTCAGGGTTCTGTTTTGTTCGTTTATGTCATTCCTGCATGTTGAAATATTCTTTCGAGTCTCCCTCATTTCTTCTTCCATTTTGGTCTTTTCCTTTTTACGTCTCGAGATATCGCCTTGAGTATTGTTACGTTCTGATGTCATCTGACTTAGGGTGTTTTCAGCACTGGATAAATCCGACTTGGTGGAGTCAAGCGAATGTTCTGCATTATCAACGCCTTTTTTGAGTGCTGTTTCTGAAACTAGCAACAGCGATGCTCCGACAAAAGGTATCCATATCGTTGCCCATCCTGCTATCTCAACCCCTTCTTTAGTCGCAATAGCATCTTCTAATTTAGATCGAGCCTTTTTTACACGTTCCTCAGCATTGTTTACATCTGCTTTGGCGCATGCAACCTTCTCTCTTTGCTCTTCGAGTCTCTTTGACAAAGATGCCAGTGAATCAGTCAAGCCTGCCAGTGATCGAATTATTTCTTGGTGTCTTGTCTCCATGTTTGAAAGTCCCGCTTCCTCTGCCCTGCACTTTCTGGTTTGACGACGGATATGGTCTTCTAACTTACCCTCAGCCTTTGAAAAAGCTGCATATGCATTTTTCGCATATTGTTTAATATTGTGATCTCCAGCATATAGTGCAGTCATTAGCTTGTCAATTAACTTGAGACCAGTCTGGAACTGGGATACAACCAAACTTGGCAAATGTCGCTCAGATCCTCCAAATGCCACCATCGCCATCTCCTGCAAAGGAGGAGCTGAATGAATTTTCAGTTGTGATTTACAAATTGTTCTCAAATAACTCGAACAAATACAACTCTTGTGAGTGCCTGATGAATATCAATGATGCTGTTGGTCCACTGTGCCCAGGACATAATTGTAATACGTGTCAGGTCGTTACTCTATGGAGCTGGTTGGTGTTCGCCTCATTCCCCATGTTGAAGGCTGTTATTTATGCTCACCGGTGTGACATGACCGTAATGTTATAATAAAGAGCCCAAATATGTTTTCAAGTACATCCAGTAAATTATTTGAAAACCCTGACGACATTTGACCACTTTCTAAATGGCTCTGTGTAATCATACCCTGACGACAATTATTATTTCCGAGCAGTTTAGGGACAAATTCAGGTTTGTTTTAAATCCCATCCCTACCCTCCTGAGAATATCGCTTCGTTACTGCAATTTAAAGCAGACTTCGGATTCATCGTAACACTGATATCTCATTAAACCTTCAGACTATATAAAGATAGTTTGAGCGGCTATTGGCTGCATCGTCGATGTGCAGAGAGTGATCCGCCACAGATGCTTCGTTTTCGGAAGTGACGTCATCATCTTTATCTCTCTGTCCTCTCGCTTATGAGTGTAATTTGGACGGGGTAGTAGAGCTGCATCATTTGAAACGAAACTGTGGTTGTTTTTGCCCCGGGGACTTTGCCACAATGGAATGAGATGAGTTTCTGTGGTAATCACGTTGCTTGCGAGGGGAGCAAAGAATAATCTTCACAATCATGTATATATCGACAGTCTTTGGTTATCTTATGGTTGGTATTTTCAAATTTGACGCATCAGTGACATAACATGTTGTCCGATGAAATTCCTGAATATGATCTAGGTGTTTTCAGAGATATGTCATTACAGCTGTATCATTGCCTTGCCTCAGCATGTGTTTGATGGGTGCCGCTCACTTCTTTCGCATAAATCTATACTGGACAAAATAAGTTAGGGATATTGGTATTTTTATGATTGATATTTAATCAGTGTATCAATGAATAAATAGTTCATTATTCATAATTTCAGAATGTACATATATCCCTAACTAGTTTTGTCCAGAATAGTATGATCTTCAGTAACCCATGCTTGTCGTAAGAGGAGACTATTGGAAGATCGGGTGGTCAGGCTCGCTGACTTGGTTGACGCATGTCATCGGTTCCCAATTGCGCAGGTCGATGCTCATGTTGTTGATCACTGGTTTATCTGGTCCAGACTCGATTATTTACAGACCCCGCCGCCATAGAGCTGGCATATTGCTGAGAGCGGTGTGAAACTAAACTCACCCACTCACTGTACAATAGTCACTGGGTACTTCGACCAACCCCACACATTTCACATCTCTTATACACGAGCAGCACGTATAGGCAGTCGCTGGGGTGAGCGACTTACATGCAATTTTCTCAAATTTCAAAAACCTATAACAGCATATAACATAACTTCCCGCCCTTGACGTGCCACAAGATACTTTTTCAGACAGATTATAAGTCATAGGATTTTTAAACAGAGGGGCAGCAGTAACTGACAACGAATAATACAACTGTTTACATTGACCTGATGATGAATGTAACTATAGTAGACATGCAACTACATATGATATGGCTGGTTCAGGTGCACGCATGTATCAGTCTTTTGTTTCAAACATGGAACTTCACCTCTGACTTTTTGTGCAAATACTTTACAAAGAAGAGCTCAACTGAAATATACATCAAATGGCAGGTTAAAAAAGGGCCAGTTTGTTATATTTATGACTAAATGTACATTTCTGAATACGGTTTGATAATCGCAAATAGAAATTTGCCTAAAAATTCAAAAAAATAATATTTATTTTCAGCTGTAGTAAGTTCCAAAGCAGACAAAGAATAAAATTTAAAATAAAATCTCAAACTGAATAATGCGTGGAGCTGCCTATCGTAAGTTAGTGTAAGCTGTGTCTACCAGTTGTATAAACTTCCATGTAACCTTGATGCCCAATCCCAGGTGAAATGTTAAAATGAATACACAGAACAAAATATGACTGACCCCAGCAACGTCAGACTAAAACATTCCCAGCGAAGTGAAATGTAAGGCAATGTTTACGACTTAAGTTGATTAGTTATCATGTTAGATGGATCGTTTCGAAACGCGTGGCTGTATATAATTACATTAGTTTACAAATCTGTAGTCTCTTAATACACATCAAAATGGGTATAAACATGAAATAAAACCAAATAAATCATCAGACTGTGTGAGAATTAATTACACTTCATGTCGGAAAGCGCATGTAAAATCTCCAAATCCACCAAACAGGATCGTTAGAGTAAACACACGATGGGAAGCAGGAACCGTCATATGCGAATTTGAATATTTCAATGTGCGTGGTGCTCTCTTTATTAAAATTTCAAATTAGGCAACACAACTTTGTTAGCTGTGTCCCTTGTAATGACAAAATGACGATATGATATTCTCACGATGTTTTAAACAATCACATACTACCATAACCGATTTATGTACTAGTGAATATTGATATTTTTTATCTGAGTATGGTTTACCCAGCTTTTAGCAATATTCCAGCAATATCACACCAGAAATATGCTTCTATATTTTTGGTGAAGTACCTCAATCCTTCCACGCATTATGATTTGTGTCTTATTTCCACACATAACATCAACAACATGGGGAAGATAGCAGCGAGTCCGCTTGTTCTTTATGAAAAAGAGCGAATGGAGACGAATGGGCTTCGCTCATTAGCTTGAGGGACATCCCTTAAGTACATGGTCTCTGCTGGGAGTAAAGACTGGTCTGGAAAGACGGAATAATCCTGCGTATTCTGCCAGATTTGTGTGTGTGTATACATTGCATGTACACAGGATGCACACTCTTGCCTCGGGGCATTATGACCAGCAGCTGTGTGAAGATCACTATAAATTTTCACCCTCATTTTCTAGCCTGTAAATGTTTTGGAATATTAAGAAAAGCTGATATATACAAAGTCATTACCCTTCTGGAATATCCTCACGATAGAAATATTATCGTGAGATTTCTATGAATGTTTTGATGAAGCGCTTGATTGGTTAGCGAATTCCCCTGCGCCTCCCGTAAGAACATTTGATAGTTTATGGGCATATCCTAACGTTGATCAACAAAGATGAAATACAGTTTCGTCTCATAATTTATTTGCAAATGAAGTCATTTTTGCGTCCATTGATATATCAGTTACTTTACAAACTGGCTGCAAAATATGTCTAGTTTATTATACCAAAAAGTGTTAGACTGTCCTTACAGATAGTAGCCGGCCTAGTCTCACGTCAAGCTGATATGCAACCGCCGGGAGATCGTCTCACGGCAACTAATGACACAAATGAGTGAGTGAGTTAAAATTTAACGTCACATCGGCAATATTTCAGCCATATCGTGACGAACACAAATGAGACCTAGGTGGCAGTGTTGAACTTCCGGGTTGAAGCCATGGGTCAATTCAATGTAGGTCCGGATGGAGATTCCAAACATGCACTCATACGATCTCCATGAATCTTCTCTCAGTCATTCCCAAATAAAACCTGCTGTCTCTTCTAGGTGACATAGAGACATGAGTCGTGGCAAAATGTCATGGCAAAATGTCATGATGGTATCATTTCTGTTTTCATTCACCAGTCACCGTCGTCATCATCACAAATGGCCTGAAATACAGGACTAGCAAGCACCCTTTTCCACTGATCTGGTTGGATCATGAACTCCTCTAAACTGTCAAACAAACTTTTAAGAGGAATCCCAATCTCTGCTATATCATGCATGAGGACAGTTGCATCTCTCAGTACCTCTGCTCGTCCTGACACTTTCCCCAGACGAGTCATCACCTTCCTCAATGCTGTCAGGGTTCTGTTTTGTTCGTTTATGTCATTCCTGTATGTAGAAATTGTCTCCTGAATCCTCTCCATATCTTCTTCCATTTTGGTCTTTTCATTTTCACGTCTCGTGATATCGCCTTCAGTATTTCTACGTTCTGTTGTCATCTGACTTAGGGTGTTTTCAGCACTGGATAAGTCCGACTTAGTGGAGTCAAGCGAATATTCTGCATTATCAACGTTTCCTGTGAGTGCCGTTTCAGAAACTGCCAACAGCGTTGTTCCGACTAAAGGTATCCATATCGTTGCCCATCCTGCTGTTCTAACCCCGTCTCTAGTCGCTACGGCATCTTCTAATTCAGATCGAGCCTTTCTGACACGCTCCTCGGAATCATGCACTCCTCGTTGAGCGTGTGCAACCTTATTTCTCTGTTCCTGGAGTATTTTTGACAGTGACTCAAGCGAGTCAGTCAAACCTGCCAGAGATTTAAGAATTTCTTGGTGTTTACCCTGCATACCCGATAGCTTCACTTCCTCTTCTCGACACTTTTTGGTCTGACGACAAATATGGTTTTCTAAGTCACTTTCAGCCTTTGAAAATGCAACACAAGCATTTTTTATGTTCGGTATGACATAATATCTAAATTGCAGAGCAGCTATTAGTCTGTCAATGAACTGGAGACCCGTCTGGAATTTGGCCCATTGAAGTGCTGCCATCAATTTGTCAATAAACTCGATACCAGTCTGGAATTGTGACACAACGGAACTTGGCAAATGTCGCTCAGATCCTCCAAATGACACCATCGCCATCTTCTGAAAACGAGGAGCTGAATGAATTCCAGTACCTATTTACAATGTATTCTTTCATAACTCGTGCACATGCCAGACTTGGGAGCTCCAGAAGAAATTCAGAGGAGAAGTTTTCCACATTTCACAGGATCACCTAGTTACAACATGCAGCTGGTTGAAGTTCTGATACCCCAGACACGTGGCTTGTTACTCATGCTATCGACCAATGGTATGGCTGGCCCAGACTTCTCATATGAGGAGTCACAACACCATTTTCCAGACCATCCAGTCTTGTTTTTGAAAACCTTAGAATATTTTTTGTCCAGTATTTTTAGGAACAGATGGAGGTTATTTTCTGTTTGAAATACCAGTACAGCTCTTCCTCCTAAACAGAACAAGGGCTCGGTTTCGTCCTTAATAGGAAATTTGTTGTTACATTGAAGCTCATAGACCGTTGATTATATAGGTTTAGAAGTCATTGCCTGTCTTAGATGAAGAGAGAGTGATGTCTGCATCTCAATCTTTCTTAGCACTATCTTAGCACAGGAATACTCCCGCTTAGAATGTTTGTTTGTTTGTTGTTTAACGCCGCATTCAGCAATATTCCAGCTATATTGCGGCGGTCTGTAAATAATCGAATCTAGACCAAACAATCCAGTGATCAACATTATGAGCATCGATCTACGCAACTTGGTTACGATGACATGTGTCAACCAAGTAATTATTACCAGATGTTCACCTTATATTTCCAATTATATTTCTAAATAGGGTTTGATAATCACAAATGGTATTTGTTTTATTAATATGTAAATAAAATTTATAAAAGCTACATTAAATCCCAAAGCAGAAACTCAAAAATGACTTTAAAATATTTCTCAAACTGAACAATTGTGCTGTCATACCCCAAGTCGAATTTTAAATGAATTCGCTGAAAAATATATAAATGACAAAAAACCGTCTGACTAAAATATTCCCAGAGATGTGAAATATATGCCCAATGTTGATTAGTTACATGCAGGTATATGTCTAATATTATTGTTTAAAACTCGTAGCGATTATTAATTACATTTCCTAAAATTGTTGAAAGCGCACATACAATCTCCATAGCAAGCCCACAAGATCGTCAGGAATACCCTCAGTTGGACCCATGAGAGCCGTTATGTCAACAAACGCACGTGCTTGTATTTGAATCAATCACCGTCAATCGCATGATTCTTATCAAAAACTTCATAATAGGCAGCAAAATCCTGTTAGTTACGTTCTTTGTACTTTCAATATGACGATATATATTTTTCATGATTTTCAAAAAAATGACATAATGCCATAAACGATAGGGGCTCGGGTCTTCTTGGAGGTAACAGAAAGAGGCGAGTGGTGACAAATGCCACCCCTGCTCACATATCCCCAACAATAGACACATATCCTCCCACCCATACATACATACCAACCACACACACACACACACACATACCCTTCCAAGAATAGACACATACCCACCGAACCCATGCACATAAACCCTTCAACCCATACACACATATCCTCCCCACCCATACACACATACCCTTCCCACCCATACACACATATCCCCCAGCAATAGTCACATACCATCCCACGCAAACACACATACCATCCCATCACTACACACATACCCACGTCCCCACCCCCCAGAATAGACACAAACCTAACCCACCCATGCACGTATACTCTCCCACTCATACACACATACACACACACCCACACACATACACACATACCCACCCCACCCATACAGACATACCCTCCCTACAATAGACACATACCCTCCCACCCATACACATAAACCCTCCTACCTATACACAAATATCCATCCCACAGATACAACTACCCTCCCACCCATACACACATACCCTCCCACCGATACATCTACCCTCCCACCCATACACACATACCCTCCCACCTATACGCATTTACCCTGACACCCATACACATATACCCTTCCACCCATACACACATACCTTCCCAGCCATACACACATACCCTCCCACCGATACACCTACCCTCCCACCCATACACTCCTACACTACACACATACCCTTCCACCCATACACACCTACCCTCCCACCCATACACACATACCCACCCACCCATAGACACATACCCTCCCACCCCCAAGAATAGACACAAACCCAACCCACCCATGCACATATACCCTTCCACCCATACACACATATCCATCCCACCCATACACACACACCCTTAAAACAATAGAAACATACCTTTCCACAGATGCACACATACCCTCCCACCTATACACACATACCCTCCCACCTATACCCACATACCTACCCACACATACCCACCCCACAAATACACACATAACCGCCCAACAATAGACACGTACCCTCCCCACACATACCAACCCGTACCAAACGCACATACCCTCCCCACCCATACACATATACGTATCCACACATACCCACCCCACCCATACACACATACCCTCCAAACAATAGATACATACTCTCCCATCCATACACATAAACCCTCCTACCTATACACAAATATCCATTACACCGATACACATACCCTCCCACCCATACACACATACCCTCCCACCAATACGCACTTACCGTCCCAACAATAGACATAAACCCTCCCCACACATACACACATACCTACCCACACATACCCACCCCACACATACACACATACCCTCCCCAACCATACACACATACCTCCCCCAAAACACACATACACACATACACACCCCATCCATACCACATACCCTCCCAACAATACACACATACCCTCCCCACCCATAGGCACATACCTAGCAACACATACCGACCCCACCCATATACACACACCCTTAAAACAATAGGCACATACCTTTCCACAGACGCACACATACCCTCCCTACCATACACACATACCCTCCCACCTATACACAAATACCAATCCCACCCATACACATACCCTCCCACCCATGCACATATACCCTCCTACCTATACACAAATACCAATCCCATCCATACACATACCCTCACACCCATACACATACCCTCCCACCTATACACACATACCCTCCCACCCCCAAGAATAAACACAAACCCAACCCACCAATGCACATATACCGTCCCATCCATACACACATACCCGCCCAACAATAGACACATACCCTCCCACACATACACATATACCCTCCTAACTATACACAAATACCCATCCCACCCATACACACATAACTTCAACAATAGACACATACCCTCCCCACCCATACACAAACACCTACCCACACATACCCACTCCACCCATACGCACATACCCTTCAAACAATAGACACTTACCCTCCCACCCATACACATGTATCCTCCTACCTATACACAACCACCAATCCCACCCATACATATACCCTCCTACCTATACACAAATACCCATCCCACATCCATATATATACCCATCCCCTCTATATACACACATACCCTCCCTAACCATACACACATACTCCCTCCCAACCATACACACATACTCCATCCCACCTATACACACATAGATTAAACCACACACATACCCTCCCCCTACATATGCACATACCCTCCCAACCCAGACACATAATGTACCCACACATACCCACCCCACCCATACACACATACCATCCAAACAATAGACACATACCCTCCAACCCATATAAACATATATCCTCCTACCTATACACAAATACCAATTCCACCCATACATATACCTATACCCATCCATATACACATATACCCTCCTACCTATACATACATACCTCCTGACCCATATGCATATACTCCTCCTAACAATAGACACATACCTCCCACCCATACTTCTACACACATACCCTCCCACCCATACACATATACTCCTCCCCTTTCTACCTATCCATACATACACCTCCCACCATATACGTATATATACTTCCTCCCAACAATAGACACATACCTCCCACCCATACACACATACCCTTTCCACCCATACACACATACCCACCCTACCCATACACACATACCCTCAACACTTATTCACAGATACCCTCCCAACCATACACACATACCCTCCCCACACAAACACACATACCTACCCACACATACCCACCCCACCAATACGCACATACTATCCCAACCATACACACATACCTTCCCCACCCATAGACACATACCTAGCCACACATACCCGCCCCAACCATATACACATACCCTCAAAACAATAAACACATACCCTCCCACCCATACACATATACCCTCCCACCCATGCACATATACACTCCTACCTATACACAAATACCTATCCCACCCATACACATACTCCCCCAACCATACACACATACCGTTCCACCTATACACAAATACCTATCCCACCCATACACATACTCAACCACCCATACACACATACCATCTCACCCATGCACATATACCATCCTACCTATACACAAATACCAATCCCAACCATACGCATTTACCCTCCCAGCCATACACACATAGCCACCCCTTCCATACACACATAACCTTCCAACAATAGACTCATGACCTCCCACCCACATACACACATATCCCATAGCAATAGACAAATACCCTACCACCCATACACACATACCCTCCCAACCATACACACATACCCTCCCCAGCCACACACATACCTACCCACATATACCCACCCCACCCATACACACATACCCCCCGAACAATAGACACATACCTTCCCACCCATACACATATACCCTCTACATATAAACAAATACCAATCCCACCTATACACATACCTCCCACCCACCCATACACACATACCTCCCACCCCTAAGAATAGACACAAACCCAACCCACCCATGCACATATACCCTCCCATCCATACACACATATACCCACCCCACCCATACACACATACCCTCCCAACAATAGACACATACCCTCCCACCCATACACACATACCCTTCCACCTATACACAAATACCTATCCCACCCATACACATACTCAACCACCCATACACACATACCCTCTCACCCATGCACATATACCATCCTAACTATACACAAATACCAATCCCAACCATACGCATTTACCCTCCCAGCCATACACACATAGCCACCCCTTCCATACACACATAACCTTCCAACAATAGACTCATGCCCTCCCACCCATACAAACACACACACCCCACACATACACACATACCCTCCCACACATACACACATACCCTCCCAACCATACACACATACCCTCCCAAGCCACACACAAATACCTACCCACACATACCCACCCCACCCATACACTCATACCCCCCGAACAATAGACACATACCTTCCCACCCATACACATATACCCTCTTACATATAAACAAATACCAATCCCACCCATACACATACCTCTCCCACCCATACACACATACCCTCCCACCCTAAGAATAGACAAAACCCCAACCCATACCCATGCACATATATACCTCCTCTTATCCATACACATATACCCACCCCACCCATACACACACATACCCTCCCAACAATAGACTCATACCTTCCTGACTGATAACCTCCAACCTATACAGAAATACATCTCCCACCCATACACACATAACCTCCCAACAATAGACACATACCCTCCCACCCATACACACATACCTACCCACACATAACCACCCTACCCATATGCACATACCCTCCCAACAATAGACACATACCCTCCCAACAATAGACACATACACTTCTCACCCATACACACATACCTACCCACACATACCCAACCCGCCCAAACACACATACCTACGCACACATACCCACCCAACCCATACGCTCATACCCCCCGAACAATAGACACATACCTTTCCACCCATACACATATATACCTCCTACATATAAACAAATACAATCGCACCTATACACATACCCACTCCACCCATACCCTCCTACCTATATATAGAAATACATCTCCCTCCCATACACACATATACCTCCCAACAATAAACACATACACTTCTCACCCATACACACATATACCTACCCACACATACCCAACCTGCCTAAACACACATACCTACACATATACCTACTCCACCAATACGCCTATACCATCTTCTGAACAATAGACACATACCTTCCCACCCATACACATATACCCTCCTACATATAAACAAATACCAATCGCACCCATACACATACCCACCCACCCATACACAAATACCTATCCCACTCCATACACATACTCAACCACCCATACAAACATACCCTCTCACCCATGCACATATACCATCCTACCTATACACAAATACCAATCCCAACCATACGCATTTACCCTCCCAGCCATACACACATAGCCACCCCTTCCATACACACATAACCTTCCAACAATAGACTCATGCCCTCCCACCCATACAAACACACACACCCCACACATACACACATACCCTCCCACCCACATACACACATACCCCACAGCAATAGACAAATACCCTCCCATCCATACACATTCTACTACCCTCCTAACCATACACACACATACCCTCCCAAGCCATACACACATACCTACCCACACATACCCACCCAACCCATACACACACATACCCCTGAACAATAGACACATACCTTCCCACCCATACACATATACCCTCTTACCAAATAAACAAATACCAATCCCAACCATACGCATTTACCCTCCCATCCATACACATACCCACCCAACTCCATACACACATACCCCTGAACAATAGACACATACCTTCCCACACTTACACATATACCCTCTTACCAATAAACAAATACCAATCCCAACCATACGCATTTACTCCCTCCCATATACACACATATACCCACCCCACCCATATACACACATACCCTCCCACCCATAAACACATACCTACCCCATACATACCTAACCTGCCCTAAAACACACATACCATACGTACATACATACCCACCCAACCCATACCCATGCTCATATATACCCCCTGAACAATAGACACATACCTTTCCACACCCTCCTACTTCTATAAACAAATACTCTAATCCTAATACCTATACACATACCCACTCCACCCATATACACACATACCTCCCACCCCTAAGAATAGACACAAACCCAACCCACTCCATGCACATATATTCCTCCCATCCATACACACATAACCTCCCAACAATAGACACATGCCCTCCCACCCATACACATATACCCTCCTACTCTACACACAAATACTCACCCCAACCCATATGCACATATACCTCCAAACCGTACACATACTCCACCCACCCATACACACATACCCTCCCACCCCCTAAGAATAAATACAAACCCTACCCACCCATGCAATACATATACCCTCCCATCCATACACACATACCCACCCCACCCATACACACATAACCTCCCAACAATAGACACATACCCTCCCACCCATACACACATACCCACCCTCCCTAACACACATCCCCCCAAAAGAATAGAGACATAAACCCACGCCACCAATGCACATATACTTCCTCCATACATATTCTACCACCCCTGCCACATACACACTCATATACTTCACACACAAGCACTCGCGCACACACTCACATACTTCACCCATACCTCCCACACACACCCATCCCTACAAACACCCCAACACACCCTCACCCCTACATGCATACACCCTTCCCCAAATACAACCCTTCTATCTCCACACACCATGTCCCGAACAAGCACATACACACCCCAACATACATCCCGTCTCCCTACACATTATACACGCATGAATCTCTAAACGACCTCATTTCACATTCAAGCTTCCACACTATACAAGTGAGATAGCAATACATGCTCGGGGATAGTAAACTGTGTCTGAATTGTGTATCATTATTAATCCGATGCAAGGTGTTTCACTGCACTATGAAACAATCATAAAGTCAGACTACAAACACCCACACACTCGTTGATGGATAATTCTCACAGCGTGGGGCTCCATTTTACATCAAACCACCAATTGTCAATTGAAACAGGATATCCGAAGCCTATTGCTGCAACATTGTCTCCCAACACACATATTTGACCCATCTAGTAAAAAATGAGCGTACTTACCGCCTTTCGTGATGAGAGCTGGACGAGAACTGCGACGTGAAGATAACGTTGGGTTTATATACGACCATGCTGTGATTTCTTAGAAAAACCAGTCTCCAGCTCCCGGCTGGTTTTCCCCACACTCGCCAATTCTCGGGAATTACCCAGTCCAAGAAAAAAGCTAATTATAGAGCAAGGTCACAGTCAGCTGCAGTGCTACAACTATCTCCCAGACTCCAAATGTCAGGATAACACTTGAAGCCCACTCAATTCATTGTGAGGCAGCATTTACCGAGAATTCAAAACAGAGCAGCACTGACAGGCCGGTAATAGATGTTTTCACACTGAGAGCAGCAATGCATCGCAGAAAAACCTTCAGGCATCTGTTTTTCTTAGTCTGTTCATCGTCTACAGTTCTTTTAATATTCTACTTTTGTTGATCATAAGTATGATAAATGATTATTCTCGTCACGGTATGGCTGAAATATTGCCGAAGTGACGATAAATATTCACTCACTCACACGTAAATTCTCACGAACACCACCACCAACTCCTCTCCCGCCCAGCAGACACATACAGTGCCTTACGCACCCCCTACATACATCCCTCCCCATATATACTCACACCCTCCCCTATGTATACAAAAGTAGTTTTCACACCTCATGCACACTCTCACCCAAACATACACACACACTCACCCTAACATACACACACTCTCACCCAAACATACACACACTCTCACCCAAACATACACACACCCTCACCCTAACTTGCACAAGTGTCTAAGGTCATGATTAATAGTGTAAATGATAATTTCTTAGAAAATATGTAAATAACAGACTGGGGTACTGTCAGCTTATCTACACTTGCCTCTTTCAAGGATAGAATTACTATACATGGGCTTAGCACTCAGTACAGCCTTGGACCAAGGCTACCCTAACCCCAACATACACACTACCCTCGCCCAACATACACTCATAAGACACAGATACCATTTCCCTCAAATATACACATCTTTCCTTCAAATTACACCCCGATTCTCCTATGTAAGTATACTACAGATCTTTACATACCCTCCCCCTTCGTAAGCACCACTATACACCTACCCTTTAAAACACCCACCTACACATACCTACCTCTAATCACATACATACACACTTTCACACAAACCCTCATCATTTCATGTCCCCTCCCTCTTACTCTATACACGTACATGTATACTCCTCGTCACAATCATTGTCTATTCACTGTTTATTCATTGATATATTAGGGACAGTTCATATTTTATGGCTAGGGGTGGGTGGGGGTGGGATTTTAGGGGTCACCCATTTTGTTCGGGGGAGGTAGGGGTCAGCAATTTTGCACCCATGTACTAAAGGGGTCAGCAATTTTGTACATACAAATATATAAAATTATGCTTATGGGGAGGGGTGGGGGTTATTGATTTTGTACATGATAAGCAGGGATGGGGGTCACTTACTTTGTACGTAAATTTCAGGTTTGGGGTGTGTGTCATTCACATTGTGCATGCTTCTGCATAAAAATCATCATCACCATCACACACCACACACCCCAACCCCCGCCATAAAAGTGTGAACGGTCCCTAAAATTATGACTCATTCCTCGAGGCAACGAACATACTGGCTGAATGGTCATACAAATGAGAATGGGTTACTTTCCCGGCAGCACCAGAGGTCAAGTGAAAGAATATTTAGTTCAGTAATTAGATTCTTAATCCTGGGTCTTCGTAACTTACGATCAACTATTTCAATTGAGAGTAGACATTTCCCAACGCACGAACTGAAATCTAGCGAAACCAACGAATCAAGCACTGTTCTGTTCCCAGGGCTGATCACATGGGTTGACGCATGGAGACGGTGGTCTATATTTAGCAAGGAATTGCAAACCTGTTGTCTATCACTGCATGAAAAGCCTATTTCTTGGTATAAGGGTGTTATTGGATAATGTGTGCATTTCAAGTATTCCAAATCAACAGGTTATATTTCCTTGTGTGCATAATTTCGAACTGTTGTAGAAATAACATCATTACATATCAGTGTCTATATCTGTCCATAATGCAGGCACGTGTATCATGTCATATAAGCAAGGGGTTTGCCTACAAATAATACACACATTCCCCACTGTACAAAAACACATCCCTCAGCCTGTATTCACAGACCTCCCTTTATGAAAGTATGTACTCACCATTCACTCAACAAACACTCTCTTAACTATACATACACACATCCGTCACACTACAAACACTCATTCTTCTTCATACAAACACACATGCGTCACACAAGAAACACACACGCTTTTCCCTACATACATCCCTCACGCTACGTACTAACACTATCTTCCCCTAGATACACACAATCGACACACTACATACACTCACTGTTCTCAATACATACAGATAACCCTGCCACTGCAAACATTGTCCCTACATACACTGGTCCGTAACACTACTCTCTCACTCACTAACTCACACACTCACACACACACACACACACACACACACACACACACACACACACACACACACACACACACACACACACACACACACACACACACACACACACACACACACACACACACTCCCTAGACACACACATCTGTCACACTGTCACATCTCCCTACATACAGATATCCCTGACACTAATACACACACTATTCTCCCAACAAACACATATCCCTCACACCACTAACACACACTCTTCTCCTTACATACACACATCCGTCACAATCCCAACAGTAGTATATAAGTAATCCAGATAGCACAGACAATAGCATTCCTAAGAGAACAAAAGCATTCCTGAGGAATACAATAGCATTCCACAGGAGCGCTCCTTAAAGCTCCTTAAACTATTCACACTATTTCAGTCATACAATAGCATTCCACAGGAGCCCTACTTAAAGCTTCTTAAACTATGCAAACTATTAAACGATAGCATTCCACAGGAGCCCTACTTAACACTCCTGAAACTATGCAAACTATTAAACGATAGCATTCCACAGGAGCCCTACTTAACACTCCTGAAACTATGCAAACTATTTAAACGATAGCATTCCACAGGAGCCCTACTTAACACTCCTGAAACTATGCAAACTATTTAACGATAGCATTCCACAGGAGCCCTACTTAACACTCCTGAAACTATGCAAACTATTTAACGATAGTATTCCACAGGAGCCCTACTTAACACTCCTGAAACTGCAAACTATTAAACGATAGCATTGCACAGGGCCCTCTACTTAACACTCCTGAAACTATGCAAACTATTAAACGATAGCATTCCACAGGAGCCCTACTTAACACTCCTGAAACTATGCAAACTATTTAACGATAGCATTCCACAGGAGCCCTACTTAACACTCCTGAAACTATGCAAACTATTTAACGATAGTATTCCACAGAGCATTAAAGCTCCTGAAACTATTGAAACCATTCAAACTATTTACGGTGAACAACCAAGTTACACATTAACCCTTGAGCAGCTCGATCCGGTTAGTGTCGTAAGCGTTCTATTATACACGTGTTTCACAGCTCTCACTAGTGACAAAAACATTCCAACAAGTTTGGAGGTGTGTTTTATTCCATGAAGGTTCGTTAGTTTATAAATGAACCTTTTTGTATATGTTTATAATCTTCTGTCATTATTCAGATCTATGACAGGAGGTAAAGAGTTAACTTTATGAAATGCTCGCATATACATAGAGAATGAGCGATGTTCCCGTACGCTCCTGAAATTGAACGCCAAAACGCAAAAAGAGGAGAGGTAACGCATTAGGTGTTGCTTGACAACGCCTTAGCAGTTGCGTTCGAGTGAATATTTCTGGTTCATTGTCCATGTAACGGAATTGTAAACGTTAATGCATAAATAACATCGAATGTTAGCAAAGTTCAACACCTTTTAGTGTGATGGTAAACTCGCATGTAAGACATATTTACATATTACTCAAAGTAAAACAAATAAATTAATAAACTTACCTAAATTTGAACAAAACAGGGTTTGCAGACACACTCCGCCGTTGTCATCACATCAGTGTTAATACAGTGTTAGTCTTTCCAGTTTCACTGAACATTCGGTCTTTAAACACAATGTTTTAAGCCTTTTCACGTTCGCTTTCTTCGCCTTCTCTTCCTTGCTCCTTTCTCTTAAATTTTTCAGTTTGTCTTCTCTTCTCCACCTTTTCCGTCTCTCACTCTTCACTTCTGTTCTTTTTTAAACTTTTCACAATATTCTTTAATTATTGGTTGGTTTTCTAATAAATATGATGATTTGTTCATCTGTCAAAGTAACAGTTTGTTCTATAATTATGTTTTTACTTATTTTCACTGAACCTAACACTTTCAAACATTCTTCCTTTTCCATGTCATAAGCAGTAACTCTTATTCCACCAACCCAAGCGACTTGTAGAACCTCAGAATTCCGCGACTGAGATGTGCGCATGCGTAAAATAATCAGTTTGGCGCTTTGCTTAGAATGGTCAGCAACTAATTAACGAAGCTCTGCGTAAGTTTTTGCAACAAGTTCGGAATACGGATACAGACAACTTTCTGGTTTACGTGATCGGTTGCAGAAGTGTCTTGGAGGGACTTTTGTGGGTCGGAAGAGGGCACAGCCTTCATAGACCTTTTCTTTGAACCGTTGACGGACACAGTCCGTGGTCAAAGAGTGGACACAATATGGCGACACCTACCAAAGACAATGGGGTGACGGAGCACAGCTCTACCCGTATAACAAAGCCCAACACAGTTGGCATGAACAGACCCTCATCGTTTGAAGTGGTCGAAAATCTGTCGCAACAGTTGGATAAACCGAGACCCAAGTCCAAACCCCGAATGGACTCAGAAACGGAGGAAGAATACCCAGAGGGTTGTGAACGGCACGAAAGTGAGATCGAGGGTCAAAGGTCAGTGCCAGCATCCACGCTCGAGGCAATGATGCGGGCTATGATAGACGCCCAGCAGAAGCAGACCGACAGGCTGATGGCCAAGTTGGGGCCCCGTTTGGGTTATGAAATCTCGGACTCGCAACCCGGGCCGAGTACGTCCGGAGTTAGCCGAGATGATTCGAGTGTGACGGAAGTGCCACACGGCCATGACAGTGAGAGTGAGGGCGAAATCATAGACTCGCACGATGATTATGAAAACGCTATGGATGGACTCGATGGCTTTCTATCCCAGCTTGAGCAGTCTAAACCCGATAAACAGGACGACGGCGAAAGTGATGTGGCAGGCCTTGTGGCCGAGTTGAAGAGTTTCTTCGATGACACGGATGAAACATCGCCAAATGTGAGAGCCGAGCTTGCCTCAACGGTGAGTGATGGGATACGGAACGTGGTAAATATAAAAAAGATCAAGGCGATTATGGAAAAGTACAAACGACCTGGAAATTGTGAAGGACTTCTCGTCCCCCAGGTAAACGATGAGATCTGGAGACAAGCCAGAACGTTTGCCCATACAAGAGACATTCAACACCAACACACGCAGGCTCTCATTACCAAGGCTTTGATCCCAGTGATCCAGGCGACTGACCACTTAATGGCTGCCGCCTTAGGTGAAACGCCAGTGAATGTAAAGGAACTTTTGGTAAAATCAATGGATGCCATCAGACTCCTGTCAGGTGCCATAAGCGAGGTAAACAAGAAAAGAAGAGAAGGGTTTAAACCTGAGGTGGGGGCACCATACAAAAGACTTTGCACAGAAAAAGTGACGACAACCAAGTACCTATTCAGGGATGACCTGCCAAAGAAAGTTAAGGACATCTCTGACAGTAAACAACTAGGCTTAAGATGACTGAAAATGTACAAAGAAGAAATACCACGGAGAGAAATTCAACCCGCACCAACATGCAACAATAGGGTCCATTATGGACAAGGGTACCCATCAGGTGGTAATCGTGGCACAGTGGGGAAGATAAACTTCAGGGTCGGAACGTCCCCTTACCCTACCTACGGCAAAGGAAAGGGCCCTGCTTTTTTACCAAAAGGAGGGGAGAGGAAATATCAGTAGACTGTCAACCCCTCATGGACAAATCGGCATCACAGGTGAGAAAACATTTCAGCCTTGTGAATACTCCCAGTAATTTTGTGGCTGGTAAAATAAGTGAGTATCCAGATATCTGGAAAAGGATAACTTCTAACAGATGTATTATATCCTCAATTAGGGGGAGCTCACATAGAATTCACCTCTCCCCAGAACAAGTATATATTCCTACACCAATTCTGTTCAACAAATATAAACGGGAAAAGATTGATGTTCAATTGAGTCACATGTTAAAGGCAGGGTCGTTGAAAATGTGAGCATCAATGTGGTGAATTCATATCAAACATTTTATGAGGGATAAGAAAAATGGTTCTGTGAGAATTATTCTTAACCTTAAACATTTGAACAAGAATGTTGATAATCACCATTTTAAGATGGAAACTTTAAAAATCTGCATTGTATTTGGTGCGGAAGAACTTTTTTCGCCAGTGGATTTAAAGGATGCATTTTACACCATCCCAGTTAATGTGTCTGATAGAAAATACCTTCAATTTGTTTGGGATAATGAACTTTATCAGTATACCTGTTTTCCTAACGGATTAAGCTCAGCCCCTCGGATGTACACAAAAATTCTAAAACCTGTGTTTTCTCATTTAAGGAAACTTGGTTATGCAAATACTGCTTACATTGATGATTCGTTGTTAGTGGGAGAAGCAAAATTATGTGTAAAGACAATGTGCATCACACTGTTCATCTGCTTGATTCTTTAGGATTCACTATTCACCCAGAGAAATCGATGTTATATCCGACTCAAGAAATATCCTATTTAGGATTCACCATAAACAGTGGCTATGACAGTCAAGCTTACCCAAGAGAAAAGTGAGAAACTGATTGCACATTGTAAGCAAGTTTTGGGGAAAGAGTGCTTAACTATCAGGGAACTCTCTGCGCTGATAGGACAGTTAAATACAAGTTATCCTGGGGTGCAATATGCACCACTTCACTCCAAAAGATTAGAAATTCAGAAGTATCGGGGAATTAAAAGTGTACAAGGGCAATTTTGATACCTCTATATATCTCAGAAGAATGCAGAGAAGACATTTTGTGGTGGACACAGAATAAGTGTGAATTTTACAATGTGCTCAACAGGAAACAGACAGATATGTTGTAGTAAAATCAGATGCTTCAAACTTAGGTTGGGGCGGAGTTTGTGAGGATAGTCATGCTGGAGGAAGATGGACTGATGTTGAGGCATCCCATCACAAAATTACCTCGAAATCCTTGCTATGTGGCTCAGCTTTAAGGCCCTTTGTAGAGATAGACATAATGTTCATGTCAGACTTCTGAGTGACAACGCTACAGCTGTAGCCTATATCAATCATATGGGTGGTACTAAGTATTTGTGCAATAGTGTAACAAGACAATTATGGCTTTGGTGCATACAGCGAAAAATCTGGATTCGGGCTGCACATAGTCCAAGTACACTGAGGCTGATTGGGAATCATGCAATTTCTCTGAAGACGCATGGGAATGGGAATTAGATACAGAGGTGTTCTCTCACGTGTGTAGTGTTTTTGACTCAGTGCCAACAAGAGGTCTATTTGCCTCCCGCATAGTAGACAAGTTTGTATCTTGGCATTGTGACCCAGATGCAGTAGCGGTAGATGCTTTTCTTTGTCATGGCAGAGTGAACTCAATTATATTTTCTGCCCTTTCAGTCTTCTAGGATGGACCCTGCAAAAACTCAGCCACTGACAAAGCCAAGCTGATTGTGATAAGCTTCAACCATGGACAACCAGTCTTGGTTCAACAGGCTGTTAGAGCTGTCAGTAGACTGCCCCAGACTGATACCAAAGTCAAGAACTCTGCTACGACTCAGTCCCACCTGCCAGAAAAAAAACATCCTCTGTGGCAGAAACTTCAACTGACAGCTTACCTTGAAGGTGAAGGACTATCGCCAGAAACTATAAACATCATCCTGCAGTCATGGCGTCCCCAGTACACAAAAAACAATATGGGACATATTTCATGAAGTGGATGCAGTTTTGCTGTGGGAAAGACATAAATCCCATTGCACCAACTCTGAGAGAAAGTTTGGAATTTTTCACTGCACTGTTCAAGACTGGCATCAGTTATTCTGCTATGAACAGTGTCAGATCAGCACTGTCTAGTGTTTTGAGTGTTAGAGGTACTCCCATAGGACAACACCCAATGGTGAAACGCTTTATGAAGGGTTTTCAATATTCGCCCTGCCTTACCCAGATATGCGACAACATGGGATGTATCTTTAGTTCTAGATTACATTAAAAATTGAGTAGCTCTAGTCTAGAGAGATTGTTGTGTTTAAGTAGAATTATAGCTACATTGATATTGTTGTTGTCTGGACAAAGACTCCAGTCTCTACATCTAACAGACTGTAGAAATGTAGATATCAAGGACAGTGAACTTATTAGATTTGGTGATCTCGTAACAAACAAGGCCCTAGTTTCCACCAAAGGGAATTAGTTTTAAAGTCGTTCCCTGACAAGAGGTTGTGTGTTGTGGAGTCTATGAGACTTTACCTACAAAACTGCAAGCTTGAGGGGTAAAGAAACAGCCCTGTTATCTCCACACAATAAACCCACAAGAGAGTGACAAAAGACACTATTGCACGTTGGGTAAGGCTATCCTGAGTTTTTCTGGAGTGGATACATCAGTGTTTAAGCCACACAACATCAGAGCAGCCTCGACTAGTGCTGCTGCTGCCAAGATTCCCCTAAGAACAATACTCAACACTGCAGGGTGGAGTAATGAATGTACTTTTAGGAAGTACTATGACAAACCTGTAACAGAGACTGTATGTGAATTTGGGGAGGCTATTTTGCAAGCTAACACTTAAACAGTGTTAAATGTCATCTAGTAAAACTCTTAATTAATGGAATTCTGAGGTTCTGTTTGGGTTGGTTGAATTTACAGTTAAAGCGAGACTTACCTGTAAGGTGATGGTTGACTATAATTCCACCAACCCAAGCAGAACTGAGGGATTACGTGCCCACCCTTTCTCCCACCCAGGGATATTTTAAGGTCTACATTGATTGCTAAAGACTGATTATTTTCGCATGCGCACATCTCAAGTAATCCCTCAGTTCTGCTTAGGTTGGTGGAATTATTGTCAACATCGCCTTACAGGTAAGTCTCGGCTTAACTGTAAATTCCTTAAAGGTCACATGCAACGTAAAACACAACTTTGCAGATTCTGATACCTTTCGGTATGGACATGCGAAACAAATCGTCAAAATGCAATTCAACTTATAAAAGATGAAAAATAACGCAATGAAAAAAAAACGCGCGAAATCGAGTTCAAACGTTTCACTAATTTTCCCCAGACTTTTCTGGGGAAAGCGGGTTTCAACAGCTGGGCTGCGCTCATAGCACGATGCGCAAGTAAATAGGTTCGCGCAGCTTGGAAGCGGGGTTGTCGGGTGAATACTCGGTGAAGGCTTTGGTGTGAGCTATTTTTCTAATGTTTTGTTGATATCTCACAGGCGCGAGCTTTCTATATGTTATGACAGTAAATAAACTGTTTATATAATTTCATTTGTCTATTTCACCACACGTTCTTCTTACCGAGACACTTTCTCAGTTCGATACTTAAAAGCAATGTCATTATTTAGCGTTGACAGAATTTCTAACTGTGATATAGATATGTCGTTGTCACAGACAAAACTCAATGTCTTGTTTTATTGACACCTGTGTGTCTGCCTGCCTGTCTGCTAATGACAATATTCAATACACAGCTGCTATCACTGACCACATGCAATTTGAACTTAACACCAATCGGTCTCTGTCACATTATGTAATTACACAGACAGGCAGGTGTGATACTTGAACACATGACATTTTATGATGTCTGTTGATTGCAAAATGTTATACACAAAAAATGAGCATGTATTTACAAAACCCAACATCTCTATATATACACACACAATTAGCCGTGAAGGCATCTGCAAATGAACCAGCCGTTACACTTGAGTGCACACCCACCCGCTCTGACTGGGTTCGGTATCCCGGCTGCTTCGTTTCTTGGGAAGTAAACCGAAGTACACAATTTTGCACTTTCGATTTGCGATTGTACGCTTATAATTTTGTTCATATATTTTTTCGTAACCAGCAATATATATTATATGTCATGAATAATTGATAATTGTGTTTTAATTATGTTTGATTTTTGGTTGCATGTGACCTTTAATCTCAAGAGGGTCTGCAGACCCTGAGAATATGTGTAACTTAGATGAAAAATGCATATCAATCAGCTCCATGAATGGATTAAATTCACAGAAAGGAAATTTTAATACAGCATGAAAGTGAAAAGTGGATATATGTAATATGGTATGTCACAGGCATCCCATAGAGTCTCTTGGACTTGGGGATTGGAAATGCTAATAATTAATGAAAATGAATGACGTACATGAAACTGAACATGAGATTGGTACCCTGTTGGGGAGTCTGTGGAACCGTTAATCTTGGCGAAGGTCTGCAGACCCATATAAATACAAAGTAAATTAGAGGGGAAGAAAATATCAATGAGCTCCATGAAATGAATGATTCCACAGAACGGAATGCTAATAATGAAATAAAATGAATGACACATATCATCTCCATGAAAAGAAATTTCGCATAATAACAATGCTTATAATGGATGAAAATGTTACATGAATGTTACTAGGATCCCATGAAGTCTGTGGATTCAGGGTTGGAAATCTAATGGTGAATGAACAAGAATGACATACACAAAGGGAAAATAGATATAAGTACTTATGCTATGTAACTAGGATACCATGGAGTCTTAGGAAGTCCCAAAGGTGTGAAGACCCCAAAGTAAAACAAAACTAAGTTGACTATGAAGATTATGACATAGAGAAAATATACATAAACATGAAAATGTAAAAGAAGGATGCGAAGAAGATATGTAAGATTATTGCCTGGAGTCTGCGGTTCCGGCTTATGAGTCTGCATACCTAGCATCTTAGGTTACATATATGGTATTAAGAGAGAGCACCGAAACCAATTACATCATATAACGGGTGGGAGGGAATTGGGTTTGGAATATTGTTTTGCTGAATGCTGTGCTTACGACACACGTTTGGAAGAAGGAAGTTAGGGAATTGTGGGATGTATACAAAAGTAGCATGACGGATGTACTTACAGGAATATTTAGCATAATAGAATGTACCAGTATGGGAGATGATGATGCCAGACAAGCAAGGCAATAAAAGTGGTAAATGTATCATGGGCCAAAAAGGGTTACAAGAAACAAGTACTAGATTGAAGATTGTTTGTAAGGCGTCTTATGTTTGCACAAACAAAAATATAAATTATCATTTTGTGCAAACACAACACAACAGATGGATAAAACACAGTATTTTTAATATGTAAACATTAGGGTTTAATATATATACTTTTGGCACAACTTGGGAGCTGATTGATATGATAAGGGCATGACCCGAGAGCTAGGTTGTGTCCTGGGGCTGCCTCGCGGCAGCTTGGACAGTCGAGGTATGGGTTGTCGAGTCTGCAGACTCTGGGATCTACACGTGGGTCCTGCGGACCAGCTTGTAACCTGAGCTCTGGTTTACACTTTGGGGATAATGAGCCACTGTGAAGTGGATAAATGCCTAAGCGAGTAGGTGATTAACTTGAAGGAACAAGAGTCCCCAAGTTGTGAATAGGAATGAATGAAATATGAAAAGCAAGAATAAAGCCTGGAATAAGCCATATAATAGACATTACTGTCGCACAGTAAACAAAACATGATATTCATAAGAAGCTAGCATCCAGGTTACAGGTAATAGGTAGCTTGGTTGTCACGATTCCTGTAGGGGAGTTTGTCTGAGGAGAGACCGTTGAGCCTCTTTAATGACAGTCTGTGGGAGTACGGACATATCGTGTGAAACAGGTCTGATTGCCACCTGCCCAGTGTCTTGATCAGGTGGTCTTCCATATGCACACTAGCAGCAAAGGTTGCTGCACCTATCTGAAATGAGTGTCAGAATACAGGGTTGCATTGAGTCCTGCATGTCTCATTGTTGTGTTTAGCCACTGGAGGAACACAGAACAGGAAATAGCTTTTCCGAACAGTCCACAACGATAGGATCACCATGCAGTGCTCCATGAGATAGTCTAATCTGCTTGAGATGGTTGAGACCCACAAAGGGCAAAGGGAAGTATGGTGATAGATATCAGTCTTTGAAGCTTTAAGATACAGTGTACACTTCCTTGCTAGGTGGTCCTACATCACGTCTGGTAAAGTAATATCTGTATTGGAGTCAAGTTCGCCTGCACTAGTAAACTCAGCACCTCAAGAATCAAAGAAAGCAACTATAGACATGACCTCCATCACCAGGTCATTAAAGGGTCCAAGGACCTTGTCGTAACGGACACAATCTGCTTCAGAACATCATAGGTGATAGGACAACATGAAGGTGCACTCGGTTTTGCAACTTCTTGTATCCATGGAGCAGGGAACATAGTCGATTGAACTCACCACTTTCGATGCCTGATTGAATACTGTATGGATGCCTGCTTGCAGTAAGTAAAAGCGGATACCAGCTTGGTAGGATTTAACTGTGACATATTGGAGTTTAGCCACGCCCGAAACAGTAAGCCACATATTGTTGAAGAAGTACAGAGTTTATAGGTGGCAACTTCTGTAGGGGGCTGAATCAGGGTAAGAGTACAAACTGTAGCGCAGAGGAAGGCAACATATGACTGGAATCCTGAGGCGTCACGTACTTCTGGTTCTTGCTCAATGGCAGCGTTCCACAGTGTGTTCAAGTGTGTCGCCAGACCCATTTCAGTGGTGATGGAGGTGGACATGACGTTGCATGAGAGTCCGCATGTGGGGCAAGAGTCGGGAACCATGCAATCTGTAAGCGAGATAAGGAGTCAGAAATTTGATTATGCACACCAGGGACATGTTTTGCACTAACGATAAAGTTGTGCGAGGCAGCTAATGTGGTCAGCATGCATATATGGTATAATATCTCTACATTTTGATCTTCCCTTGGAAATAATATGCACAGTGGACTCATTGTCACAACAGAATACAATCCTCCTGGCTGCCCACTTAGGTCCCACACACTGCTGCAACCTCAATAGGATATAGTTCAAGGGCGCCATTGATGGACCTTCGGTTTGACACATAGTCTGCATGTCCGCTTGCCAAGTAGGATATAGTTCAAGGAGAGCCATTGATCGACCTTCGGTTTGACACATAGTCTGCATGTCCGCTTGCCAAGTGGAGAGAACCATGCACCATTGAAATAACCTCAAAAACCTAATGTAGAAGCATCGGTATACAGCTTCATGTCTGAGGCTAGTGTCACTGAAGACTCGTGGAAGAATGATCGCCGTTCCACTTCTGCAGAAAAGATGTGCCACATGTTCAAGTCTGCTCGATCGTTTCTGTGCAGGCTTGGCAAAATCTGCCATTCACCCACATCGAACAGGAAAGATAATCGAGAAGTCGAGTTGCTGCTCCCAGAGACCGAGCAGGTATAGCTTCTATCGAGAAAAACAAAACAAAACAACAACAACAAACAAACAGACCACGACCTTGAGAACCAAAGAGATCTTGCAACTGCCATGGACTGCGAGGACCCACCATCCTAGTAGTGTAGGGGAACCACGTCTGTGCCCAGGTTGGAACCTGGAATAGCTATACCATGCGCGAACAAAATCTACAACAAAGTAGCTTCTAATTTCGAAGCCAGAAGTCACGAGAGAACACATGGGGTGGCCATTTGGCTGACTATGCGGATTGTTCCAGCGAACACCTGCAGAAATCCTTTCTCCATCCAGATGTCCAGGCTAGAGGTTGTACTCGCATAGAGGTCTCTTTATGCAGCGCACAGGACCAATGGCGCGGTAGCCCGGCGATTTGGTAGATGAAGCACTAGAGCTATTCTCGGGGAGAAAACCTATTTGTTGCACAACCACCGGCAAAGCAGTGGGAGAATCTATCGAAATGTCTAGACCGTTGCATGGTGCTTGCGGACAGACCCCAGGGGACTATCTTCGTGGGTTGAAATGCACACACAGGCACAGGAAGAGTATCCGGAATCAAATACAAACCACCAAAGCCAGTGTAGGCGGCGATACTCGATGGAACTGCGCCGTAGAATGGGCTACAGCCGATTCGAGCATGTCCTCTACTTCAAGTAGACATTTTGGCGCTACACCTACAGGAGTAGAAATAGGACCACAGCGAGGAATTCCGCAATGCTCTAGCAAAAACAAAACCCAGCGTGGAATACAATTCCTTGAAGATATAGAAGGCATTGCCAAAGAAAACAGAAACTCCTACAATGCTCGGACATATTTCTCCAGAAATGGCCAGAAGTGGAAGAACTGGTCTCGGTAGTTTGTATCCAGTAGCAAATCGTGGGAAGATTTTTGTTCTGTATTTTTTTACTAGCCATGTTGTTCTGAAATTTTATGGAAGCTGTGTACCAGAGGACTATCGACAGTATTGTTTATGTTTTGCGTTCACCCATAATTTTGCATTTATTATTATTAGGAAATCACTGAGTATGGTGATATTGTATGAAATCAGTTTTATATAGCTGAGATATGTATCTTTCTATTTCCCAGAGATCACTTCATGAAACATATATTATTGTAGATACTGTTTAAACAGGTGTTCTGAAACATAAGAAATCTGAATATTATTATGATTACTGAGCTTTAAGTTGTATACACTGTTTGTGTATCATGGGTTGATAGTGTTATAAATGTATGCCAGAGGTGTAAACTAGTACAGATTTGCTTGGTGGCACTTTCATTTTGAAACTAATAACAAAATTTGCTATGTCTTTTCTAGAACCCTAGAAACTTCTTTTATTTGCTTAGTGGTTTGCATAATTAGCCATTATTGATTGCAAATTATCTCCCCTTATAAACTAGCTTTTAGGCAACTGGCGATGCTCTAGAGCACATGTCGAGCAACATGCAGCGGTCAGAGGGGAGAGAGACTCAGAGTGATTGCATATTTATTTGCCCAACTTTTCTTTGTGGAGAAATCACTCTTCAGGTAGGAAATTATATTATGCAAAGAATATTCACAATATATTTAATGACTACTATTTCATTAATAATAGCAACTTGTGGAGTATTGCATTTATCTTTTCAAATATCTTCACATGCAGCTCTGGAAGATTCCATTTTCGAAGATGATATGCGTAGGCAATTTGCTGTATGTAAGCAGTGTTTGTAATGGAAAGGACTGTTTAATACTTGACAGATTTATTCCACGGTTCTTTAAATAATTACTTTGTACACAAAATTCTGTGTTTGAGGGTAGTTTCGAATTTGAGTAACTTTTGGAAGAGTCCATGTGTATATTAGGGTATATGCCTTATCAGTTGGTACTTAGGCACGTTGAAAGTGGTTTATCATTATGTTAATATTATAATACTTATTTGCTCATATCATTTCGAGCATAGTTGGTCTGAAGTATATTATTTATATTATGTGGAAGTATAATTCTTGTTCCCCGCACGTGGAGAGTCCAATGTTGAATTTGAGATTTAGTATAAATCTTGGGTTTCAGAGATGTTTACATTTGTATTCATTGGTGTATGTATTTACTATGAGACATGAAAGTATGTATTTATTTTCTGTATTTCATTCTTGCAGAATATTCCTTGAGCTACATTAAAGGATATTGGAAGACTCCACATTTAGTCATTGTTCATTCAAAAACACATGTTGTCTTGTAGACCTTGCAATTTCTAGTGTGCAGAATCTATCGTTCTTTTCTGCGGCATTCTTTTTGGTTTTGCCGATGGAGCAGAGAATTGGAGATTCCCTGTTTGAAGAGCATCGTGTCCTCTGAGCAGTTTGATTTTTTTTAGATAGAATCCACACACAGGTACATCTTCGTCTGTTGTTTCCACCTCATCTGCAATCAGATATCGTTCTTTGGTTTCCACAATAGCTTGCAGAAGCAAATTTCCGACAAATGTATTCCCCAGGAAGCATATTGAATATCACGTGTTGTTTCGTTGGTTTCGTTTCTTCTATTGCTTTTTGTCGCAGTCTGTCGAGATCTTAAGCTGCAGATTCCACAGCAATTGCTTGGCGAACAGTTTCTTCCATAACATCTGGCAGCGATATGACAGACACTGGATTCGAATAGATAAGAACACCTGTTTGAAACTCCTACTAGGCTCTACATTAGAAAGAAATTGTTCCATTGGGAGTCCAATACGTAGTTCGTCCCCACCTATCGCTTTTCTCTTCCATAAACTTCGTTGCACGCTGAGAGAATTGGAGTTGACACATGTCATCATATCCCATTTGTGTAGATTGAAGTTCATGCTGTTGATCCTTGAACTGTCTGGTCCAGACTCGATTATTTACAGACTGTCGATTATTTACAGTTGAAGATGCAGATGTTTTAGGTAAGGTAGTCCTGTTAGCGCAAGTAGAACCAGTATTTATTTAACAGCAAATATCACGGACTTCGTTGAGATGCGTTTCGTAGTTAGTTCGGCTAGTTCTCTATGCTTTGTTGTAAATGGCGACATACTTGTATTGGCTTGTAACCGTTCCTTGACGGAGTGGACCGTTGCTCATATCAGTCAGTGTTTTGTCTTAGTGAAAT
The DNA here is from genome assembly GCF_003918875.1 of Haliotis rubra. NCBI lineage: Eukaryota > Metazoa > Mollusca > Gastropoda > Lepetellida > Haliotidae > Haliotis > Haliotis rubra. Next base: position 116,432 of record NW_025765525.1, on the reverse strand, counting down.
AGTCGCGATTGTAAAACTAAACTCACTCACTCATTTTGTGTGGTGATAGTTATATATCCGATATACCCTTCCCTCTTTCATTTTGTATGGTGTTAGTTATATATCCAATATACCCTTTCCGCCTTTCATTTTGTGTTGTTAGTTATATATCTGATATACCCTTCCCACCTTTCATTTTGTGTGATGTTAGTTATATATCTGATATACCCTTCCCATCTTTTTATATATCCGATATACCCTTCCTTTCATTTTGTTTGGTGTTAGTTATATGTCCATTATACCCTTCCCACCGTTCATTTTGTGTTGTGTTAGTTATATATCCGATATACCCTTCCTACCTTTCAATTTGTGTGGTGTTAGTTATATATCTGATATACCCTTCCCTCCTTTCATTTTGTGTGATGTTAGTTATATATCAGATATACCCTTCCGTCTTTTTAATATATCCGATATATACTCTTCCCACCTTTCATTCTCTGAGATTGAAGTTATATATCTGATATATACCCTTCCCACCTTTCATTTTGTGTGATGTCGTATGGTGACATTCACTAGATTGTCTGGTCCAGACTCGACTGTTTACCAACAACATTGTACAACTGTAATACTGTTGAAACAAATACATATTCTTGATAAAATCGGAATTGTACAATCGACTCTGCTTTTAGCAGACATTACTTATGGATGTGTAAAGGGTTTGGTCGCCTCCTATTTATATATCAAATATACATCCTTGCCATCTTTCATCATCTGTGATGGAACTTATCCGACACACACCCTCCTAGCCTTTCAGTCTAAATGATAGCATATAACATAGCCGATTTACACACCCAAGTATTTTTTCTTAACACTTTTATCTGCTGTAATTTGTTTGAGCTGTACCCAAAACAGCTGAACTATGCAACCAGTTGAAAGTAAAAAGAGCATGTGTAAATGCAGCAAGCTGAATCAATTTAACACCTAAATACAGCAAGAATCAAAATTATTTCAGAAACACAAATTATTGTTTGAACTATTTTAATTAATGTGAACGGTTATGTAATTTTATTAAGTGATGTTACATTATGTTTGCATTTTAAAATAACACAATAATTAAACATCGCGACAAAATAAGTTTTGCCTGAAGGGCCACGATGATATAGGCCACGCAGTGAATAACTGACGAGTACAAAATAATTAAAACGCTTTTAAGGTGCTTCCAAGTTATATTCAAGAATTAAATGTGAGTTACGTGATTTGCAAAAGAATATGTAAATATATAAATGATCATTTTCAGTGTTTCCCCACAAAAACAAACTAAATCATATTCCGTGCATTGATAGCTTTAAGTTTTAGAATTAGCTAAGGGGTTAGGTTCCATCTGAACTATTACAAATGATACAATAATGCAAGTGAAATAAAATGCCAGAATACTGACTCATGTGTTACATGGTACACATCACAAAGATACCGATATATGGTCTCTGGTCGAGATATTTATGTCTGAGCAGGTTAACAGGACAAGTGGATGAAAATGAAACTGAGCAATAAAAGAGGGTGGTTTGGAAAGTAATGACTGATATATATAAGGGCCAAATCATGGGCGTTTTAATCTTATTTTCCATGGTCTTCCCATTTGGTGTGTTAAAACATGGGCGGGCAGAGGAAGTTGTGTTAGGTGCCCTTTACTTTACTTGAACCTCATGAACTAGGAGTATAGAAAGTATACACAAATTGTGCACTTAATCCAGAGAAATTCGGTTCTTAATAATATCCGAAATATCTGAAAGAAAGAAATTTGTACATCTACTTCTTTCAGTTCAAGTTCTTTTTACTGTTTTTTTATGAAACGATCTGTTTCTGCATTGGCACTATTGGCACAGGGGTATAATTTTCTACTGCTTTTAAGGATGTCGACTGAGGTAGTCAGGATTGTCCTCACCTGGGCCCTTAGTCTCAAACGCGTTCAGTAGCCCTAAGAATTCTTAACTTTGATCGTGAGCCAATGTGTTAAGAATGGGCTTAAGAAGTTCAGAGGGGCTCTGAAACGTTTGAGAATAGCTAGCCTGGTCTGTAGACAACTTCCATAACATATTGCTGGATTCTCATTACCCATCTCTCCATCTGTGGTGATAGTTTTGCCATTGGATTGTTGAACAAGTGAGACAAGCAGTTTGTCCTTCTCTGGTAATGGTGTTCCAAAGAACTGTACTTGGAGATGTTCACAATCCAATGTCATGGCCAGAGCTTCACTTTAGTTTGTGAGTAGCATTGCTCAGTTGGGGTCAATGCACAGCTTGCAAACTGTGACATCATCATCCCAGGTCATGACAACACACAGTCTGACTTGATTAGCATCAATATAGAGCTCTATGTTCTTCTTTTGATCAAGGTAAGTGTATAAACTTAATTCAGTGTATCACCATGCTGTTTTGTTCACTTCTATGGAGTGTTCTTCTGGGTGAGTACTTGCAACTCATGCTTATGGTTGCATAGTTACATATGAATCTGAATCCACAAGTTTGTCATTCCAAGTAGGCTTCTTACGTCTTAATGCATTTATGGGTGTGGACAAATTCAGATGTTGTGTACTTTTGCGGCCTTGGTTTGACTCGGTTGACAATGAAGACATGTCCCAGAAATTCCAGAGAAGATTTGTTGTACACACACTTGCTTGCCTTTAGTGTCGGGCCTTTCTCATGAAGTTTGCTGAAACAATCCAAGCAGAAGGATATAATTGCTTGAGTTAACAACTCCTCTAGGACCATCTACAACTTGGTGAATTGTTCCTTTAATCAACTCAGCTGCACTGTTATTGCCAAAGTTAAGGCGCCTGAATCAAGACAAGCCAACATGTGTAGCAAATATTGTGTGATATACCTTGAACCTTCTGTAAGTTTAAGTTGGTTGTAGGCTTGGTTCAGATCCAACTTGCTTGAGATTTTTGCACCTCAGAAGTGATGTGAGCTCACCAAGAGTTTGTGCTACATGTCGCATACTCTTACTTGGTCTAGAGCTGTTTGGCTTCAGAACTACACACCAGCTGTGGTGTAGGGACAGTAGCTTTTTCTATAACAACACCTCTTCATAATTTTTTATCTGCCCTTCAATGTCTTCAGATTTTAAACAATTTGAAGTTCTCAGGAATGCTTTGGTTGGCTGAACAAAATGATGGCTCGCCAGGTGGAGTGATAAAGGTAGTAGATCGCTGCCTGGTGACCGTCCGGACATAACTGCAGTGACCTCTGAACTAAGTGCTTGAGCTAATGTAGAAACCGAGTAACCCCAGCCAAAGTCAAAGCGTTCTTGGGTGTTTCTGTCTGACACCCTCGATAAGCAGTCTCTCGGCTAGCTGACGAAATCCCGACACAATCACCCTTATTGGGAATGGCACCCTGCATCGTTACGAGCAATTGAAGGCTGGGATTGATATCCCGACTCATGGGACCAAGACAAGTCTGCCAGGGCACTTCATAATCACAGCTAATCATCAAAATTTCTAGTAAACAAAGCGTTACCCACGATGCAACAGTGATAAAAATCTGGACAACTCAGTCTTGGTTGACCGGGCAAGTCATAACCCATAAAATCCAGGGCTAAAAAGCGATGCAAGCTGCTTGACAATACATCACTGCTGGTACCTGTGCAGAAATTTGACCCATCTGTCCAGAAGCTTGTTGATGATGTAAAGGAAACGTGCTGAAGATGATGAACCAGCCCATGACTGCACCCAGCGATACACCAAAAGCGCTGTTACGAGAAGTCTGTAGTAAAACACTCTGTGAAGCATCGTAAAATATTCCTGGATAGCAAGCTTATGTAGTAATACCCAAGCGGGTGGTTGTAGAGCTGATATCTATGCGAAGGGGTAGTTTTCGATTGAACCAAATCATTCATCAAAGGTGAAGATAGGATGGTACATTAAATCTGGAATGAGATGAGCCCCGGTCACAGAGGAGTCTTGAGATCTGGGATCATCAGAGCGTCAAGTGCCGGGCATAGATAACTGCACTACTGACATCAAATGTGAATCGATTTGCCATGGTGAATCACATAGCTACTACCTCTGTTCCACCAGCAGAAAAAACTGGGTACCGGTGGGATTAGTCATGTCACTAAAACTTTAAAAGCCTCACAAGCGGTAAGGTAATCGGAGAAACCAAACAGATTGTTGTGCTTAGAGCTTGCCACTATGTGGTGAGGAATTCAATGCATCACAAATGGCCTGAAAACTCAGATCGTGTTGAAAACTGGTATAGTTTGACAAATTTGGCGGTATCTAGATGCAAGTTCAATGCGATCCTCGATGAGGATGTAAAAGAACAGTGCTGACAAATCCAGATCCATAATGTAGAATGTAATAAATAGATCATCTGGTATCTTGCTCCAGGTAGCTGTAGGTGGTCGGCGAACCAAAGCGATCATGTGTGTCAAATCAACCAAAATCTTTTAATAGTCTGCTCAAACTGTTAATCCTGACTGAGTGAAATTATCGATTTTTGGGGTCAGGATATATTGAGTCATCGCGCGTTTTTTTCGATAAAGCTGATTCTATGCATGATTGTTTTATTACAGCCGTGTCCTTTGATGGCCAAATGTTTTATTTTTGCACTTAAAGCGATTTAGGAGACAGGGGTTGGGTTTCACTATGCCGTCTCATTTAAGCCCGTAGTCAAAGGGAAAAATTGAAGGTCTATCCGAATTTAAATTTACGAGGAATAAGTGGGATCCTAATCGACCACCTCAAACAATCGTCGTCGTTATTTTTGACGTTAGTCATGGCTTTTTTCTTCTTGTAATAGGGTGTCAACTCGATGTAAGATCCCCTTTGAATGGCATGTAGTTCAATATGTCCAAATAAACGGTGTCAATACTTCCAACCACCCATCCGGAACCCTGTGCGACCAGTGTTCCAAAGATTCCCTGTATTTTTACTGTGACGACGCATCGATGGTGAATCAATCGAGTCGGTTGGAGTTATGACCGGCTGTTTGCCTCTGAAGTAGGGTCTACATGATCGAGACTGCTGTCTGCCTGTTGTTTGTCGATCGACATTTTGATTGCCAACTGGTATTTGATGCTTTCCAAATCGTCCAACTCCTTGCCGATCTTTCTAGCAATCATGGGTTTAACTTTATTGGCATCAATATCAGATTTCACTGCCATCCGGAAGCCTTGCAGATACTTACCAACGGCGTGCTCTGTAGGCAGAAATCTCAGCTTGACCAGTTTGCTGTCTTCCAGCAATGTTAACAGTTGGGCTTTCTTCATTCTGGAATATCCGTTAAGCCTGCGTTACCGAGCCCTGAACTTTGAGTTCTCGCTCAGTTTTGACTGGTTTAATGTCCAGCAATGTCAGCAAATCGGCCTTTTATGCGAGAATAACCAACCATACCACGTTCTCTTGCAATGCGCTTTGAGGGCTCTGACTGTAACCATGGTTGCTATATCTTTGAGTGAACAGAAATTTAAAAAAATTATTTTTTTTTGTGTGGAATCGTCTGCACTTGTGAACGTAATCTTTCTTCTGCAGCATTTAAGCGCTTGGCGGGGATACGAGTATTAGGCTCCATCCGTCCGTCGCGTCACGGTAATTGGAATATCTTAAGAGCAGTTGACTAGATTCTTTTTTATATTTGGTACCTAGGTTCATCACAGTATAAGAAAGGTCCCAGTCAGGTTTGGTGACCTTGACCTTCATTTCAAAGGTCACAAAGGGGACTTTAACGTTTCCCTCTTGTCAGCGAGATATCTCAAGAACCGTTCACTAGATTTTCTTTATATTCAACACCAAGCTTTATCTAGGGAAGGCACAGGGCCCAGTCGATTTTGGTGACCTTCACTTAATTTTCAAGGTCACTGCGACACTTTGAAGATTTCAGCATGTTAAACTGATTTCACTGGATGTTTTCATAGACTTTCAAGACTTCCCATGAATATTTTTCAATAAGCAATTTCTTTAGTACCACTTTTGCATATTTCATACACTATGACATTCATGTCAAGGTCAAAGTCAGTCTTGAAAATATTTGTGTGTTTGAACAACTAAAGAGCAAGATATCAAGAGTGGTTGACTGGTCATGTTTTTGTTGACATTTAACTTCATCTTAAATTTTCATTACTTTTAAGTTTGATTTGATAATTTGCGGCGGGGATTATGTCACCTTAGTGACAAGTGACAATGCTTGTTTTGTACATGAACTTGAACCTGAGGGCATCACCTCTGTGTGCTTTGCACAGATGATAATGACATTTCACCGAACACGTGTAGTTCGTGTTACCTTCCCTTATCAACATCATGTGTATTCCGCAGTTTTCAGTTGTGCATTTCTTGCCGCAGGTCTCAGCTATTCCCAGAAGCACAAATTTGCAATGATATGGAGCAGACCTCATTGCTATACACATATAAAACTATTTTAATTCTTGCAAGAAGCACCATCACCGTGAATGTCAGCTCGCGATATTTCTGACCCTGGGAGGCGTGTCATACAGCGAGATAGTCGGCGTGTCGCTGAGCGGTTTCAATAGTTTTCCAATGATTTCCCATGACATAATATTCGTTCATGGCCTGCGTCCATGTCTTGAAAATTCTCAAAGCATGACCTTCTCGCCGAGGTTGGTCATTGAAAAAATAGATTCTCTGCGTGCAGTGTCTTTTGTAGTTGGTTTGCAAGGCCTGCAGTTTCTCAGGGCTAAATTGTGGCGTTTTGGCTCTGAATTTGATGTTTGGAATGTAGAAAAGTGATAATTGCTGCCCAAAAATGCGAGGGGCATTGACTAAAGCCCGACCAACCATCATATTGTCGTGGCCATATATATATGTACCATATTTTTTAACTTTAAAGTGTTTGCGAATGATGCCATGCTTTCGATGAGCATATCTCTGGTGGCTATCACTAGTTGCAGATCTAGGCTGAGCATGCCCATGTTGTATCGCGTTGAAATTGAGTTTGGGAGTTAGTTGTTTGGTGATCATTTTGCAGAGAGATCACGTGTTGTTGGCGAATGTTTTTCCATCGGTGGGAGTAGACATTATTGTATATATATTTAATAAAATATTTTATAACATAATATCGCGGATTTACCTCTAATTGTTTGGTGGTGTTGGGCTGCTGGGTGAGTTTTGTTTCCGCATTATAGCCATGCAGCGGCTGATGCATCGCGAGGTAGTATCACCAGCGATGTTAGGGATCCATGTTTCATCCGTCGAGCCAAACCACCTATTCTACCGGTGGCTACTGCTTTTTTGTCTTTTGTTTCTTCTTACCCTAACCACCATTGTTTCCCTCTGGCGGTGATGTCTCGTTGGCTCTTGTCGCCCGAGACATCCGTGTTCATCATTGCAGCATCCTAGTTTGTTGTTTGTTTGTGGACAAATTAAATTGACAATGTTTCACACGTAATTATGCTGCTGTGATGGGAAGCGAAAAACATCGTGATGAACGGATCCTTGTCAAGGGCTTAGCGATTATATGCGGTCGATGTTCCGTCAGAATGGGAAGAACATCTGAAACCATGCGGTGTATATTTGCATCATGACCGACCCCATAGTTTTCGTCATTTCAGGGCCGGAGTCTGGTTTTGTATCTCACATACAGTTTGTCGACTTCTTCGCCGGCCGGGCATCTTTATCAGTTAGCCCCTGCTGCGTAAAGCGCCGCCAGTCTTTCCAGCTTGGCTGAACCACTTTTACTATTTTTGGATAACATTTGCTTTCGATCAGTTAGTTCGTGCACTACATCTTATAATGTCAATCGATTTTTTAATCTAAAATGATACAATCTGGCCCGAAGCAGAAACAACGATATGAATGTCAGGTGAAACAGAGCGAGAATTTCAAATATCATCGTTAGCTTGAAGTTTGCTTGATTTTTGCTAAGCAGTTGCTAAGTGTTGCTTGAAGTTTGCTTGGCTAGCACACCATATATGCCACAGGTTGGTCCGTTTTCAGTAGGAGTTTGGTGTGTGTTTTGTTTCGACCAGCAGTTTTGTTGGCGCACAAAGTGGGTCAAAGAATGATGATGTGGTCGAAAACGTCCCAATAGTAATCTTCCAGCATATCCAGCACAACAGCGGTCTTCCATAACCCGTCTGACCGCATTTTATCGCCGGGAGATCAATAGAAGGCTTGCACAAATCTTCCATTGTCTATATAATGATATATGATTTGGATTGTGATCCCTCGCTCCTTTTTCAATGCGGTGACCGCGACCATGAAGCCGATTGTTGTCCGTGGAACACATGTCCAGCCACAGCATGTACTTGTGTATCAGATACTCACTGATATCAGCTGTAGAGTTGAGATCCTTGATGACCACATTGATTTCCAGCACGCTTGATGCGCCAGTCATTTTTATCTTCGGCCCCTACTGTTGGTGGGCCCTCATGCCTTGGCTGAACAGCTGACTGGGCGACTATTCAAAATTCAAAACGATCTAAAAAGGGATACTGTGACTTTAAAGCTCATCCTGGCGTCAATTTCATGAATTTCCACTGCGAGAAAAGCGTCCATGCTCACCAGTCGCATACGGTGTCTAATTCATCCGCAGCATACTGGGTCTGGTGCACTATCGTTGAAACTTTCCTTGAAGACCACAAAGGCTTTGCAAATGGTGCAGGCCAAGCTTGGTGCAATGTTGATCTGAGAGACAATGATCTGAGAGACATTCCGCAACTCACCAAGGAAGCTTCGGACGGGCTCGGCGACATATTGGCCACCATAAACAATAGTGCGCCAGAAACACGGAGCTGGAATTCACTGCTTGAGAAGTATGAGCAGTGAACAAGGCCTTGCGAACCCGTGGATGGCTCATGGTCAACATGGCCAAACATGGTGGATGTGTCACTATTTGCGGGATGCGTGCCGACAGGTGAGTCATGTTGACGCCGGGGTTCCGCGCCCTAGTTTTTGGTCGGTGGTGGCAATTGAATTTCATTATTCCCACCACTTTATTCACCCTCAGTTGGATGTGGCTCTGAGACATGTACAACAACAACATCAAACACCAACTGGTAAAGGAATGTGACACACAACTAGGACTGCACAAATAATACGCAGAGCCGTGAATGCTATTGTGGCGTAGACACCGAGCTTGTAGCAGTCAACATGGGACTCGTAGCGACCAGGGTCAGCTTATTGTCCACCATCATGGCGCACCTGTCTTTCTCGGCATGGAAATAGTGGCTGGGGCCTCTGGATTGGTGGGAATAGCTCTTAAATTCATATCCGCCAGTTGCAACATAAAGCATTGAAACACGGACGAGATATGCGTTCTGGTCGAGGCAAGGTTAAATACTATTGAGGATCATATCTCTACAGCCCTATCTGATAGTAAGATATCGGAGTGTAGCGTATTGATAAAGGCAAAGCCAGTGTCTGTTTTATCCAGACAGTGTCGTTCATATGAAAAAGTGTGCACATGTACGCGTACCGGATGTTGATGTAGCTTGCTTGCTCGCTTGCAGACCACATGGCTGCGGCTTGTACTTAATAGGTGGATACTGATGGAATACACTGTTAAAGAAAACAGATGTTTGTTATTGTTGCCAAGGTCATCACATATTTTGGCGACAAGGTAAAAAACTGTGTCTCTGAAGCCAACTTACTGGTCATTTTGTGTTTTGCGTCCGCTGCTTTTCTCCTCCTCAAACAAGATGGTAAGCCTACCTCCAGGAAGATCAGCGAATTTAATCCAGAAAGTGAAAGCTGGGACATCTATTGTGAGAGGTTAGAGTTGTATTTCATAGCAAGATGTCTCAAGGATGATAATAATGCCATGAAGCAGGTTATTCTACTTAGTGAAATGGGTAAGGCAGCCTACACACTTCTCCAGAATTTGTGTACTCGAAATAGCCTAAGGAAATGAGTTTAGCCGACATAGTGAAAATGATGCACGATCACCAACACCCTACACTGTCAGTGATAGTTGAGACTGAAATTTCACAAAGGGATCGGAAACTTCAATTGTGAATTGCTGCGCATGCTTCGAGTTTTGCAAATTGCAAGTTGGCAAGTACATGTGAATAACCTCGATGATTCGGCTTAGATACAGGCATTAATAACGCGATGTGATAACCGCAAAAGATGATTATTATCGGAAAATTATCTTGATTACAATAAGGCTTTTACATTATCACAGTCAATGGAACTGGCAGCAAAGAATGTTGAAGATATTAAAGTGGGTGGTTCAACCAGTGCAGCATCTACAGGGGTAACATGCACCTGTCTACCCACCATGTGACAGATGTGGTTTTTACGGAATCACAGATCTCGGATTGTCACTTTCGCAATGCAAAGTGTTACACTTGTGGTAAACTTGGCCACATGGGCAAGGTGTGCCGTTCAGCACAGAATGGTAGAGGATCGCGTCGTGGCCATGGCTGCGATCGATCTAGAGATCAAGGTCGAGGCGGGGTCAATACAACTACAAGAGTTCTGCAACTAATCAGGTCACTCCGATAACGATGGTGATGTTGAAAATGAAGATGAAGTGTATGACATTTTATAAGTTGGAGACTTGTTCTCCAACATCTGTTGGGAGGAAAGAGAGGGAACCAGCAATGTACGTTGATGTATCACTTAATGGTCAGCAATTAAGCATGGAATCAAACACAGGAACAACGTCTTCAGCGATTAATGAGGACACTTACAGATCTTTAGGAAAGCATCCACCAAAACTGGGACCTGCTCATACTCTGTTACATACTTACATTGGTGAGAAGATACCACTCTTTGGTTCCTGCACAGTGAAGTAGGTTATGGCAAACAGGCAGTGGAACTGCGGTGATAGTAGTGCAAGGGAGAAGAGCTAATCTCTTTAGTCGTGTTGGCTGCGACATGTTAGCCCTAGACTGGGGAACAGTCCTCAGAATGGACTGTGAAGATGTTCAGAGCATCCTCAACTCTCATCCAGATGTCTTCAAGCAGGAACTTGGCGAAATGAAAGATACAAAAGTGAAGATTAACATAACTGTCCCTTCACAACCATGTTTCTTCAAGCACAGGAACATTGCATATGCCTTGAGGGACAAGGTAGAGAACGAACTTAAGCGTTTAGAACAGCAGGGTGTCATTAAACCTGTAAAATATTCAGAATGGGCTGCACCCATCATTCCAGTGTTGAAGTCTGATCAATCTTCCGATGCGCATATGTGGAGATTATAAGCTAACTGTTAACCAGGTAGCCAAACCAGATTGTTATCAAATTCCAAGGTTTTATTTTGGGAGGACTTGTTTGCATCTCTCAGGTGGTCAGAAGTTTACAAAATTGGACATAAGTAATGCCTACCAGCAATTGGTGTTGGATGACGATTCCAAGAAACTCACCACAATTAACACTCATGAAGGTCTCTATGAGTATTAGCTTACCTTTTGGGGGTATCTGCAGCTCCTGCCATCTTCCAGCGAGCGATTGAATGTCTTCTGAGTGACTTACCTCCGCGTGTCGTCTACCTGGATGATATCCTCATCACAGGTGTGGATGATGTGGAACACAACCGGAATCTCAATGAAATTCTTGACAGATTGCAGAGAGCAGGGTTGCATCTCAATGCTTGCAAGTGTTATATCAAAGAGACTCAGTGACTTACCTGAGACACCAGATTGGCGCACAAGGATTGCATCCACTAGAGGAGAATGTCAATGCTATCGTGTTAGCACCAGCACCTCAGAATGTGACAGAGTTAAAGTCATTCCTTGGGATGGTCAATACTATCAGAGATTCCTGCCCAATCTCTCCACTACATTAGCACCATTACACAACTTACTACAGAAAGATACTCCATGGTCATGGACCAAGAAGCATGATACAGTATTTCAGAAGGTGAAATCTCACTTGTCTTCATGTAAGCTATTGACTCACTACAATCCAGACCTTTCACTCAACCTTACGAGATGAGTGCGGTGTTGTCGCACATCATGTCAGATGGTATCGACAAACCAGTGGCATTTGCCTGCGCATTCTTTGTCTCTTGCAGAAAAAGAACTATTCACAGCTTGATAAAGAGGCTCTAGCGACAGTGTTTGGAATAAAGAAGTTCCTTCAATACTAAATCTTCTGCCACTTTCTCACCAGAACTTCCAGTGCGAGTTCCATTATCATTTCCTGACAGACCAGCTCATGCGTATTACGTTCCCTATATGTGACACTAAACCAGAACTGTCTCTTTCAGTTGAGTTAAGAAGATCAACTCATGAACAGGAATGCTTGAAGGAATGCTCCAGATAGACAAACTCTGTGAACTTGTGTATTTCTGGTTCTCTTTCAGAGTACTGAACTTTAAATTACCGGTACATGTTTTATTTCATTATTCCCAGTGTTCAAGACTGATCTTACAGTTCCAGAGCATAGTGTTGATCAGTGAATTTTAGTGTTAAAGAATTATTTTTTTCCAAGAATTCCAGTGACTTCTTAATTTCATAAGTATTTTCATCCTCAGAGAATGTTGAGTTAGTCAAATGGTTCTTAATTGCAAAACTAAAAGGGGAGGAATGTAAGTATTGATAAGGCAAAGCCGGTGTCTGTTTTATCCAGACAGTGTTGTTCATATGAATGAGTGCGCACATGTATCGCCCGGATGTTGATGTAGCTTGCTTGCTTGCTCGCTTGCTTTCGCTTGCAGACCACATGGCTGCGGATTGTACTTAACATGCAGATACTGATGGAAAACACTGTTAAAGAAAACAGATGTTTGTTATTGCTGCCAAGGTCATCACACTGAGGAAGAGTTTTGGTTAGTGCTGTTCGAACTCACCAATACCACAGGATGAAACAAGATATTAGAACCAAGTCCCGTAAGACAAGTGACATCAGTGAAGTGAGAGAAAAAAGCTGATAGAGCAGGACAGACAAGACCTTCAAGCATTCCTTTCCAAAACCACAGAAATAATAGGAGAATAACACTGAACTGTTTCCTCGTGGTTGAAAAACACTGCATTCCGAGAGGCCACGGTTACCAAGGTAAACCCTAGCCTGACAACAAGCGTTCCCTATATGCGTCGCGGTTGTCAAGGTATGGCTCAACCCTAACTTGGCAGCGTTCTTTTCATGAGTGCTTGTCAAGGTATGAAGCTCACTCCACGGCTGCAAACTACTCACACACAGCACGCATGGGTGGCATTGTATCATGGACGAGTGATCATAACTTAAATGGTGATCATAACTCTGCTGACTGCTGATAATGAAACACAGGTTTATGTACCTAGGCGCTGTCTTTGTACTGTGTTAGGGCTCCTAGTATTCACCATTTAAAACCCACCTTTCTCCTTGGTATGGCTGTTATAAATGCGCATATCAAAAACAAGCTCAAGCATGCTGATGCAGTCATGACTCAGCTGTCTCATTGAGTGTCAGCTATTTTATCGATCCATTTCGCTTTGTTGGTGCTCTATGTTGCCCTGACCCAATACATTTATGGAGGACATCAAGCGATTGTTCTCCTCTGTGGCGTTTGTTTTACTACCGCTAAGGCCTTAATTAACTAAAATAACACCGTTGTAGTGATATGAGCCCAAATCCTTATTGTATATACTACTGGAACATATAGAAGGAAGTTCCTATTGACCAGATCGAGCGGCTTTCATAGAAGTGAATAAAAGCGCAATAGAGTTTTCCTTTTCTTCTTGGTAATATACTTTTCTCACGAGGCACTGCAATAGGAAAATACTGTCCCGATTGTGGAGTGATTTTTCCTGAAAGCTCCCTTGGTTTTAAGCCTAAAAGGTTGTTCAGTTCGATTAAAAAATTCTGAATGTTTAAGATTTTGCACATTAAGGTCGTCATATATAGGGTTAACATATGTACAGGTGTTTTATAAAACTCAGAGTGATCCGTCACATCCAGAGGATTTTCCTGATTTGAGAAATAATTAAGAAATACAGTTAAGCTCTACCACCATGTATAGTGTAATAAAGCACACTTTAGCCCTGAACTATTATAGTTAAAGTACAAGGCGGTTGCTTTTAACTATAATAGTTCATAATAGTTCACACTATACATGGTGGTGAGCCCGAACTATATTCTTCTAAAGATCATAAGTTTAATACATACTAAGGATAATTCACGATTAATTTAAGGCAGAAAACAAGCGACAGTGTCGGTGACTTAAATTAAGAATCCTCGCACAGGGCTAATTATGGCTGCGCTGTTCTATTGATGTGTCTGCCCCTCACGTTCAGGCGACTGACTGACTGACTGAGTTTGGTTTTACGCCCGCTTTTAGCAATATTCCAGCAACATCACGGCGGGGGACACCAGAAATGGGCTTCACTCATTGTACCCATGTAAGGGGATTGAAACCGGGTCTTCGGTGGCGAGCCAGCGCTTTAACCACTGGGCTACCCACATTGCGTTCAGGCGAACTTAACCAGAAAAAAAAAATGATAACAGTTTGATGATGGTTTACGTTCGGATTAACTATCTTCTCTAAATTATTTTTATTATGTCTGTGATTAACGTAAAACCATATGGGACAATATGAGCGTCGCATTTCTACTACCAAAAGTAAGTTTAGATCGGTACATCCAGATGAAGCTGAGTAGTCAAGCGACACTCCATGATTGCATTGTGAGAATGTAAACATTGCAAAGCGTTACCGTGTAAGCTGAAAACTTGTTAGTCGAATTGAGACATTTTAACCGTCGGGAAAACATAAACATAATGTTTCCACCAGTGATGTTAGCTGGATGAAGCAACAGCAAACAAAGGAATGGGATGCAACAGAGTTGTTTACTGTAGGAGGCTGTACGAGGCGATGACAACTGACGCATGCATCATGGCGTCGCTTACATTGTGACAGAATGCAAAATTGTTTTGATTCTGAGGGCAGACTAGAATGTCGCAGTGAAGCCAATACATTGTGACGTAATGCAAAGAGTGCACATTGTCGTCTGATAAAAGTACTGTCGGTGCCTTTGATCTTTCATCAGAAGCATCTTAGAATATTGCATTTATAACATCTTGTTCTGTTATATATAGCATGATAAAATATCATCCATTTTACACTCATGAAATGTTGCAGGATTGTAGTTACTGAGAAACCATGACACCTAGGTCATGTGACTGTTGGCATTTGTATCTGGAGCTACTGGATTAATATAAGTAGCTTTTCAAAGTAGTAGAACCACCTGTCTGCTGATATGGCAAATGGCAAATGCATAAAGTATTAGCTCCGTTTGATAATGCTGTCCCGAACAGATGCCCATACCAGTGTTATAATATGCTTTGATCGATATCGGCCCGAGGCGTAACAATTGGTCAAACAACATACGGAATCTTTTGTTTAGAAACGGATTTGGGCATGTATGGCTTTGTCAAGAAGTTGGTAATGAGGAACTATTTATGAACATTTTCAAACAACGTTTATTAGATACCTCAACTCAGATGTGGCATGAACGTCTTGACAGCGATTCTCTTACCAGTATATTACTGTATATAAGCCGATTTTTAACGACCCCAAAAAGCAGTCAGTAGAAGGGGGCGGCTTATCTATGGGTTACACTTTCATCTTTTTCCAGGGTAAGAAAACAACATCGTGATCGCGCATGAACAAACAACAGAAGACGACTTTGTCAGTAAAGAGGTCAAATTAAACATCACTAGACAGATTATTTACCTTTTAAGTTCCAAGTTGTTTTTGCTGGACATTGCATTATTTGCAGGGATTGCGATTACTGTGTGTATTTGAGCCGGAAATAGCAATCAACTGTGCATCACGTTTCCCAGCGATTAAGTTCAAACATGCACAATAATATAGCGGGATGAATTCTGATGCAGTCATCAGTAAAATATAATACATAGTACTATTATTTAACCCAAGGAAATATATCCTAGCATTGTGTAATTTTAATTACAGTTTTTTGCTCTATAAATGTAAAATATATATAATCAACACTAAGGTCACTCTCCTACCCAGAGTTCCATGCTGCCAGCCAGCATAGTACCTCTGCCAATAGGCCAGAAAGATGTGACGGTTCGTCACATCTTGCACAGCCCATGCACTATAATCTACATATTTCTTAAGTCTTTTATTTTTATGTGTCTACACTCCAAATTAAACACCATTGTTAGAATTGTTTAGTTTCACTGAGAAAATATCCTAAAACTATTTTGATTTCCATTAGCGATCCTTTGTTTGCATTGGTTGTATGCGGCTCCACGTGCTGTTGTCGAAGCCTTATGGAGAGTAAATGATGCAACCCGTTTGATATGTAAATATGAATTGTCATAAATCTTACTGTCGCAGTTGTAGAAGAATGTTTATGTAACAATGTAAAAACATTATGAAGGCCGCACCGAATCGCTTGAGTTGGGCCAGTCTCTTCTTATTTATGAATATGCGATTTGTTTACAAACAAGAGAAAAGTCTGGTCACTTGATATGCAAATTAGCCTGGTGGCAGTGATGTTATGCTAAGTCATTACTGGCGCCAAAGTGTGCACTGGGGTTATCACGGACCCTCATGAAGGTGGTAACCGGAAGTTATGCCTTTATGGAATGGGGTAAAATAAGCAAGCCATTTAAATTCACACATTTTAACCAATGTTTACTGTAAACTAGAAGTCCATGGAAAACGAGGATGGAATCAGTTTGTGATTGTTGAATGGGGTAAAATAAGCAAGCCAGTTTGTTGACATGTGATCATCTAGCTACAAAAAGTATAATATTTAAGAGAAACTAAATATATTATCCTTTGCTGTCAACTACACTTCATTTAGATGCGTGAGTAGGCTTAATATGATTGTGAATTCTTTGAATAATGTGGACCAAAGTTATAATTATTGGTAACTGCCAGTTGTCTGTGGTCTGTGTTTGCCCACGATTAGGACTCCATCGAGGGGATCGGCTTATGTAAGAAACATACCATTTTTACACTGATTTTAAGGGTCAAGTTTGGGGTCGGCTTAACTATGGGGTCAGCTTATACGGTAATATGCAGTACATTTTACTCCTCTTTTAAATCCCTGTTGGAGTGTGAACAGTATTTATCTGTAGTAGCATCACCGATTCAAAGACAGATCTGAACTAAATTTGGAAGTGGCAATATGAACATTGGAGTGATGTAGTGATATTGTGTTGGACCTGTTTATCCCTAGAAGATGAAAGTCATATATTGTGCTGACTGTACCATATTTGCTGGCATAAGAAAAAAAATCATTCCAAAGAAAAAGCGATGGACATTACACATCTATTTTTTCAATCTTTAATTTGAAATCATTAATAATCTAGCTAAATATATTTTCCATGTGTTCAAACAACGAGGAACACTGTAAACTCTAACTTACTGTTAAATTGCTTGGAATGTTTAATGTGTATGTACAATGGGTCATATGCCTTTAATACAAATAAACATTCTATCTCCCTCTCTCTCTCTCAGTATTTTGCTCATTAATTAAATATCAACACAACTTGGACATCATACTATGAACATTCATATTATAACCAGGATATTAAGGATTGAAAACTTAAAATATATTTGGTAAACATTTAAGGAAAATTTGAAGTTCAGTTAAGAAGTGTCATTGTGCTTGGAAAATGCATTGACCAGAGTAACCAGATTCATATCGATTCATTTCCCTTGCATACAACAAATCTAATAAAGGAGATGAGTGGAACATGTGGATTGGGTGACTCATACACCATTTAGGTAATTACTGGTAATTAAGATACTCAAGAATCAGAAAAGGGACACACGTAATGATTCGATTAAGCATCTTCTGCCGCCTGCCAGTCGGAAGTTTTATTCGGGTTGAATGCTTCACGAATGATTTAAGCTCATTAATAAAGAACATTTATGATGGAATAAATTGATGGTACCGATTAAGTCTTGGAAGAGAGGAAATGATTGTAGTTAGTGGTGCAGCTGGAATATGAGTCATTTGAAAAGGACTAATGAAAGTAACTTATTATTCAGATGGGTTATGAGTCATTTTTATATGGTGTAGGACAGTATTTCAGGGGAGGAGCCAAAATTGTTAGAATATTTTGCTAGTTGACTGGGAGAGTGAGGGAGATTCTAGGCCCCACCGCTGACTTGAGAGGTTCGGCTTCTGTATATTGAGAGAATGGCTCAGATGAACTAGTAACTTTAGGAGTTGTACAAGAATCCAACAAGTTCTTCCATGAAGTTTGTGAATCTGTGTTGTGTGTAGACCAGAATGCTAGGCAATATCTGAGGACCTTTGTGTGAGAATTCATTCCAAAATAAATGGACTTGAACACCATACCGACTTATCTTTGACTATCCATCTTAGCTACATCATCCCCAGAACCAGAGTGGCTAGACAGATTGCCTAGGGAGGAAGGGTAGAACACCCAGACACCCTCAGGTAACAATATTTCAACATTTGTATAAATGTATATGTGTATTTAACATTGATACAAGGTGAAAATGTGGTTGCTGGATGTAATGTTGATGAAGGTTTATGTACCTCCAGAGAATAAACATGATTATTGGCATAAACATTCGGCTCTGGGATGTGCGTGCTATTTTCTCCAAATTCAACTACTTCATTGGCTAAATCTCCTATTACGCATACTCCTGTCGGTGGGGATTTATCCACTTTAACATCCTTATTATCTTCTCTTAAAGAAGATCTTAGTTATTCATTTGGCAATGCATTAAAAGATCTAGAAGATTGTAGCTTTAACAAGATGAAAGAGCTGAAGCGGTCTCACATCTAGCTCTAGGTCCAGTACCCATGGCTCCTCTTCCTGCTGTGGGAAAGAGACAACCAGCAAGAGCTCAATGCGACTACCGAACCACCTGGGGAAGGGTCATGAGCTGTACACGGTACATGGCACCATGGCACCCAGCAAACTGTACAGGGAAGCCATGGCTATCCAGCCAGAACCACGGCTCCCCAACAAGTTTAACTGTCAGTGCCCATGGGGCAATGGCAGTCAGAGCTGCACGCAACCAGCACTGTGCCCCCAGACAAACCAGTCACGGCCAGCCGTGATGATATAAACAATTCCCAGATGGCACATGCGAGGCGGGGATCAAGGGTCAACTCACATCTCCTGACGGGAATCAGAAATATTTCGAACAAGAAAAGGAAGAATTATTCCAACAATCCCCTGGAATTGACTTCCATATTCAATGGACAATGCCAGCCTGCCATCTCATCTTAAGTGGCTCAGTTATCTCGAAATTTAAATCAACAACTGGCCTCCGGCTCTGATTGCTCAAGCTAGAACAACACGGGCCCGAAGAGGACAGAGAGCTGCTGGTGTCTTCAGATACTCAGTCTAGAAATATACCTTGGAGCTCCAGCCTTATATAGTGGTAATGGATCCAAGAATTTTCATCCCTACAAAACTGTTCCTAGAAGACGATGACTCATCAGATCGCTTCAATCCTTTACTCTAATCCTTACGACTCAGACATGCCCATGGACAAGATTATAGAACTTGATTTCAACCAACCAGTCAGTCCCTTCACCCACGGGGTCAACAAAACAGTATACTCAGCAATTGGAAGCAGATTACAGTCGACCCTTGATTCTGTCGGTCATAAGCCAAGGGTATTCTCTGCAATTCAATCAGCATACTAATTCCAAGTACTACCATTCAGAGTGTCTATGTTCCATATGGCTATTCACAGTCATCATGAACCCAATACTCAACTTCTTATGCCTGAGATGTATTATGATCCATGACTATCAAGACGATTTCTTAGCAAGATATGTCCGCGAGTGATACTAATTCTACACACACACAATTCACAGTCCATATTTTCACTCACTTGGGATTTCTCCTACACCCCTGAAAATCCAAACTAACTCCAGGCCAAGGTAAACTTATGCCGGATCTTGCCTTATCCCTACCGACCATGGACCATTGGTTAAGCATCAGGGACTTGATAACACATCTTCTACAACTTCCATCAGCCACGCACCATCAGATGTCTCTTGTGGGTTGCCTGATCGTTAAAGGAGAATCTGAACGAAAACACAACTTTTGATATATTCTGAAAGTCACCTTCCGTGATTAAAATTGAACACAAAAGTGTGTAAAATAGCAATAAAAACACAAAATGTAATTTCGATTTCCGCCTTTTACGGAAACAATTTCGACAGTTAATGAGCAGAGGGAGTCATGACATGACATCATATGTGCCTGTTGTTGATGGCTGCCTCTTTGATTTTACCTCACAACTTAACAGTGTCCATGGATTCTGAAGCTGTAAAAGGTGTTCCTGATGTCATTTCTGAAATTGATGTTAGTCCGTATCAATAACGATCCGATTTTACATCTTGCAAGACAATCTTCCAGTGAAGATGAAGAAGAAGAATCAAACGGAGGCACCGCTTTTGAGTTCAAATAAAATTTTAAAATATGCCATATCATTTAACAAGAATACTATTTGACAGCAAAATGTGATACAGTTCCAACCAGAAAACCCACCCCCTATAAGTATATGACCAGTCCATAAGAAATATATTTTTGCAATGTGATTGCAGTTCCTTTAGCGTCAAATGGGTGACTGTAGGGTGTCTGGGATTTAAAAAACACAATAATTATGGATCCGACGGGGGAAATAGAAATAATCTGCTACAAACATTACACTGGAGTTACTTTGTTGAAAACAAAAAGTATCCTAGTTCTCATTAATAATTAGCAAGTCTCCTCGACAAAATCCCAGCCTGGTCGAAAGCAGAGATAATATTTAGCGACGCAGATAAGTTATTCCCTAAAACTGGTGAATTATAAAATACTCTTGTCAAGGACAATGTATGTTTTCCCAGTGTTTGGTTATGGAAATAGTTATGGTACTTCGGCCATAGCCTTAGAAATGGCATCTTGTCAGCCAATGTGAACACAGAACAACTTTCACGGCACACACTACTGACAAATAGCGAGTCTGATGCCGACGCGCGTAATTGGACAAAATGGAAAAAACAATGAAAGCAACAAGTACTTCGCGGATTTGCCCTTGTATTGGCAATGTTTCGGTAGTCTGTAGCATTTAAGGCTCAAAACCGAAAAAGAACGTCATAGCTAAACATTTTCAAGCTCATGTGAAATCTCTTACTGATTTTGATATCTATCTCATGGGTACCAGTGGAACTGCCCCAGCTACAAAATGCCCAGCAAATTTGGTCATTCATTCTAATTTGGTCAAATTTATTTAAAATGATTAAATATATGCAGTAAATGCATAGTTTTTGTCAACTTTGATATCATGTTCTTCATATAAAAGTTATTAAGAAGTAATATTTCTGATAAATGTTCCATCAGTAAACTCATACAACTATGTATATACTTTTATATGAAGAACATAATATCAAAGTTGATTAAAAACCATGCATTTATGGCCCATATTTCATCATTTTAAATAAATTAAGACATTTTAACTACCCCTGGGGCAATTTGACCAAAACTCCGGGGCAATTTGCTGGCGGGGAGCTATTTGACTGGCAATCGTGACGTGATTTAATTTATGTTAAAAAAAATACTACTGACAGTAAGCTGTAACAGGGAATGATGGAGTATAAATGAATCTGCGTGGGTAATTCTTCCTTCTTCAGCCTAGCTTTGGGATTTGTATGCCCCATGTGTGCTTGTCTCTTTCATCGCGTCCAACTCCGAATGATCGGACCATTTTCTCCTGCCTAAGTCTGTCTCTTTACTTGGAAAACGGAAGAAATGGTGGCTTTCCATTGTTCGGATGATTCGGTGCATCCCCCAGGCAACAGAATACACCATCGCATTCTCATTTACAAAACGACAGAAACAACACGATTTTGTACTACTGTAGCTTTGGTCTTTGGCAATATGGCGGACTCCAGGCACATTTGACGTCCGCAATGAAAGGTCCACGATGGGTTCCAGCGAAATATGTTTAATGGCGAAGCTGAGATTTACAGAAACTGTTTTCGCTAGATAAAACATAATTATACAAAAATTAATTGTAAATTTCGAATATGTTTCTGATGACTTTATCTCTTACCAAGCAAATCATTGCAATTCACTTGTATTCTCCTTTAATACAGGACTTTACAGTACGGGGAATATCTAAATCTGCGTCATGCACACAAATGTGGCTCAACCTGGTCAAGTTCAAAGACCTGGACAAAGAATCTCTGTGTCACAGGAGGTTGAACATGAACTTTCGTGGTGGACAATCGAAGACAACATCCTTGCCGGTGCTCCTTTCAGACTATCTCATCCCTGACTCACTCTCTACAGGGATGTGTCGACCTCGAGATGGGATGCTCACTTGGACCAATTCCAGGCTCACTCTAGAGGTGGTCGAAGCAAGAAATACACCTTCACATCAATGTGTTAGAGATGTTAGCAGTTATTTTCGAGCCCTTTATCACTGGTGGAATCTGATCCACAGCAAGTCCATGATTGTGACAGACAATTCCATAGTTATAGCATATATCAACAAGCAGGCGGGACTCATTATTCACAACTGATGCAGGCGACTGCGATCAATTTTACAGCATCACCAGATCAGTACAAAAGTGTACCATCAGGGGCACATTCCAGGATGCATCAACATCCTCTCTCTCTCCAGGGAGGGCCAAGCCTTAGCCACCCGAATGAACACTCCATCATGAGGCTTTTACCTATGATTGTCAACAAATGGGAAACTCACTCAGTTTGTGATTTACAAGGTCTATCAGTAGGATCGGATTTTTTTCAGATTAAGCACTTATAGACACTTTGCTATATATCTTCCCGAAATGGGACTTGTGTCTAGTGCTTCAATCTCTACTCAGGGCTCCTTTCAAACCTATGCAAGCATCTCCCCTCAAGTTCCGACTTTTATAACAGCCTTAGTATCACAAGGCTACACACCTTAGTATCTGAGAGCTACATGAATTTCTCATCTATTCCGTTATTCAGGAAGGCTACAAGGGAGATATGTAGAATGCTCCCCAGAGTTTGTAGCTAAGAATCAGACTACAGGCCAGCTGCAGAACTTATAAGATTCCAGCTCTCCCAGCCACAGTACTGCTTCGAGGTCAAATGAAACAGATTGCTATGCCACATCAGAGCATTAAGATGGTACTCTCAAAGAACAGTATCGTTCAGGAGGAAGCGGTGTAGACTATTTATTTGGGGTATGGGTATCAGTGTGGGTTGGTGGTGGTGTGTTATTCATCAAAAGACTAGGCGAGGAATATTCAGATAGGACATGGACCTACAGGAATACCGCCATTGGTGGAAGGTGAGTCTGATTCCGGATTTAATAAGTGTTGTGAAATTTTACTTTTTATAATAAGGATAGTCTGTAATACACCATGAAGTGGAGGAGGAAATGGCTAACACAACCCTGAGGTAAGAAAGCTTTACTTATAATTACAACAATAATTGTGATTGTTCATAATTTTAATTTAATGGTCACATGCAGCGTAAAACACAACTTTGCAGATTCTGATACCTTTCGGTATTGACTTACAGTAACAAATTATCAAATATGCAAAATTCAACTTATAAAGTTGAAAATAGCGCCAGTGAAACTCCCCTGCGAAATCGAGAGTTCAAAGCGATTCACTAACTTCTGGGGTGAAAAGTGGTTTCAACAGCTGTCCTGCGCCGTGAATAGGTTAGCTCAGCTTGAAGAGGGATTCCCGGATTATAAGGTCGTGAGCAGGAGTAGTCTAATCTTGGTTATGTACACAAACAACAAATAGTAAATTATCTACTCGTTACATATAATAACCTTGTTAAGGATCTAGATCTAATAATCTTCTATGTGTCAACCACTGAAGTGTTCGACATTTCAAGAAAACCTCAGCTGGTGGTGAATACCTCGAGTAGGCTTTGATGTGAGCTTTTTTTTCTAATGTTTTGACTTTTGTTGATATTTCACGAAGGCCTTGAGCTTTTATGTGTTATGACAGTAGATTACTGATTTAACTGTTAAAATAATTTTTTATTTGACTATTTCACCACACATTCTTCTTAACGGAGTCACTTTCTCAGTTCGATACTTAAAAGCAATGTCATTAACATCGTCAGAATTTCTAACTGTGATATAGATCTATATGCCTCTGTCACAGACAAAAGTTAATGTCTGTTTTATTGACACCTATGTGTCTGCCTGCCTGTCTGATAATGACCAATATGCAATACACAACTTCGATCACTGACCTCATGCGAATTTGAACTTAACAGCCTATCAGGCTATACACCATAAACAAGACGCATTGATTTATAAAGGCTCGTGCACGCGAGTTCTGTCTCTGTCACATTATGTAATTACACATACAGGCAGGTGTGATACTGCGTACACATGACATATTATGATGTCTGCTAACTGCAAAATGTTATACACAAAAAATGAGCATGTATTTACACACACAAAGAGCCCTGAGCATATCGGCAAATGAACCAGCCAATGAAAGACTTTGTTACCGCTTCCACCAGCTCTGACTGGGTTCGGTTTCCTGGGTGCCTCAAGTTTGGCGGGAAGTAGACCCAAGTACTAAATTTTGCATTTTGATTTGTGATTGTATGCTTATAATTTTATTTATTTGTTTTTCATAATCAGCAATGTACATTATACATCATGAATAAGTGATAATTGTGTTTTAATTATGTTTGCTTTTTGGTTGCATAATGTGACCTTTAATGAATAGTTCATGTACAAACGTCTACACATTTATAAAACTAATGGAGATAACAAACTGTATTTTGGTCCGGCCCTGTGTTGTTTATTTTAGTTAAAATATACGTAACAAACTACAGTTATAATGAACTAAAATTAGTGAAGCCTTTGAGTTTGTTATAACCATAGTGTACTGTATATAGCTATATGCTATTTGTATACTTTGACCTAACTAGAAAAACTCAGTTTTACAAAGTGCTGTCATCTGAGATTAAAAGATTCTTATTTCATGGTTATTGTGTAATTTGGATTGAATCTGAACTTGGGGGTAACAGCAGATGATTGAATGTCTTTATGATACTAGTAATTGATGAATACGGGCTTTTAACTTTGTTGTAAAGACAAATAACCCAGACAAATGAAGAGTATTATTCTGATGGGTGTTTATAACAGTAAAAAGTCACTGTGAGTTTTTTTTGTACAAATGTCAAAACAACCAACAGGCTCTGACACTGGGATGCAGCCACACTGTGACACTTGGTGATATTGTTACTTATTTCCAGGTGTTGGGGAGCAGTGAGTGTATCAGGGGTCAGGAGGTACAGGGATACCCCAACCAGCAGGCTCTGACACTGAGATGCAGCTACACTGTGACACCTGGTGATGTTGTTACTTTTATTCCAGGTGTTGGGGAGCAGTGAGTGTATCAGGGTCAGGAGGCAGCAAGGATACCCAACCAGCAGGCTCTGACACTGAGATGCAGCTACACAGTGACACCTGGTGATATTGTTACTTATTTCCAGGTGTTGGGGAGCAGTGAGTGTATCAGGTCAGGAGGTACAGGGGATACCCAACCAGCAGGCTCTGACACTGAGATGCAGCTACACTGTGACACCTGGTGATGTTGTTACTTATTTCCAGGTGCTGTGGGAGCAGTGACTGTCTCAGGAGTCAGGAGGTACTGAGGATACCCAACCAAGCAGGCTCTGACACTGAGATGCAGCTACACTGTGACAGATGATGTTGTTACTGATTACACATGGAGGAGGGTGGAGGCAGCTCTAGAGTGAACATAGTCACTGGATCGGTGCCTGCTCAGACAGCTGTGTTCCTGGACTCCTGGCAGAACAAGGGGCGTGTTTGTTGGTGACTACACCTCCTCCATCGACATCCAGCTGCCTGCCAGTCATGTGACCTCCAGCTATGCCGGACGCCACAGGTGTGAAGTGTTGGTGCTGTCAGGGTCAGCTTATGCTGATGTCACTGCCCTCTCTGTGTTGAGTAAGTATCAGATGAAAATTCAGCTTATTAATCAAATGCATGTGAAGTATATGAATTATGCTAATGAGTGTTAATCCAATTTAAATGAAAAACAACTCATTTCTGTGTCACCATGTATTAATAGAAAAACTAGTGCAATACAATTTGAAGGATGCAGTGCATCAAAATGTAAAATAAAATATTAAGAAGTAGCTCAGGCATGAAATGTTTGCATCATTAGCGAGAGTATATACAATGGGGTTCTGGACCACTTTTCAACCAAAGCCTCTGCAAAGCCTTATTTCACAAGTAAGGCTTTGAGGTCGGACTCCATAGCTCTTGCTACCATTACCCTACTATATGAAAAGTTTGGGACAATAAGCGGGGCCTCCCTAGCCGTACCAATTATGGCTGGAGTGTGTTGGTATCCTGGGATTGCTCTATAATAGCTCCGCGTGGCTATGTCACGCGATTGACATCGATGAAACAGTTTAATGTGAATGCGCCTATAAATCTCTTTGGTGTTTGTAATAAAAGGCTTGCTGGGCTTTTCACCCCTTGTTCTATGTACTTTTATCATCCTCGCTGATAGTAGACTTACCGAGACTTGAGATCGAGAATCTCTTGTTTCATTTTTATTATATTTTGTGAGTTCAGAGAGGATTGAACTAAATTCCTCCTCTGAGATCTTTACTGTCAGTGAGTGCGGTAGAAATATCGCTCACTTACTGTGTTCAGCTTTGCTTCCAGCCAGAACCCTGATCTCATCGTGTTTCAATGCCTTACGATGCAGTCTGCGTGATGCAAACTTAAGCACCAACCCTAACACCCTGCCACCTGAAGCTGTTATTTCAATACCTAGCACTACGGGTAGCCAATGTGGTAGCTAATAACAACCCAACACCTCGCCGGGCCCCAGCCCCATGTTGGTTGCCATAAGGGCAGTGTCAGCCCCGTCTACCGATATTGAAAGCTCTATGGTACTTTTACATAGTGCTTTACGTGTGTCGCGGTCTTGTTCTAGCTAGCGTTTCACATCACATAACTGCCTCAAAGCGGAACCGCTCTCACGGTTTCCAGGGTCTTCAAGCTACTTCCTCTACGACTGGGTACAGGCCCATCCTATAATATATATTGCAAAAAGATATTTTAATTGGGTTTCATTTAATAGTCGATCCAGCGTGCCCAGAGGCTTATAAGGTATAAATCCTCATGTAGGAGAATAGGTGAGAATGTAATAGGTAACTCTGCATCCACACGGAAACTCCTCATAGTGGGGGTTATTATCCACCCATGGTAGGGGGCTTATTAAGGGGTTATAGAACCCGTTGAGGGGTCAGGTTGTATGATGATGATGGAAACGTTGATACCTGGCCTGGGAACTCCAGTGTACAGTCACCCGGGTAAAGTTGTTGTTCTGCAGGATCACCCCTATGGAGACATCTATCTATGATGGTGGAGCCTGGTACCATAGCGGAATCCTTTGTTCCGTAGCAGTTATACCTTAACTCACCCCGTAGAATGCCCATAACATATTGGATGGCGATCTTAGTGTAATCGTTGTATTAGGGGCGAGGAATGAAACACCCGGCCGGGTACGCTATTCTTAATTTCAGAGATATCATTATGTTCATTTAATGTGATATAAGGTGAGGCGAGTGTTAAGTTGACTATCCATTCAGGCTCTTTAAGATCTGATATGCTTGGTATCCGCCTATACACGCTTGTCTTTGAAGTGTAGGATGTATAAGGTGTCTTCCTCACCAGGTTGATCGAATCCCTCCGTGTCACCTAGGTCGTGTCATTAGTGTTGGGGTGAAGCCAAGACATTGTTATAATACTATTACGATATAATTTCCAACTGGTTTTCTGATAATAGTTCAGGGTGAACTTAATCCCCATGAAGTGTATGTTGTCAGGTAGGAAGATCTTGGTTAGTGATATAGAAGTGTTTTCCACGCGATCACGGTGACACCCTGCAGACTGGTGTTGGAGCCGACACCCATCCGCGCGTAAACTGTGCAAGCGTGATACTGGTGTGCAGTTTCACCCACCCGAGTTTGACCCCTTCCACGATCTACGACATCATTCCCCGATGGTTCCCCTAGGTAGACTTTGATGATCAGTGTTGAGTTAGCGGTAGACTCTCTAGTATCCTGACCGGCCGCGCCTTCAAATTCAGACACCAACTGCAATATCACGTTTTGCATGCCCGCTTTACTTTCGATAGCATGTGGGCTGCCATACTGGCGAAAGTGGGCTGATGACTACGCTCGTCTCTGAGTCGGGGCGTAAAGCCAATTTCCAGTAGGGTTCCGTTGTTAACCACTTTGTTTAGGTGGTTATCTTTGTTATCCCGTGAACACATAGGGGAGCCGAGCCTAATATTGAGAAACCAGTCGTCTTTATCTGGTAACAACACCCACTTGTCATCTTACGGTGAAGGCAGTATATGGCTTGTTTCGCTTAATGGGTAGCGCTCTCAACATCGTCTAAGTCGAACAGTTTGCCCCGAAAGATGGGTATATTATCCAATTATCATTACGGTGGTGACTAGGGTGTACTTAGTGTTGACTACCGCTCTTGAGGTATCTACTATATCACCTAGTGCTCCAATCGAGAAAGGACTTCAGCAGCGTTTGTAAATGTTGTTTTTTCAGTTGCAAGGCAGCATAATTTACCATCTACTCCGGGCGTTCGAAACCCGCATGTGTCCGAGGTGGGAGATCCCCACATTGTAGCATTTTTTCACGGCCCTTTGTGCGCTTTCTGGTCATTTTATGTGGCGTTAAGCTGAGGGTATCCTATATTCGCGCGGGATTATGATTTTATATCTATTACCCGATATTATCAGCTCAGGGATGTTGCCCTTGGGGTTAACCTCTTATACTGCGAGGTGAAAGCGATTCAGTTCTACCGTCGTTGTATTTCTCCTCGTTTTCACCGCAACGGCTCTCAGTATAGTGGAAGGGTGATATATGAATGTTGTCGCGCCAGCTCCACCTGACCCTAGATGAATGTACGGCTCGATTCCGGTACTAGGTCCGGGTAACTTCGATGCATAATGACCGGTTGTTGTTGGTTTTATCTCGTCAGGTGACATACCGAGTGTCGCCAATGGCCGGCCGGAGCCTCAAGGAGTTTCTTCCGATTTGTTGATTAACACCACTGTGCCGCTTGAATCGTTCATCTTGAGTTCGGCTCCCAGGGTTTGAAGACCTCATCGCTTAAAGCGCTGAGCACACGCTGTAGTAGGCGGTCAGTTATCTGGCTCAGCGAGTTCCACTAACGAACAGCTTATTGTTGCTGGCGTTGATGTTAGTCCATTCGCGGTAGGTAGGTGATGCTCGCCGAGTCTGCGACTTCCGAGTTGACCCGGACGTATTTATCGATCAGCGTCGTCAGCTGAAGCGAGCCTCACCATTTCGTTATTCCTGGAAGTGTTATGTACATGTTAGAGTATATATGCTCATTATATAATAGTTTTAAAATGTATTCCCAAGGAGGAGCATCCTGCGCCAAAGGGGAGATGTCTTACTCCTGGAGTGTTTACCCTAAACTGGACATAGATTTCTCACCCATGAAGATCGCGGTTGCTGATGGGATGTATTTCAACGCCAACTTTTAGATGTGTTCAGCCTGTATAAATTTTAGGTGACTAACGCTTAAAGGTAGTTCATGCTTGGTTCAACAACCCGATGCAGTTCTGGCAGAATCAACTCAACTTGCAGCGTGTGAATTAGCTACACTGTGACACTTGGTGATATTGTTACTTATTTCCAGGGTGTTGGGGGAGCAGTGGAGTGTATCAGGGTCAGGAGGTACAGGGATACCCAACCAGCAGGCTCTGACACTGAGATGCAGCTACACTGTGACAACCTGGTGATGTTGCTACTTATTTCCAGGTGTTGGGGAGCAGTGAGTGTATCAGGGTCAGGAGGTACAGGGGATACCTTAACCAGCAGGCTCTGGACACTGAGATGCAGTTACACAGAAAGGACACCTTGGCAGATATTGTTACTTATTTCCAGGTGCTTGGGGAGCAGTGAGTGTATCTGTGGCCAGGAGGTACAGGGATACCCAACCAGCAGGCTGGCCTGACACTGAGATGCAGTGTGCCACACTGGTGACACCTGGTGATGGGGCTGTTACTTATTTCCCAGGTGCTGTGAGTGCAGGACTGGCCCCAGGGTCAGGGAGGTACAGGGATACCCAACCAGCAGGTGCCTCCTGACACTGAGATGCAGCTACACCGTGACAGATGATGCTTGTTACTGATTACACATGGAGGAGGGTGGAGGGCAGCTCTAGAGTGAACATAGTCACTGGATCGGTGCCTGCCTCAGACAGCTGTGTTCCTGACCCCTGGCAGAACAAGGGCTTGTTTGTTGGTGACTACACCTCCTCCATCGACTATCCAGCTGCCTCGCCAGTCATGTGGACCTCCAGCTATGTCGGGATGTACAGGTGTGAAGTGTTGGTGCTGTCAGGGCTGGGCTTATGCTGATGTCACTGCCTCTTGTGTTGAGTAAGTATCAGATGAAAATTCAGCTTATTAATCAAATGCATGTGAAGCATATGAATTATGCTAATAGTGTTAATCCAATTTAAAATGAAAACAACTCATTTCTGTGTCACTCATGTATTAATAGAAAAAAACTAGTGCAATATTAATTTGAAGGATGCAGTGCATCAAAATGTAAATAAAATATTAAGTAGCTCAGGTACGAAATGTTTGCATCATTAAGTAGAGTATACAATGGGGTTCTGGACCACTTTCAACCAAAAGCCTCTGCAAAGCCTTATTTCACAAGTAAAAGGCTTTGGTCGGACCCCTTAGCTCTTGCTGCTACCATTACCCCTACTATGAAAAAAGTTTGGGACAACAGCTGGGCCTCCTAGCCGCCACCGGGTAAGGTGGCTGGAGGTGTTGGTATCCTGGGATTGTTTCTATAATAGCTCCACGTATCGCATATGTCATGCTGACATCGATGAAACAGTTTAATGTGAATCGCCATAATCTATGCACTTTGGTGTTTGTAATAAAGGCTTGCTGGGCTTTTTTCACCCCTCTCTTGTTCTATGTACTTTTTTATCATCCCTCTGATAGTAGACTTACGAGAGACTTGGATCAATCTCTTGTTTCATTTTATTATATTTTGTGAGTTCAGAGAGAGGATTGAACTAAATTCCTCCCTCTGAGATCTTACTGTCAGTGAGAGTGCAGTAGAAATAATGGCCACTTACTGTGTTCAGCTTTGCTTCAGCCAGAACCCTGATCTCATCGCGGTTTCAATGCCTTACGATGCAGTCTGCTGATGCAAACTTAAGCACTAACCCTAACACCCCTGCCACCCCAGCTGTTATTTCCCAATACCTAGCACTACGGGTAGTAGCCACGATGGTAGCTAACAACCCAACACCTGCCGCCCCAGCCCCATGCTGGTTGCTATAAGGGCAGTATCAGCCCCGGCCCACCTATATTGAAAGCTCTATGGTACTTTTTACATAGTGCTTTACGGTGTCGCGTCTTGTTCTAGTTGGCGCTTTACACATCACATAACTGTCTTCCAGCGAACCCGCTTCACGGCTTCCAGGGTCTTCGCTACTCTCTTACCACTGGGTAGCAGCTCCATCCTATAATATATATTGCAAAAGATATTTTAATTGGGTTTCATTTAATTAGTCGACAACGTATTCTTGAGGCTTATAAGGTATAAATCCTTCTGTAGGAGAATAGGTGAGGAATGTAATAGGTAACTCTGCATCCACACTAAACTCCTCATAGTGGGGGTTATTATCCACCCATGGTAGGGGCCAATATGGGGTTATAGAACCCGCTGAGGGGTCAGGGTTGTATGATGATACGGAAACGCTGATACCTTGGCCTGGGAACTCCAGTGTACAGTCACCCCGGTAAAAAGTTGTTGTTCTGCAGGATCACCCCCTATGGAGACATCTATGATGAGCTGGAGCCTGGTACCATAGCCGGAATCCCTTTGTTCCCGTGAGCAGTTATACTTTAACCTCACCCCCGTGAGAATGCCCATAACATATTGGATGGCGATCTTAGTGTAATCGCTGTATTAGGGGCCTGAATGAAAACACCCGGGCCGGTACCGCTTATTCTTAATTTCAGAGATACATTACGTTCATTTTAATGTGATATAAGGTGAGGCGAAAGTGTTAAGTTGATTCATCCATTCAGGCTCTTTAAGATCTGATAACGTATCCGGGCCATACACGCTTGTCTTTTGAAGTGTAGGGATGTATAAGGTGTCTTCTCTCTCTCTCACCAGGTTGATCGCATCCCTCCGTGTCACCTAGGTCGGTAATCGTAGTGTTGGGGTGAAGCCAAGCATTTCATTGCTATAATACTATTACTTATATAATTTCCAACTGGTTTTCTGATAATAGTTCAGGGTGAACTTAATCCCCATGAAGTGTATTCGTTGTCAGGTAGGAAGATCTTGGTTAGTGATATAGTAGTTTCCACGCATCACGGCGACATTCCTGCAGACTGGTGTTGAGCCGACACCCATCCGCGAGACGCAAACTGTGCAAACGCGGATACTGGTGTCGCTTTCACCCACCTGAAGTTTGATCCCCCTTCAATGCATCTCGACATCATTCCCTCGATGGTTCCCTAGGTAGACTTTGATGATCAGTGTTGAGTTCCGGCCGGGTAGACTTTCTAGTATCCTGACCACGCCTTCAAATTCAGACACCAACTGTAATGTCACGCTTTGCATGCCCGGGCTTTACTCGATAGCATGTGGGCTGCCATACTGGCGACCAGTGGGCTGATGACTACGCTACGCCTCTGAGTCGGGACGTTAGTTTTCACGAAAGCAGGGTTCCGCTTGTTAACCACTCTCTTTGTTTAGGTGGTTATCTTTGTTATCCGTGGAACACATAGGGGAGAGCCGAGCCTTCCACATTGAGAAACCAGTCGTTCTTTATCTGGTATCAACAACCATCTTTAACTTTGTCATCTTCGTGAAGACGGTTTATATGGTTTGTTTCGGCGCTTTATCGTAGTGCTCTCAACATCGCCTGCTTCGCAACAGTTTGCCCCCGAACGATGGGTATATTTATCCACTTATCATTACCGTGGTGACTAGGGTGTACTTTAGTGTTGACTCAACCGCCTTTGAGGTATCTACTATATCACCTAGTACTCCACCGAGGGGACTTTCAACGCCGCTTGTAAATGTTGTTTTTCAGTTGCAAGGCGCATAATTTTACATCATCTACTCCGAGCCGCCGAAACCGCTGCGGTGTCCCCGAGGTCGAGATCCCCACATTGACGATTTTTTCACCCCGGCCCTTGTGCTTGGTCATTTTATGTGAAGCTGCTAGCTGAGGTATCCTATATTCACGGATTATGATTTATATCTAACACCGATATTATCAGCTCAGGTATGTTGCCCTTGAGTCCTCTCTTATACTGCCGCGTGGGTGAAAACGACTCGGTTCTACCGCCGTTGTATTTCTCCGCTTTCACCGCACGGCCTCAGTATAGTGGAAGGGTGACCCCTTGAATGTTGTAATGCTAGCTCACCTGACCTAGATGAATGTACAGCCTCGCACGGGTAATTAGGTCGGGTAACTCGCGCCTGTGACGGTTGTTGTTGGTTTTATCTCGCCAGGTGACATACCGAGTGTCCTCGCCAATGGCCGGCCGAGCCTCAAGGAGTTTCTTCCGTTGTTGATTAACACCACTGTGCCGCTTTGAGTCGCTTCATCTTGAGTTCGGCTCCCCAGGGTTTGAAGACCCCATCGCTTAGCGATGAGCACACGCTTCGTAGTAGCCGGTTGGCCAGTTATCTGGCTGCGAAGTTCCACTAACTAACAGCTTATTGTTGCTGGCGCTGATGTTAGTCCATTGGGTAGGTAGGTGATATCGCAGAGTGCGACTTCGAGCTGACCGGATCGATATCGATCGCTAAGGGCCAGCTGAACGGCCTCACCGCCGCTATTCCTGGAAGTGTTATGTACATGTTAGAGTATATATGCTCATTATATAATAGTTTTAAAATGTATTCCCAAGGAGGAGCATCCTCGCTAAGGAGGTCTTACTCCCCTGAGGTTTTAATCTAAACTGACATAGATTTCACCCATGAAGATCGCGCTGTTGCTGATGGATGTATTTCAACGCCCAGCTTTTAGATGTGTTCAGCCTGTATAAATTTTCGGTGACTAACGCTTAAGGTAGTTCATGCTTGGTTCAACAACCCGATGCAGTTCTGGCAGAATCAACTCAACTTCGGGCCGTGGTGGTGCGCCTACAACGGGTGTGGTGTGACATTGACCGCACACTAACGGGCGTGGACCGCTGAGTCAGTCTGTGTTCAAGTTCCACGTGGTACTACCAGGTCAGGCGATCCTTAAAGAAATCAGCGCCCCGCCCCATACAGGACAATGCATGGAACCCATTAAACAACAAGTACGATAGGGCGGGCCTACTTAACGTGATTTGCAACGACCAACTAAACCCAAGACGGATTACGCTTTCGGGCCGAACCACGGTTGGGTATCCCCATCGCTCACCAAATGCCCTTGTGTGGAAGCCAGCAAACTGCTGGTGAAAGATTGGGGATACAAGTCGATCATCTCTTCACAACCAACGAGTGGGATGACCGTTACATGGCTTTCAATGCCAACAAGGAGTACAGAGTCTGGAGGTTTGATCAGGGAGGGGCAGCGGATGACTGGAAAAAGTTTATGTTGACACGCCGAAAGGGTTTACTCGTACCGCACTGAACGCTTAAACGACTTCGATTCAACGACGCAGGGCTGTGTTGGGTGCGCAGGACGCAAACGCTCCAGTATTATCGGTAAGGGGACTGCTTACGACGCCAGAAACAGTTCGCTGCCAACGCTGAGGATGCTATCAATGCTCCAGTTGATCTCCCGAAAGTGCCATCAAACGCTACCAAGACGGTTGGAATATGCCAGGTCGAAAGTAGACTACGTCTTCGATGTGGGGCTGTACATGGCTCCGAGTGATATGCAACTGAGGGTAAAAAAAGTAGTGGGCTACAACAACAAAATAGTTGTAGCCACGGCGGACCAAAAGTTGGGCCAACCTCGATGTCAACATCCCCTACGCCCCACCACCCACTAACCGTGAAACGGGTATAGTGGCGCCACCCCTCGAGCCTAGGGTTCAACTAACCCTGTGGGGTCACCCCCACAATCCAATCAGCAGCACATCGATCGTAAAACAGCCCTGGTGGTTGGTGGGGTAGCTTTGGGGCTCATTTGGTTAAAAATTTCTTAGCCGCTACGCGACACCAGACTCCGCCACGGCGACCATGGCTGCCCACAGGTTTTGACTAAGCCACGCGGCAGTTTTAGCAAGAGCCCAACAACCACGGTGACGATGCTACCCAGGATGCCGGCAGGGCTCTCGCAGCCTTACTCAGCCAGTTTAGCCAGGGCCTCCCCGAAGTTTTTTATCCACTTTGACACCACCTGTGGGTGTTGGTGTTGGTGCAGGCGTGGGGCTACGCTACCCCCGTCAGTGACACCACCAGGGTTGATATGATGAAGCCCAATGCAGTCAGAATGCTGGCGATGGTGATGCCTTGCTCTCGAACAGGATCCAATCCTGTCAGCTAGCGTGGTGTCTTCATTTAGGACTCGATCGATGGTTTCCGTGACTCTACTCGATCTGGGATCGAGGGTTTCCTGTTAGAGGAAGCGGATTCCAACCGAAGTCCGCCTCGCCTTCCAAGTTTTTATTCTATCCTCGATAATGACGCTTCATATCACCATCCGCTTTCGGTGAGTTTTATTTTCTCGCGAAGCCATGTGCTCATCGATTTCATTAAGTTTCCCATGTTGTTCACGAAGTTCTCCGCGCATGTTTCTGTATGTTTCGCCTAGGCCTCGCAGTTCCTCAGGGGAAATTCGAGACCCGCAAGGGTTTGTCATGGTAACGTGGTCAATATTTTCTCGATACTGTCCGACGCTTTAGCATCGCTAGGGTCATCGCCTTTGGTCTGGCTGCTTGCAGATCTTAGACGGCCTTCGGGAAGTTTTTGGTCGCTTCGCCGTGAATCTATGAAGCCTAGTTCATCACGGATCAGCTGGACCCCACCAGGGCTTACTGGTGAGTGTTGACAAAGCATACGGCTTCCCGCCTTTTATGATATCGACTCCTCGGTGAGCCTTCAATCGCAGCGGCGCTCTTCTTATCGACGGTAAACTTGGCATAGTCCCTTCCCAACGGCTTGATGTTGTCTCTATTTTCAACTGCGCTTGTAATAATCGGGTTTCGACAGCAGGCTGTACAAGTTCAGTAATTTAATGGGTAGTGAATGAGGTGTCATCCTCGAATGCCTGGGCACTATCATCCCACATATCATCCATAGGTATGTACTCTGCCATTATTTAGTATTAAAATATATTTCATTTATATAACAATGTAACGGTAGAAAACTAGATCCTTTCAGAAGATCAAGAGAGCCTCTAGATGCCAGAGCTGCGCCAGTCGGGTGACCATCACCAACAATCCCAGCAAGATAGACCAGAATCAAACTCTGCTGGTTAGATTTCCAAACCTTGGGAGAATGACCTCATTGTACCAGGCACGGTTCGACTTGGCGCTCAACCTCACGCTGGACCTCCACCAATCCACAAACGGAGCTAGTGCGAACGTAGGTCGAGCCATCATCAAGAAAACCACCATCAAGATCAGCTGTAACGAGGTGCTGAGCATCGACGACAGTTTAATGCGGTTTCACTGCTACGGGATCTCTGGAAAAGCCGAGGGAGAACGGTCAATGACGCGGTACCAGGGTATCAGCAAATCAACCCGGTCGCCAAGATAGGGTATGCCTTCACGCAAAGACCAGCCAGACAAGATCACAGACGGTGAAAAGGCCATCGCCAAGCCGCATCGGAACCGGTTCTGCGGCCGCCGACTTCGAAGTTGTTTTCACGGACACGCCGCCGCTTTTACCAGGCCGCGCTGGGTGATAGGCTTGAATAACGAAGCTAACGCTTAACGACTACAGCAAAGTAGTGCGACGCATTTAACGGTGATGAGGCCAGTTACGCCTATAGACAACATCTCTGGAGTTCGACATGGTCACTAGCCCGAGCTGGCCAGGCAGGTTCGAAGCCAGTACTCTGGGAAGATGGCCATCCTGTAACGTAATCGCGATACTGAGGCATAGATCAGTCGCGGACGGTGATAAGAGCTTTGACACTGTGTGGAATATCAACCTGAACGCAAGCCGGGCGCCGATCGATGAAAGGCATCCTGGTCGCCCCCGCGGAGGATTACGAGCCGCTCCGAGGGATAGTGAGAAGTTTTTCAACCCCGAAGATTGAAAAGGTGGAAGTGACCATCGAGGGCGCCTAACCAGTTGTTCAGTCATGGTATGAGGCCATACCAGCAGTGGATGAGATAAAAAGCTACCAGCCAAACAACACCACATAACCAAGGACCTGACCTATCCTCCGCGAAGATCGGGTGAATACCTGACCACCAAGCACGCCTCTATGGTTGGACATGCGATCCACAGATGATGATAAACTGCATGGTAGCCGCCGCCGATAGACAATGGCAGCGAGGGGATAACCATCCAGATTACCAAAAGGCTCAACCCGCTGGCAAGTTGAAATTATATCTGTAACGCGGATTATGGACGCCAAAACTTAATATAGACAATGGGAGATTCGGCAAGCCATTTACTGATTTGTTCCACGTAACCTACACACTGTGCCATAGTGTGCGGCAGACTGGCTGTGGGAAGACCGCTCGCGGTTGGATATGTTGGAGGGTACTACAGGGATGTGTTTGATAACATCGCTATCATGTGCCCTACTCTGAGCATGAATAAAACGCATTAACGGAAAGACCTTTGGGTGATGACGACCCGACGCATTACAGAGTCGAAACCGACCACGCCTGCAGGACTGGTTGAAAGCTTACCATATGAAATTTAAAGGGGAGTCGACGCTGTTCATACTGGATGACTGCAGATGTTTAATCGCGTAGATAACAAAAAGAGAGACATGCTATCGCACCTGGCCTTCTCCGCCGACACGCAAATCACAGCGCATGGGTACTGACGAGAAGTTCAACTCGTGTTGAAAGATCTCAGGAGCAGACGCCATGGGTGGCCTTATTTCACTGCAAGGACAGGGATTCGCCCTCAAGAGTGTTTGAGAGAGAACGATGTGATGAGTAAATTAGAACGGAACGGTGAAGAAACAGCTCGCTGAAACTAAACACGCTTAAGCTCGTAGGCTCAAGACCGATCAACCAGTAGCCTATAGGGTGTTTTAGCTTAGCAATGCTTAGTAATGCTTTAGCAAATGCTTAGCAAAGCTTAGCAAATGCTTAGCAAAGTGCAAAGCTTAGCAAAAGCTTAGTATAATGCTTAGCATTTAGTTATAGCTATGATATTTGAAGTGTTCGTCGGTGCAACTTAACCTTTATTTCGCTGTGTTTTGCCTGCATCGGGTATTATATTGTTAAAACTAAAACTTACTTGTTACATTATAAGATGGAGTGTGAGGAATTGCTTTGAACAATTGTTGGTACCCCAGTCACCCCAGGTGGATGATGATAAGTTTAGAGAAACTGGTGGCGCTATTGTTGGTGGCAAAGCCAAACATTACTTTGGAGACTACACTCATGATAAAAATTCACAAAATGTCAGCCAAGAAATCGATAAGCTGTAATGCCTAGATAATGAAGTCCCCGCTCGGAGCAGAAATGACAAAGACAATAGGATCGACTATGACCCAGATATACACTGGTATTGCGGCCATACTTCCTTCCCATCCCCCAGAGCTCGAACTTTACTTGTGGGAAGACTCCTCGAAAGACCCTTTATCGAACACTTTGAGCCTCTATTAGCTGCGAGCTGTACCACAAATATGGTATGTTGTTAGCCCCAGTGACGGGCGGCGATTATTACAGCAAAGCATTGTCAATTTGAGAGGAAAAATAATAATAATAGTATAGATGGATGCTGCACAGCAGGAGACACCAACAACTGAGGAAACCCCCACGCTGGGGAAGCTCCCCAACAACTGAGGAAACTCCTAAGGGAGGAGACCCTTCACAGTGTGACTTCAAAGTTGGGGGAACCCAAACCCTGCTACAGTAACCAGGCAGAAGAATCCTAAGAGAGTAGCTGCCGGTAAAAACGTGGTGTAAACCAACATAAAATTATCAGGGGTGACTCACCCGAGCCGAATTTTGTTAGTTGTATGCGCAACTGCCGCCGCGGGCTATCCTGCTGGTTATATATACATGCATACAGGAATCCCTAGGAGGGAGATTCCGGGAGGGAGACCCTCACAGGGATTCCCGGGAGGAAACCCTCACCCACAATTAGAGGTCGAATTCGCGCATATCATGTTATAATTTAATATTTTATATCATATACATAATGTCTGAGGGGAAAACGTTCGTCAACGACGCATACCACGCCACCGTGGTCGCCAGTCCAGCCGTAGGGTACGCCGGGTTGACCAAAATGGTGCTTAAACAACCAACTATCAAGCTTAGATTTCAACCTACAGGATATGGGTATGCTCATAATGAACCTTGGTATGGCGATGGCCACAAAAGACATCCTAGTAAAACAAGGGATACTACCTGAAAATATTATGAAGTAAAGATGGCCACGATAGCTATGATGGTCGGTGGTGTTAGTGAATGCCCTGGCATTTTCCGAGTAATTTCCTCTCGAAAACTACGAGAGTCACACGGGCTGAAATACAGGCAGAGAGGAAGCCGCACGATCTCGCTTATTGAGAACTTTACAAACAGCACAGGCTGAGCACGCTTAAAAACGCCCAGAGGATCGATTACATTAACGAACAACTCAGGCGTGAAAACCATGCCGCTCAAACATTCCCACGCATGTCGTAACTTAACGCAGCTTAAAGAATACTACTTACTAACTGGTAAACGGTTGCAAACCACTCAATAAACCCACACTCGCTTCAGTACTACTACACCATCCAAGGGCAAATGGACCGTGAACTGGGCTTCATAGCTGGGTATAGCAGCGACCGCGTTGGTTGCGTAAACAATTAGACTAAATACCCATATAAGTATGCTAAACATGAGACCTGCTCCATAACCGATGCGAATACATACTTATGGGGAAGACCGAGGCCTGTGGTAGGAAATGCAGGACTCAGGGTACTGTTGTTTCCACATGGGAAGCCCTAACTACGCGGTGTTCTGTGTGCGGTATAGGGTTAAAGGGCACTACTGTTCATGTAAAGCTCACGGGCTTAACGTAGTCAGACATCACCTCATCTACGAGAATAAAAAGGTCTACATAAAAGAACGAGGCTAATTTCTCAAGATAGATCCCAATTAGAGATTATACACACCCCACGTATAGCTATGTTTTGTGGAAATTGAGCCCAGGGAAGGTTGCCTGAGCAGCTGGCAGATGGATGTGGGGAAAGTATAGATATTAGTGTCCTCAAACCCATGATTATTAGGGAACTATATAAGGGTGCTCGTTTACAATCATTGTAAAAGTAGGGTTTGATGTGCCATGGGCTGGGCACACTTGGAATTACTTTGATGGTGGGCGAGTAGATGTGCATGGGGATATAGATATAATCTTGTTGACGACTCATTGCAAGTAATACAAAACACTCTACTATGCTGCACATATTCGGGTGGGTTGAGGGAATAATCGATAAGGTGTATCTTGATTTTTACCCACGGTGGGCCAATTAGACATTGGTTCTCTTAGGTGTGTACGCAATTATGACCACTGTTGGTGAACTTAAGCTGGTCGCCAGGCAGAGAGGTGTGGATCGGGTATTCTCAACGCGAAGCCAGCCTTGTTGAAATTATTTTAACATACAAAGAGCCTCCCCACGGTAAAACAATTAAAAGCTCAAGCAAAACAGCTTGGGCACGGGTTATTCAAACCTGGGAGAGCCGGTTAAGTCGCAGATTGTTATCACATGACCCGTGGGCAAACCTCCCACTGTAAAACAATTACAAGCTGAGGCACGTGATTTGGGGTTAGGGGATATCCCTAATGAGAAGCCACAGCTTGTAGAACTGTTTACGGCAGAATAGAGCTACGAATGGAGCTACAGTTCGTTACTACCACTGAGCGGCTGTGGCAGGCAACTGATTTGAGGAGGCTGGGCATGCATATTGATAGGAATATAAACATTACTGATATGAAGCCTCCTCATAGCTGATAAAATAAACCAGGAACTAAACAGTCTAGGAAGTATCAAATTTCAAATCACAGTGAAAATGTCGCTCGATAAGCAAAAGTGGGGAGGTGTCACTGAGTACGCTTCAGCCTTTACTTCCGCGGGCAAACAACAGGTCGCGGACCCATATAGAGACCATTGACGCATCAATCGATACCAGTTTTCAGCAGATAATGGAATACCTAGAACGCTACACACACCTGGGGTCCGGGTGGACTGTAGATAAAATCGATAATGTCTATCTAGACATAGCTAACTTCACGATGCCGCTCAGAGGCGGTCATACCTAGACTTGCCTCCCTACTATAGGAAAAACATGCCATGGTCAATGT
Organism: Haliotis rubra; assembly: GCF_003918875.1. NCBI lineage: Eukaryota > Metazoa > Mollusca > Gastropoda > Lepetellida > Haliotidae > Haliotis > Haliotis rubra. The sequence goes on along the minus strand of NW_025765525.1, from coordinate 75,063 downwards.
TAAGAATAGGAGGAGATGATTGCCTGAGGGTAGCTATCAGGTCAGCCTTGTTTCCAGCTGACACTCATTCAGACAGGCTTTCTAGCTATCCCCAAGACGATGGGCTCTTAACTGGGATGGTATAGATGAACCAACCCCCATATCCCAGATCACTAAAATCGAAAAACAGAATAATCTAGCTATAAATGTCTTTTGGGCACGAAGGTAACACAACAATAGTGCACAGGGTCAGTCCGTTGGGGCCCCTAAGGGGAAACCCCTTATCAATATATTCATGATTCAGCTGAGGTGACAAGTATCACTACACATGGATAAAAACACTTTAGCAGGCTGTTGTATGACCAATCAGCACACAGAGAAAAGACCCAATTTCTTGCGTCCGGTGCCTACATGGCTTCACACGCGAGCTGATTTATTAGTATCCCAATCGAGGATTGCCAAGGTGTGGGGCAGACGGCATAATACAGTCGACATGCCTAAAGAAGGTGACAATATCCTAAAAAATCTCGGCAACCACAAGAACCAAATGTCTGTGCCTTATATCATATCACCGACTTTGAAGCCTTGGTTAAACCAGTTGAGGCTGCTTGTGGGGCCCCTAAACAGGTGGGTTGTTGGGGACTCCCAATACTCTACCCACAGGCGGGGTTGTTGGGGTACCCCAACCACACTCAAAACACAAGAGCATGAAGCCTGTGGGTTTGGATACATTGTCGTCCGCTGTGATGGGGAAACGAAAAAGCTCGGTAGTGTATAGGGGGCCCTGACGGCCGCGCTGAAAGGTTTCTAAAGTGTTTCGCGGAAGAAGAAAAATTATTAGAAATGCACTGTATAGAGTCAGCCCCATGCGCGCATGACCCGAGCCGACAGGCTAGCCTCACCGCCTGTAGCACTAACTGTCACGCGTGTGTGACTCACCACTGAATGGTGATTCGGTGAGAGATCACTGCCACGCAACCGTAAGTATAGAGCCAGAGCGCTAGCGTGTAACCTCAAGCTTAGAATCATCCCTAAGACAATAAACATCCCGTGGTCTTTTCACAACTCTGAGAGGGCGACTCACTCCTTAATCATGCAGGCCATCGCGTAAAAATCGATGGTAATATAACGCATCCCTTCAACAACATGGAGAGATACATCTCCTTCAGCTTAAACGGCCTTAGGTTCATAGATTCAGTACAATTTCTATTGTCTTCATTAGACAGTCTGGTCAAGACCAGCGATACCTTCCCTATCACCGACCGATACACAGACGGCGGTGAGGACTAGACCCCTGCTTATGAGAAGGGTGTGTACCCCTATGAGTACATGGATAGTTGGGTCAAGTTCGGCCGAGACCAGACTACCCCCATCAGAGAATTTTACAGCAATCTGACCCGACTCAGCAATATCCCAAGATGATTACTCACACGCTATTAATGTATGGAATAAACTGGGGTTGTAAGAACCTTGGGATTATCCACCGACCTGTACTTTTGAGGACAGATGTACTGCTGTTAGCCGACGCGTTTGAAACGCGTTTAGGGGCGGACGGTTCAAGCAGTATAAACTCGATTCCCGCGATGGTATTACACCAGCCCAGGTCTGTCGTGGGATGCCTTGCTTAAAAGACCGGAGTTAAGTTGGAATTGCTTGCAGATTTATGACATGCACCCATTCATTGAGAAAGACTTGCGAGGTGGGATCTCCATGGCAACCAAGCCATACGCCGAAAAGCAAATAATCAATCGTTATGGGCTACTGACCCTAGCAAGCCAACCAATCACATTCTCTACCCTCGACCTTAAACAACCTGTATGGCTGGGCCATGAGCCAGTATCTACCCACAGGGGGTTGAATACGCCTCAGGAGGTCGATGCTATGAGCATCGCACCAGATTCGAATAAAGGTTATATCCTCGAGGTTGACTTGGAATACCCCAAGGCATTACACATCACACAACAGCTACCCCTGGCCCCTCGAACGATGAGGGTTAACCCAGACTGGATGTCTGAGTACCAACATAACTTATTAGGTGGGCGGGTGGCGGACGTTGAAAAAACTCGCGGCCTAACTTAATGAATAAGACCAAGTACATCGCTTCACTATCACAACCTACAGCTGTACCTTGCCGCTGGGTATGAGGCTGACCAAAATACACAGGATGCTCGTGTTCAACCAGAGCCCTTGGATGGAGCCTTACATCAGAATGAACACAGACCTCCGAAAGCTTGCAACCAGTGACTTTGAGAAAATCTCTACAAGCTCATGAACAACTCGGTGTTTGGTAAGACTATGGAAAACCTGGAGGAAACGCTGCGACCGCGGAAGCTGGTTCGGTCGAATGAGGAAGACAAGCTCAGGAAACTGATAGCCAGTCCGCATTCAACCGTAGCAAGATATTCACCGGCGACCTAGTTGTTCTACACATGAAGAAAAGCCACATAAAATTCAACCGCCTGTTTACGTGGGGATGAGCATCCTCGATTTATCCAAACACCTGATGTAACGACTTTACTACAACGAGCTTAAGAAACAGTATCACGACGACAGGTGTGAAGTGCTGTACACTGACACGTGGATTCCCTGCTGATGGAGATTCGAACCGAGGGATCGCGGTAGCGAGGACATGAAAAACACCTTGATTTGTATGACACCAGCGACTACCCCAAAGGACCATGCCATACAGTGCACGGTAAATAAAAGGTCCTAGGTAAGATGAAGGATGAGTGTGCTGGCTGGCACCATAGCCGAAGCATGATATAGGGTTGAGGCCTAAGATGTACCCATACTGAAGGCCGACAATGGTGAAACTCGAAGGCTAAGGGTGTTAAGAAGTATGTGGTGAAACAAACACATCAAACACGCCAGATTCAAGGGAAGCACTGTTCAAGACCCGTATCTTTAGGCATAAAATGAACACACTTAGAAGTGATGGCTATAAGATATAATGGACTGACTATAAACAAGACATCCCTGTCGCTAAGCCATATGGACACTAAACGCTGGATAGCTATTGATGGGATAAACACGCGACGCTGCATATGGACATGAGAAAATTGAACATGTCGGAATCAGAGAAAGTTTGAGGCTATTTCACTTCATAGCCCACGTGGGTACCTGGAAAGGAGCTAGCTTGTAGATAAGCTGGCTAAAATGGCGAAAGTACCCGGAGGAGGCCAGCGTGGCTTGAAAACAAGCCCTGTGGCAGATCTATTTGCCAGCACCACGCCATGCGTGCCTAGAAGGAGGTTCGGTATTAACATACCTAATAGCGTTCACCAGGCAGACCTACTGTTCCTACCCTACGACAAGAGGGTACAAAGTATGCCTTAACCGTAGTGGGACGGTAGCCAGTCGCTACAAAGGAAGCCGAGCCCTTGACCGCGAAAAGATTCGCCCAGGTAGCCAGAGGATTCGAACGCGATATACAAACGCAGTCCGGGCTGGACGTGGGCCAACAGAGCTGTAAGTTGACCCCGGACGGAGTTCATGGGTGACGATGTAATGTCACAACTGCTAGCCAAACACGATACAAAGGTCAGGCGTGGCACGGCTGGAGCCCATCGCAGCCAAGCCATAGTTGAGAGATTTAATAGGACTTTGGCTGGCTTTATTCCGACATCAGTATGCTAGGAGATGGCAACCCGGGAAACGCGATCGACTGAATGGGTAGCGAGGTTACCCAAGGTGGTGTCGACAATCAACCATGAAGTCACCCGGGCTCACTGATAAGAAACCGGCAGGCGCTTATCAAACTGAAATCAATAGTTGCAGAGGCCGGCTGCTCCATTGCGTGGGAAGGAGAAACAGATACCAGATAGGGCCCTAGTGAGGTATCTATACCAGCCGGGGAACACGAGGGTGATAGCGTAAAAGCGAGCCACTGATCCTATATGGTCAGTCAAAACTTTACAACATAGATAAAAAGTGGACATCAAAGACAGGAGCCGAGCCCTAACTTGTACTACTTGGAGGGATGGGCCAGGTAGGGGTTTGTAAGAGCGGAATTATTGATCGTGCCGTGACGGCACAGTGTTACTCTCCAGTCAACACGGCATAGCGGCAATCCGGGATACCAACACACTCCAGCCATACCCGCGGTGCGACTAGGAGGCCCAGCTATATCGTCCCAAACTTTTCATAGTAGGGGTAATGGTAGCAAGAGCTAAGGTCCGACCAAAGCCTTACTTGTGAAATAAGGCTTTGCAGAGGCTTTGGTTGAAAGTGGTCCAGAACCCCATTGTATATACTACTTCATTTGACCTACCTCAAATTCTCCAAGAATGCATTCTGTATATTTTTCATCTGAAGGGTTGATGAACCTAAAAATTGTTAACATAACTGTTTTTGTATATTTTCTGAAAGTTCAAACATCAGGTCCTGATTTGAGTGATTCAGTAATGGTAGTTATTTCAGTTCACTGTTTTGTCCTGCTAAGAATGATGCATGATATCATCAGAATGGAAAATTGTATAATTTTCTAATTTGGCCAACTAGAGGCATGGAAGTACATGTCCGGGGAAAGGGGAAAAGGCACCAGGTGTTAGATCTAGCAGTTGACAACAAGCATGATGTAAGAAGTGCTTTATATAACGCATGCTCTGTTTAGCTACATAAAGAAAGCTCATAAAATATGTATGGATGACTCAAACATAACATCCCTTTTTCCGTTAAAGTTACATTTTTGGAACAAAAGTCTAACAATATATCCATATCATAATTATGACATTAAATTCTTTAAAACATAAAACTTCAAAATTCTTTGAAACAACCATGTTATTGATTAAAGTCTCTTGGTACAGATATAACATGGTTCTCATTTACCACAATTACTATAAGGATATCAGCAACATATTTCACTGAACACAAAATCCACTCTACCTCTTCTTGTAACTTGTTCCTCTGTGAGCTTGACTGTCAGTGTAGAGACCCTTGGTTTAGTTGTACTTGTCTAACATGCATCTGCTTGTAGAGTCTTTGGAATTGACACAATGGGAGCACTGTAAGGTGCTCTTCTTGGAAACACAACTTCAGCATCTTTGTAGCTGGGAGAGCTTTCATGAGTTGCCATGGATACCATGAAACACTTTTAGGTCATGTTGATTTCTTCTGTAAGTGCTAACCCGTCTGCTTCTTCACAATGTATGATCTGGGAGTAGTGTATTATTCACTACTTCTGCTCGATCCAAATATTGTCCTCTGTCATCATGACACTACTTTCAGACTCTTATTGAGTCAAGTCTTTCTGACCACAATGATATTTCTGCTAAGTAGCCTGTCTATTCATCAATGAATGTCTGTCTCTGACTGAACTTTCAGACCTGAAAAGGGTGCGGCAACTGGCACAGAACACAACCTTCTCCCCCAAAAAGATTTGAGCAGGTGACTTCCTATCCCTTCAGTAGGAGAGTTTCTGTAGTCTAGAAGACCTTTGTATGCCTCTGTAGCCTTCTTCAGTATAGACTTCAAAGTCTGCACAGTCCTTTCTGCCTGACCATTGGATTGAGGAAACCTTGGGCTTGAGGTTACATGATTCAAATTATAGTCCTTGGCAAACTGTCTAAATTCCAAAGTGCTGTACTGAGGTCCATTGTCACTGATAACAGTCTCAGGCAAGCCATACTTAGCAAATTGGCTTTTTAGGTGACAAATAACTTTCTTTGCTGGATGTGTCTTCCAACGGTGACATCTCAGGCCATTTTGTGAAATAGTCTACTGTAAGTAGATATGAAGAATTTAGGCTTCTCTTGTCCATACTGCACTCCTTATAGGACAGGTCCTTAGTTCCTTGCTAAGTGTGCAACATGCTCCCCTATCTATAGCTTCCCATGTGACTACCTCAGAGTAATCATTCTTTTCTTGTTGCACGACAGAGTGGACAGAGTGTTATATCTTGAGTTTGAATTGTTTTCTGTATCATGGGAAAATCTGATCCTCCCACTAAGAAGCATAAGTTTTGTGCTCAATATAAGAAGATTTTTTCCATTTGGGACCCACACACATTGTGTGTTGATTGTGTGGAGTCAATGTTCGTGGGAGAAAGCGTGGTAATAAATGCTCTGGTTTATCTACTGAGGACTTCAATTAAACAGGTTGTGCCTGCAGACTTGCAGATAGGGATACAAATATTTCTACTGACCATGGCCCTTCCCCACTAAGAAACCTTGTTTGGATTGTTCCACACTCACGGCTCGGGCGGACTAAATCCCCGCCCTCAGCGGGCGGAGGATTTCATGGACGCTTTGTCCGATTCGGCATCTTCAGAAGAGGTATCACGAAAGCTTTTGGGTCAGCTTCCCTCAACTTGTTTGACGCCTCAGGGTGGTCCTAGGGTGGTTGTAGTTGATAAATCTGTCGCGATCCCAGGTTTTATGGCTTCCCCTGACCCTCGACTTTTTGGTTTCTAGGGCTTCTGGTTCATCTCACTCGGTGACAACAGTCGCCCGATTCACCATTCGGCTTCACCTGTGTTGCCTGATAAGTCTGTTTCTCCTAGTTTTTTTTTCTAGACGCATCCCGCCGGTTCATTGATCTTACTCTCGCCGGAACGGTCTAGTTCTCCTAGCCATTCGAGATCCCCGCGCGGGTTCTACTGCGAACCCATCTCACGAACCGATTGAGCGGTCCGGTTCACCCCAGCCAACTAGTTCCCTCGGCCAATCTGCTTCTAATGATCGAACTGAATCATGAATCGATTCACATGGTTGTTTCTGCACTCCTTCACGCTCGGATTCTAATCACCCAACCTGTTCACCAGGCTGAATCGTTTCACCATGTCATAGAGAATCACGTGTACAGATGAGTTCACCTATGCGTGATGACCCGTGTCAATTTGCTAAATATCTTGTTACCTGAGCAGCTACCATCAAAGCTCTTTTTTATTCTAACTGACAAATCAAGGTGGGCTTGGCAAGAACAGAATTGGTGGTCTTAAAGAGAAATTGCCTCTCTTTAATTCACTTTTTGAACTTTCAGATGAAACATTATTTCTTGGGTCCCCCATGTTATAAACATAGGTACCAAGACATCTCAAAAAAAGAACGAAAGGCGACATAATCGGATCTTTGTAGGGGATGCTAACCGAGGGGGACCAATTATAAAAATCTTCGTCAATGGTAGTCACCACATATTGCGGGTCTGACGAAGCCATGATAATTGCCCTAGGTTCACAAGATAAGTTAGCAGCTAGGGGGTATTACAAACGATCCAAGGAGTACAATTTTTAGTACCCTATATAATAACTACAGTAACAATAGCAAAACACAACAACGCCTTAACTAATGGAGGTGTACCCTATGGTCAACGACCAGTGACTAGCCACAGTATACCACAGAATAGTAAATCCAATAATCTTTATAAAACTAGGTGGCTGGAAAGCAGTGGAATTAGGGTATATTTAGCAGTAAGCAAGAAGCAGCACTATTCAAGCAGTGATATACTTGGGGGTACCAGCTAGCCACACACAAAACCCCATCATGAGCTGAGATGGCTTAATTAAAAGCGCAGAGTCTAATTGCGGCCAAGCAGCTCTATATACAGTTGCAATCAGACTAAGAAGATTGGTGCATAACTTGCCAGTGTATATTCCATAGTTGGAATATTACAATATCAATGTAACAGAACAGTTAACATATCATTAATCATTTCATAGTCAAAAGTAACTCACATATGTTGTAAATTAGGTGAATCACACTCAATGTGTTAAGCATTAAAACACTTGAAAACTCATCTGCATCTACTATTTTGACCAATCAGCTATTAATGAAATCAAATGCATGATTAAGATATATGTATCTGGAATGCTGATACAATCAACACATCACAAGTAAATATCAATCACATGGATATAAGAAGAAAATGGTAATAGCAAATATACCTGACATACAATCTCTATACATAGACAGTAGTATAAATCCATAAATCATGCAACAAGATGTCAATTGAACATAAACTGGAATCAATTCTTACCGAAGACACTTAGTACGTCTGAGTTGTTTAATGATTTTAGAACTGAGTCATTTCAATGTTCTCCTGTCTCGGAGGAATCTGTGGATAGATTAATCTGACAGTGTCCCTAACAGCAGCGGTTTGTGTTGCTGTTGTACAGGTGGTGGAGCAGAAGGTCTAGCTGAATCATAAACCAATATCGGGTATTGTACATTCCTATGTATCAGCGATATGCTCGCCACATACTCCTCATCCATAACCCCTGGTTAATCTACATGCTTTCACCCAAGATAAGGATATCTTCCTTGGCACTTCAACACTCCCATTTGTGATAGTATTAATCAAGCTCGGTTTAATCGGTCCCCATGACAGAATCATGTCAAATCTTACTAATCGTCTCGTTATCGAAATTGACTGAGGAACCATTTTGTTCCCATGCTTTTCAAATACATAGGACTTACCGGAATAGTAGCTAAGGTAACGTGAGCACATCTGGTTTTGAAGCAAGCTCTATTTCCAAATATGTCTTTGAGTTCCTCCACCTTTTCATGATAATGTAGATGGCTGTGGCAAATATAAGTAAAACCCCTACATAGAACAGTATATTAATGTCAAACATGGCTTTGATGTTTGCCATTGTATCACTTGTTGAAGCCCTTTATTGGAGTAGGAGTAGGTGGATTCCATCTCAAATGTCTGACCGAATCTCTGTTTAGAACTGATGCAGAAGCTTTTTCTAGATATGACTAGCCAAAATCAGGACACTAAGTCTTCTAGCAAGTATGCCTACATACATAGAGAGAATAATAAGTCCAATTAAACATCCATACATCAGATATGAAGTTCCCGATAGCCATTGTGTGTCCCCAAGATGGGAGTCCAGTTATTCATAAAGATAGGATCAGTGGGATCTGTATAAACTATCTTATTCTGTTTTGTTAACTCAACTGCTCTCCTCGCAGATTAATACTTATCTGTCTGTCGTTTCCCATTATTTTCGAAAAGGTGTGATTTTGCCACCTTAAATGCCGGAATATCATAACTAGCAGGTTGATCAGTCAGGAAATCTGCTACTTCTGCTCTAAGATCGTCAGCAGAAAAATAGTGTCTCAATAGTCCAACATTTAAAGGGTATTTGAAACTAGTTTTGGTGGTAGCCTCATGGCACCCTGTCAACCTTGGTGGTATCATCATACCATCACCATCCACTCTACAGTTGCATAGCAATGGGATGACACACAAACTACAGCCTTTCATCTGTCTAGTTGTCCCTGCACAGGTGTAAACTATGTAGGAAACACCAGATAACAGGAGATCACCTGAATTCAATTCATACATGAAACGACCTGCACCATTTGGAATAAACACAATTTCACAAGCTTCATGAACCAAGTCTATATCATTCAAGAACATAGCTAAGTTGCATGAAGGGTTATTGAAAGATCTTTGGGCTGGTAGATTGTGGCATTTTACGAGCATAGACTCATGAGAGCAGAGTTCATATTAATCACTAGTAAATTCTACAAATGTCTGGTCAACAGTTGAAATAGCAATGTATGGTGTTTTCTCACGAACAACTGTAGCATCATCAGAAGTATGATTTAGAGGAATGGGGAATGACTTTACTTGATAAAGCTGAGTATTTCTATCTTTGGATGTTACAGGTAACATCATAGTGACATAGATAATACTATCCCGTCTGACGTAATGCACTTTAGTAGCTGTGTAGTAGTATGGTAAATCCTTATGAACCAAATGGAAATTTGAGTACTTTTCACTTAATGCTCTTCTAATTTTTTATAGTGCTCGTCTTAGATGTCGAAATGGGATCAATTCTGGGGATAGTTCATTTTGTAATAGTTTATATAATCCTGTACTCAGACGGTTAATTTTCCTCTCAACCATAGTGGCAAAATGAAGTTCTTTCGCCACGAGCTGAGTCCAGTGTGCATACAATGCCTTGAACCATTCAAGCCTACCATATTCCATCTCTACTAGTTTACTCAGTCCCTTGTGGTTTTCGAGAATACCCTGTCTTAGACCTTCCATTCTATCATTAGCCTTTGCCATATATGAACCCATGTAGTTTTGTGACACGTTAAATGCTGATTCCTCGACTTTCATTCTCTTAGTCAAGATATTAATGTGTTGTCTGATTATGTTCACGTCACTGTCACGGGCAGTACCGAATAGATTGTGTGAAAATTCACCAATGAAGGGTAACAATGATCGCCTAGAGCGTGTTTGAGAACCAGGAAGTGGACCTTGAGGAATAAGGTTTTTGATGAGAGTGATCCCTCCACCAAGTCATGGAAAGTGTCATCATGTAACTTATATGTGAAATTCAAAATTGACATCATGTTTACATCACAAGCTGATCCATTCAATGTTGAACTAACATTAACGCAAGTATCCTTTGGAAGAGTAGGATATTTGGATAGTTTTGGCAATTCTATTGCAAACGTATGATACCAAGTCTGTTCATACGTCATAAGCCTTCCCATATGGCTGAAGGTAGTACCCCAATGAAGTCGATAGGTATCCGGTACGCATGTCGCCAGTGGTATTGAGTTCCACATCGTCAGAAGTGTCATCATCACTTTAATTGTGAAGCCGAAGGGTCCTGTAGAACACAAACATCCGAATAAGTTCCTGTTTTCAAATACTCTGTTCCTCTCCTAATCATCAAGTCAATATCTCTCTCAAATATAGGAATATTTAACAATCCCAATTGGTCGTCACCAATGTACCCTACAACATATCAATATCTCATAGATAATGTTTGTAACATTCAATTAACTGAAGAACAGTTACACTGTTCATACAGCCTTAGTTCATGAGAAAATAACACGCAGTACTCGTGGGTCAGTCAAATATTCCATCTAGAAGGCCTTGTTAAACTGTTTTAATCACTTAAGTCAGTTCTGTCCCAGTCATAGGTAGTCATTCCTATGTTAATCTCTTCTGTTCTCTTACTTTGGTCTATCCAAATAGATTGTAGCGTCCTTGTACTCAAAACGGCCTCTGACCAGGAAATTTTTTTTGTCTCCCATTGATGTAATTGGCCTCCGCTTACATTCCACGACCGATTTATAGGTCTTCACCCAGGCTACGAGACAGATCGACACTCCGTCCTTCGTCCCGAATGAATTCATCGTTAGTCTTTCGACTGTCCTCATATTTCAGCAACCTGAGGTAGATGCCAATCTACCCCACACTAGAGAGTGTCAGTCATCTCTAGACTCTTTTGAGCTTTTCCGTTCACGAATGCAGTCCTTCTGCTTCATAACAAAGGCGGTCTCTCTCCGCTACAAATTCATCAAGTCTCACTGGTGCGGTCTCTCTCCGCTAAAAATGCTCTATGGCCATAGGCGGCATATCTCTCCGCTTCATATACATCAATTCTCATAGTGCAATGCGGTCTCTCCGCTTCATATACATCAATTCTCATCCGCTTCATATACATCAATCCTCATAGGCGCGGGGCGACTTTTCCATAATCAATTCTCATAACTTTTGGGTACCCATATAAGTTGACACGTGTCATGATAAAGTGGGACTTAAAATATATCTTACTATCTTATACTCAGAGTTTCAGGAACATTTTCAACAGGAATCTTATCGTTTGTTCTTGTGCTTCCGTCTCGCTTTTCCTTTCATTGTTTTTCTGATGTGGAAGTCTTCCACTATTTCCGCAGGGAGAAACTCCTGTAAAACCCATTCACGTTTTGAGACACCTGCATATCGGACCTTATACCATTTTCCTTTGCGATCTGACATGCATTTCTCAATAGCTTCAATTTGTCTGTCCTCAGTTGCAGGACTAGATGATGTTTCATCAGCAATATCATCCTCTGACACATCTGTTGCTTCATGTGTGTCTGTACCACTTTCATCTCCAGAATTTTCTTCATCTGAAGGAGTACCTGTATCCTGTTTCGACATGATGACCTCCTCATCAGGAATCATCTCAGGGTCTAGCTCCTCATCGTCAGATAAATCCAACGGAGTTGCCAAAGGGCGAGTATCTGGACTGAAGTATGGTTTCAGTCTGTTTGCATGAATGGGTGATCTGATAAGCTTATCATCACCACATCTGCGTAACTGAAATGTGTGAGATGGATATTTCCATACCACATAGAAAGGTCCCTGCCAAGATTTATAGAGTTTTCTTCTAAACCCTTTGGCACTTTTGAACAGTAGAGCCAAACTGTGACTCCAACACGATATGGAGGCTCTGCTGACTTCTTGTCAAATTGTTGTTTGTATGCCTCTTGGGCAACTTTCACATTCTGATGAGCAATCTCTCTGGTAATCTCAATATTGCTCAGTAACTGTCTTAAATCAGTACGAGTTTTAACAGGAAGCCCATTCTTGTGAGGGTTCTAACACATTGTCAATTGGCATCCTGGGGTCCCTTCCAAACACCATAAAATATGGAGAGAAACCTGTTGAGCTAACTGCAGGGCTCATTCTGTAGCCAGCTAGTATGCTAGGCAACAGTTTTGGCCATTTTTCTTGTTCCTCATCACCATAAATCCTGAGTGTTTGACCAATAACACTATTCATGCGTTCAGCATGACTATTTGTTTCAGGATGGAAAGGGCTAGTTCTCAATCTGCCTATATCCAACAATCGGCATACCTCATTCAACAGTTTTGAGGTGAATTCCTTCCCTCTGTCAGTGAGTATACTCTGTGGGCATGAGTATCTGCTAATGACTTGATCATATAGCACTCTGGCCACTTCAAATGACTCCTTGCTTTTCAATGGAAAGCATTCAGGCCATTTAGAAGCTGCATCAATGCAAAGCATGATGTATTTGAATCCCTCAGGAGATTCCTTCAATGGACCTATCAGGTCGACATGCCACCTCTGAAAAACATCTACCACTGGTAGAGGTTGCAAAGGTGCTGGCTTTGGCGTGGATATATCTCTTTGATGACTGGCAATCCACACAAGAAGCCACCCAAGTGCGTATCCTTTCGTACATCCCATACCAGAAATATTTCTGTCTGATAAAGGCATAGCATCTTTCCACACCCATATGAGATGCCAGTAAGTCATCATGATAAGCATGCAGAATTGTGTCATACAATTCCTGAGGTATGGCGAGTTGTTTCACATAGCGAAGTTCTCTAGAACCTTTTACCCCTTGGAGCATAAAGATGATAAAGAATACCATCCTCCATGAGAAAGTCTTCAGCTTCCAATAGCACACGTCGTGCTCTCATCATCATCTGGCAACACATCTGATTCCAGATAATCAATGATGCGTTTGAACTTCTCATCAGCCAACTGTAGACTACGCAACTTAGTTGCTGTCAGACCAGTCTTTTCCTCCATATGAATCATAGGAGAGACCGATGACACTGTTGTGACTGCTGTGTCTCCTGTCGATTTTCATCATCTGACAACGACAATATCCAGTCCTCATCTTCAATGTCATCATAGTCATTTGCTGGAGAGGGATCATAATTCCCGTCTACCACTCCAAAGGCATCTGCATTGCCATGCTTTGCACCAGGACGGTAGATCACCTCATAGTCATACTGAGTAAGCAGCAATGACCACCTGGCTAATTTACCTGTAGGGCAGGTATCTCAAGGCAGCATGATCAGTGATAACCTGAAACTTATTTGGAGCAAGATATAAGTTGAAGTGTTTAACGCCTGTCACCAATGCCAAAGCATTCCTTCATGGTGATGTGGTATTGGCGTTGTGTTTTCTTCAGACTCTTTCCACCATATGCTATTACTCTCTCTCGCCATCAGAGTCATGCTGGCCAAGTACAAAACCCAATTGCAAAAGCACTACTGTCGGTGTACAGTATGAAGGGTTTGTTAAAGTCTGGGAAAAGCCAGGATAGGAGAAGATATCAGTGCTTCCCGTAATGTCTGAAACGCCTTGTCAGTCTCCCTCTGACCAAACAAATGGTATGTCCTTACCAAGTAGTGTATTCAGGGGAGCAACTATGTGGGCATAGTCCTTAACAAACTTTCTGTAATATCCACACAAACCCAAAAAGCTTCTCAGCTCTCCTACATTCTTAGGTTTGGGAAAGGATTTCACAGCTTCAATCTTATTGGGATCGGGGTCTTGATACCCTCCTTAGTTATCACGTGTGTCCCAGAAAGGCGACTTGCTTTAAAGCAAATTTGCATTTTTGAGGTCTTCAGCTTCAAGTTAGCCTCCCTCAACGTATCAAATACTGCCTTCAGATGTTCTAGATGTTCCTCAAATGTCTTACTGTACACCAATATGTCATCCAAGTATACCAAGGTGAACTTGAATGCCATAGACGAGAACAGGTTTGACATAAGATATGCAAATGAGCTAGGTGCTGAAACCAAGCCCATGGGCATGACAAGCCATTTGTAGCTTTTACCTGACGGAACCGTGAATGGTGACATCTTGGCTGTCCTCGTCAACAGGTAACTGCCAAAAAGCCCTTAAAAAGATCCAGCGAACTATACACCTGGAGCTTGTTGACTCCTAACGTAAGCTAAACTCTCGTCAATCACAGGTAAAGGCCATACCCTGAGGGGTTGTCAGGTAAAAATTAGCAGAAACCTGCAAAATTAACCTGGTAACATTATGATAGCATTTACAGAGATGTTTAAAGTTAAATATCTGCAAAATAACTTTGTTCTTCACAATTTTCGTGTGTTTTTTTCTGCAATTTGCTCATGATTAGTATTTTTGTTTTATCTGATCAAATATGTGTGTTTGCTAGTTATATCATATGCATATCAACATTTTCATATGTTCAAGAGCTATTATGTTATATAAGAATATGGTGTCTGCAACTGGATTTCTACTTGTGTAACACTGTTAATAGTTGGTTTGTTGCCTTCTGAGAGAACTAATGACAGCTAAAGTTTTTGTGCATATCAGTTTAGTGCAAGATGATTCTCAGTCAAAATCCATCTTCAGATAATAAGTTGTCTTCATCCATATCTGTATTTGTATTTGTCCGATTCTGACATTAGCTGATATTGCAGTGACATGCACTGGTGCATCTTAGTTGATTGACCCTGCATGTGCAATGAATACTGGCGCTAATTCTGATATTTGCAGCTAACACATTCAAGCACTGCTTTTGAGCTGCTGTGGTGTCCATCCAATGCACTATAATGTCTCCATCAATCCTCCAGCCATTCCCATGTGGAGAAACCACTTCTGCTTTTGTTTAAACAATACCGCCAAATAGCTGCCTGGTAGTTGACACATTTAATGTGTTTCTCACATGCACCCTCCATGGCGGCAAAATTGGCTGGATCTGTTGTGCGGACCCTAACAGCTCAAGCCTTAGTTTGTTGACGCCAAGTTCGGTTTGCCTCCATATAGCACACAAACAGCCGATTCACCTTCTCTCAACAGAGTTTCATTGGTTACAAATGATTTACGCAATTGTGCCATGCTGTGTCTGAAACCTTGGTGAGACTTTACCAATTTTAGACCCTTCACTTTGCTATGACCAACAAAAGCACTTGTTTAATCACATCCACTGATTGCATGTCAGCCTATGAAAGCTTCACACACATCACACCCAAGAGTAGACCCAATAGATGTTAGGCTGATGTACCGCGGTTCTTTGTTTTGTTCCCGCTTTTGAATATCATCTGTACAGGTATGAAATGGCTCACACCTATGGCAATTATGGCAACATCTGTGTCTGGTGACTTAAGTACTACTGAGCTTAGAACCATGGTTGGCTGCATGCGCTGCATGTAGAAGCTTCCTCGTGGTTGCAATACAGCTCATGTATGCATTCCGATGTTATCTGGTTTCTCTCATCATTGACACTGGAGTCGGTGACACTCTTTTTTGAACTGATGATCGATTTTTTTGATTCCTTGAATGAATGGTTGTCCCCAGCGATCCTTGTGCAGATGCAGTTCTATATTCTCTCTCTACATTCTTGATTGAAATAGCTTCGGTATGTGTCCACAACCAATTCTTGAAGAGACTCCAACACCACTCAGAATATAGCTGAAGACTAGCTGTGACAACTCCTTGTAGGTCATAGCTGTATCTAGCTTAAGTGCCAGTAGGACGGCCATTGCATCTATTATCCATGTACTATCACAAGGTACTACATTTTACAGGTTCAGAATCATTCTCAGTCTCTCTCAAGAGAGAGGATTTCACTGTTTTCACTAAACTACCCTCTGGTGTTGCAATAGAAAAGAGGAAGTGGTCCCCGGAGTACTTGAAGAGCTCTCGCTAGAGGTATGCTTCGCCTCTGACCAACCATCACCAAGCCGCCCAAAGAGTTCACGATGTTGATTTCAAGACTGACATGTTACCACTTGGTTTTCTTGTTTTCTTTACCAAAGAGGCAAAAGATTTTAAGTTTAGCCTTGGCAGAGGTGCATAGAAGTCTTTGTTTCCACTTGCATCTAATTGTTCTTTAACAAATGTCTTGAACTTCCTTTGCATGTGCATTCAACAAATCATCTGTTATTTCATGTCTAGCATTTCGCCAGATGCAAGATGACATAGGTTCTCTTCAAGTGCTGGAAATGGGTTGATCCAATTACTGATGCATTCCTCAATCCGTTGTACAACAACTTCGTCATCTCTAACACGCTTTTTTCCAGCATCCTTTGGTATTTGATTCACATCTGATTAAGTCTGCCCAGACATTTCACGACCTGCACGCAAATATTCACCACGATCAGACCGTAGAGAACCATCCACTTGAGGACTGCCCCTGGATTCAATGAGATTCCAATAATTCCACCCCTAGATTTTGTGTCTCGATTTGCAGTCATTTCAGTAGTTTGGTCTTGTGGAATACACCCAAAATACACTTCCTGTTGATCTTTGGACTGCAAATTCCCCTGCCATAAGTTGTGCATGTGCATCTGGGTGACTTTTTGGAATTGTTCATTGTGCATGTTCAGGATGTATGCAGGCAAGTATAGTGTATAATTTGTTTGGTCATATGCAGCAAACCATGGCATCATCTCTAGCAAACACACTTTATATGCAGGTTCCAATCTGCCTCTCTAGAAGACCGAATGAACTGCTGCAATAAGTCAACAAGTTCCAAGGTGGGGCGCTGTGGGCGAACTGGCTAAAGCGCCGGGCTAGTGATCCAGCGAGCTTGAGGGTGACGGATCGAGCCCACCTGTGACCGGGTGTAAAAACTTTGGAGTTAACTTTGTGTGCAGACTCTTTCAGTGTTGTCACAACCCCTAGTGTACAGTACACAACCCTGTGCACTTACAAGAACCCACGAATCAGTTGGTGCATGACCAGATGGTGGCCACATGAATACGCAGTAATGCAAACACCCAGTTGCGGGTACAGCAACGTGCAGTAACTTGGACAAAGTACTGTGACTATGTGTCCCAGTCCTCCCAGCTGTGAATGGGTACCTCGTAAGGATGGGAATGCCACAATAACTCCTCGGTCGCCTAGTGGCTACAAGAGTTGTATGATCCCCAGGGAGTTGAGATTGACAATACGATGTTACGTTGAGATTGACATCCAGTGAACAAGGGAAAAACAAAGCGCCTTTGTGCAGCTGAGCTGAGCTGGATATCGGGCGCCTATACAAATGTGTGTGTGTGTGCGTCGCGTGCGCCTTTACATGGACTCTGTCTTGGTCAACATGTCAATTTATCTCTCTTGTTCTTTGTTCCATTGTACAAATGCTGCCCATCAAAGTCTACCAATGCCCTCTGTAGCCAACCTATGGGCTCTAATACCTCTGTTGTAGTGACGACCCTCAAGTATTGCAACTGAATTTGTTGCTAACACATCTGACTCAATCAGTACATCTCGCAAGCCCACACTTCCAAACCTATGCCCAATAACTACCAGGAAATATTGAGTAGGATGGAAAGCTCCCATGCGCAATCACAATTCTCTAAGGTAGCATGCAGTGGTGAATGGTATGTTTCAAACGCTTGTGCATACACTGCCTGATTGCAAGTCACTAGCACTGAATGATTAGAATTACCATTGATAATATCAACAGTTTCCATAGATCTGTGCATAAGGATGTAGACGTAATTTAGATCTGTTGGTGGAGTATCTATCACAGGAAGGTACCCTACTGTAGTGTGTGTGGTAAAGGAATGACTTCATGCTCTCTTATTAGAGCATTGAAACCACACTGGCAAGGAGTGGCCTGAATGTCACAGCACCAAAACCGGATAGTAAACCATTGAAATATACGTGAAATACAGTAGGAAATACATGCCATGACCGGGTTTACGTGATGTTTTCAGATATTTCTAACTTCGGCATATATTTCATATGAATCTATACCTTTGAAACATATGCTCATCGTGACATTTCAGATGCACAAGCACCTCGCTCATGTATGCCCTGACCGGATTGTCGGGGATTCCAAATATGAATTGAAAACAGATACCCCGTAAATACATGATCATACAGTATTTCCAATGCATTCCCTTTGAATTTCAGTGGGTGCTGAAATTTCCGATTTCGATTCTAAGTTTACTCCGGGTTGGAAACATGTGAATTTACTTAGGTGGGGAAACACAAGCAAAGTTTCAAATTTGCAAATGTTTACACACCTTGTGACATTTATGTATCATACCGGATTTCAGGGGGTATGTATATGAACGGTTCATACACCATCATGTTACCTGTATTCAAGCAAGATGATCATATGCATCCATCATGTGAATTACTTGGCTCATGTAATTTCACTTTCACACATTTTAGTGCGTTTGAAATCAACGCTCACATGACGCCAATATTCTTATCACCAAAGAGCCTGACAAAGAAAGCTGTATTACTAAGCTAACAATTTCTGTATTAAGTTGCACTCGCCCTTGCTACCAGTATCAGTTACGCCTTGTCTGTGGTGTTGGCAAATCTTGTGAGGTGCATGTTTCGAGGAATTGAAAGGTTCAGTGGTGAACAAAGGGCGATCGCTGCCCCTTTGTCCTAGCAAGTGTCCCTAGCTGCCCTTAAAAGAATAGCACTTTGTCTCTTGGAGCACAGTCAAATATGCTACACGAACCAACTCGTGTAATTTCTTAAGTCTGTTCAGCTCTACGCATCACTACTGTACAATAATTGTGGCAGAATAATTTGGAATATTATTGCACTTGCTGTAATAAATGCCATACATAAACTTTAAAGTTTGTTTCACTAACGCAAAAGTAGTACAATAAGAAACAATGCCATATCAAATTATATATTCTGTGAGACATGAAATGAAAAATTTTTTTTATCGAAAGTAGCGATTATGACCGGATAGCACAGGCGGGTGCGTTCTCTGAGTATATCATAGACATGTTGGATCTCAGTGCCCTTTTGTGAAATTCGTCTATATTGTCCTGTTTAAATTGACGATCCATAACTCAGATTAGCAGTAAATATCAATGTAATCAATTGTGATGTCGCGATTGCTGTAAATTTCCCTGTCGAAGAAGTCATTCTCACAAGATGTATATTCCCTTGTTTGAGAAGATCTATGGCTATTACTTCCAGTGTTGCTAAACATCTTATAGGCCTTTAGTCTGACACAGGCCGGAGTGAGTGAGTGAGTTGAGTTTTACGCCCGACTCAGCAATATTCCAGCTATATGGCGGGCGGTCTGTAAATAATCGAGTCTGAACCAGACAATCAAGTGATCAACATCATGAGCATCGATCCTGCGCTAATTGGGAACCGATGACATATGTCAACCAAGTCAGCGAGCCTGACCACCCGATCCGATTAATTAAAGTCAGCTTTTACGATAAGCATGGGTTGCTGAAGAGCTATTCTACTCCCCGGACCTTCACAGGTCCACAGATCTGGACATCGCATGTTCAGGTTCTGATCTGACAAGGGCTGAAAATATCATTCCGACATGAATACAATATCTCAGTGTTTTCCTAAGTAAGTGAGATCTTTCTACAACATTGGAAATAACTCTATCGTTGTCCTTCTGATATTCCCCTAACGAAAGCTCTACCCATTTAGGGTACAATGTGTAAGTTACAGAATTCTAGGGAATAGTCCTAAGACTTTTCTACTTTGACCAAGATTCTTCGAACTTGTAACAGTCGCTTGAGAAGATCAAAAGAGAAAAGGGTAGTGCACGCATGTATATGACGGACGTGATATGGAGAACGCTCAAGAACTTTATAAATACAATAATAGAAATACCGGTTATGTTTAAACGCGACCTTCAATCTTGATAGCCAGAGGGATTATTGTGAGAGATCGCGAGTATGTATCATCATAAACGGGCCAAGATAAAAGTACATGTCATTCATCTCCACATTATATCCCTTTATAGACATCGACATCAAGTTGTTACAGGTAGGGCAAACACTTTATTCTAAAGTATCTGCCGGTTTCACGCTTACATACATGTGTTCAGATTATCGAGAAAACTAGCGTATAATTTCTCCTCCATCACACCACAGAGACCACATAATCTATCATATGGCCTTTGATCACACATTATAATTGTATAGATACCCAGTGTTTATTGATAGCTTATGAAGCAACTTTATCAAAATTTTACAACCGACAGT
This sequence comes from Haliotis rubra, assembly GCF_003918875.1. Lineage (NCBI taxonomy): Eukaryota > Metazoa > Mollusca > Gastropoda > Lepetellida > Haliotidae > Haliotis > Haliotis rubra. The sequence goes on along the minus strand of NW_025765525.1, from coordinate 54,613 downwards.
ATCATCTGCATTACTCTCTTTACATAAGGTGAAATATCACAGGGTTGTCATGGTAACGATAATTTGGCATACTATTTATTGTGTTGTTCTTTAATCTGTGATTATAATTTAAACTCAGTTTTGACGGAGCATATTAAGAAAAGAGAAGCTGTAAAACTAAAATGAATTGGTGATCGAACCTATAGGCCTTTGTAAAATCGAAGTTTCAAGTCACCTACATAAAACCTGTTTTCATGCTAAGTATCTGCTAATCCTCAGGTAATGATTCCACCATATCGCGTGGGCATGTGTTTGTGAATCATAATCAAATAGTGATGTTACAAGCAGTCCATGCCAAAGCCAACAACACACATGCAAACAGGGCGAGCTACCATTATAAAACAGCTTGAGCATTCACATGATCTTTGCTAAAAATAATTTACAGTAAATTACAGTAAACAGGTTATTCTTCATATCATAGCTTTCAGTGATGACTGTTTTTCCATCGACATGTATGAGGATGTTTTGTTACAGTCATGATTATATGTGAATCATCACTGAAATGCAGTTGTGTATTTATCATTTGTTTATCAATTATTTTAGAAAAACACCAAATACTCTGATGTATGGTATTGTATCAATGCAGCTGACATGTATAAAATATGTCCAAACATATTTGTATATGAGGAAATCAAACTTGAATTCCTTTTCCATGGTGGTAAGACTTCCGTCCAGAACTCCCCAAACCTCCCCACCCTCTACCCCTTAAATTTTCTTTGAGTGGCATTTATATGTCTTTCAGTATGTTCAGATTAAATAACAAACAATCAAAGCTAAAACTCATCCTTATCGGATGAGGAATATATATTCAGGCGATATGATTTGACTAGAATGAAATTTATGGGGATACAGGCGGAAGTCTTTCCACCATATTTTGAAGCTACTGAAATCATCAAACGTCAAACGATAACTCTTCAGGTCTCATAAAATGAAAGTTGGACAAGCCCTCAATACCACCTAAATATAAGGCTTTGCAGCCCATATTGCTTACACGAAAACATGTCTTGCTACTTAGAATTGCAATACGGGCCTCTAACCACTGATTCTCCTCGCGGACCTGAGAGCACACATGTGATTGAGCTGCGTTTGGATGTTGTCTGTCATACAGACCCTGAAGCAAATATATCCAAGCCCACGCAAGTCTACAAAATGTGGCAAGTCTAGATTTTCACAGCTTCAGGAGAAAGTCTCAGGGCTCCTTTTCCTTCCATAATATTCTTTTTTACTATCAACTTTTTCTGTAAAATATGTTCATATCAGAGACTAGTTGTTAATCTAGTTCTGACGGGTAGAAGACAAAAGACAAAATGGATACTAGTGCTGTTACATTTTTAATTATATATAAACATTCGGCCCTTGGCTCGATAAATGTATATTTTCCACCAAATGTACATTCGAGGATATCGAAATCTAGGTTAAGCTAGTTGAATCATATTTACAATTAAAAGACCCAAACAATGGTGTGTTGTCCACATTTTTGGTTTTCCATAGTCACAGAACGATATTTTCTCCCTTCCGCCTCTAGGAAAACTCACTGCAGGGTTCGGGTTATGGAGAGCCATACCTGAACACCCACAGCTGGTTGGACCAACATCTCCAGTAACATTTACATCTGCCAACGCTTAATTCGCAAGTGGTGAGGCAATAAGCTAATGAGGCTAAGGGTCCTGTACCATGTTTGTGAAATATCTGTGATGCCTTATATGAAGTCTATCATCTAAGCAAGTCTAGCTATGTATGGCATTAAGTCACTGCTTTAAGAAAGGCTCCTTTAGAATTTTATCTGGTCAATATTAGTATTTCCATCATATCGGAAAATACATAGACTAACGCTTTAGCAAGTGTCTGAATATATATAATTTTGATAGTAAACAAACAAGCCCATTTAAATTGAGCCCCAGGGAGACACGGTAGATTCAGTCCGGGCTAGCCATGGCTGCAGTTAGCTATAGATATGTTTACTTTGTAACCCGACCCCCAAAGTGAGTTAGGGTTCTTGCAGATGTTAACAGACCCTGACCTGAGGAGATCTAGACTTGCTTCATTTAAGGCTTTAGCATTGCACAGAGGGCTTGGCAGTAGGGGAAATAATGTGGTTCAGGGACTGTGAGACAGACTAAACAGTAAGGAAAAATAATGTGGTTCAGGGACTGTGAGACAGACTATAAAAATGTACGGCAACCTACACTTCAACAGCCAGCCTATCACTTTAAAACACAAGGGTTATTTCCTTTGGGATAACTGACAGGCTCTTCGGTGTCAGATTATTTGGAACTCCAGCCAAAGGTGATGTTATGCTGTCTGGAAATATGGCCTTTTGTAATGCCATAATGATAAGTGATTGCTGTACATATGAGGTTTTTGAATGATAATATCAGCGCATACTAATATTTCTGCACGTGTCCCCCACACCCACTTCACCACTTTTCCATACCCAGAAAAGTTAACTTTCCAATATATGCCCGTAAGAAAAATACTGTAAAGCAATGGATTGTTGAATTTTACACCGGAGGTAGTGACCACAGCACTCTGGTTATATTTGCATTGGGAGAGGAGAGAGCTTGGCAAGATACCAATAAATATGCTTGTCATTTAAACCTTTATCTGATATTTGTGGAATGTGATTTTATAATTGAAATTACTTCGCCTCTCTTTTTTCAATTGAAATTAAGATCTTTGCCTTTTATCAAAATAATATATTTTCAGTCTTAATGTGCCTTTGTCGGGAATCAAACACCGGTTTTAACCTGACAAGTTTAACGCTTTTAGCCAACGAAATGCATACCCCATCATTCCTTGATACTGTTGGTACATTTATTATACATTCAAGATTGAACCCAGTTTTGTCACCATATATCCTTCAGTTTTATGTTAGTGACATGATCTGCACACTGATAATTTAAAAAGTGGAATATAAATAATGATTGTTTACATCTTTATCCAATTTAGTTTTCCATTGATCTAGTAATTTTCAGTTTCTGTTTCCACTTAATTTCTGTAACGGAAGGTACTTTTAACAGTTTCACCCAATAACAGTAAAGCATACAGATAATACGCTTTGAGTACTTTGATAGATTAATAAGTGCATATTATATTCCATGATATTGAGATACCAAAATGATTAACATGATTATATAATGTATAACAAATTAGACAGCAAAAGCAAAGCAAAAAAGAAAACGCATGAACAACATAATGCTGTCAGGTAGTAAGCTTTCAACAATTATCTAAACTGCTTAGTTATGAGCTAATTGCAATCACTACAATTTCCTATAGTCTGCCCAACAGATGGAAACAAAATAGGTCTAATATGAAAATTATGAGCTAATTGCAATCACTACAATTTTCTTTAGTTTACCCAAGAGGTGGAAACAAAATATGTCTACAGTATATTCCGGCGGGTAACTGAAATTTGAGAAAACGTCCGTGATGGAATAATACCTGTATTCAATCAAAAAGAGGTCACACCAAGTATGTGCATGTTCAAAAGTAATTTACACCGGAATCATTAATACATTGTAATCATCTTTTATGAAAGTATAGATAATGAAATTTGTTCAGTTATGATCAGTCGGATAACTCATACAAGTGAGCACTAAAATTAGGGACCTACCGGTTCATGTCTGTGTGAACACATTCGTCCTAGATCTGTGTTTTATTGTAATTAGCAGTGTCTCCTTGTATAGCATATATAAGAAGTGTACCTAAGGTCAGTTATTTAAACTGTTATGTAATTTCCATTACAAAAGTATAAATGATATTACCTATTGGTCAGAAAGACTTATCAGTACCCGAGCACCGACCACTGCCACCACCCCACCCCTAGGCCTACCCCATGCCACACCCTCTCCCTCACACACACACACACACACACTCCCTAACATACATATGGCGCCTGGCCCATGGGACCCGATATTTGAACCTTTTAAACAGACACCATGTGTATGTCAAGAAAGACACGTGACGCTATTAGGGGTGCTCAGTCATGGGTATCACTTCACCATGTGTTACTAATTATCTCAGTACATTATGGCGTGGTCGGACGCTTAACGAACCCTATGTGACAGTTACATTACAGCACCATTGAAATACATGTTAAAGTAGTGCTAATCTTGTAACACTATACTTACTCATTTCCAACCATTTACGCATGTACAAAAAATATATGACAAACCTAACCCTGGTCATACGAGATTTCAAAGGGTATTGAAATGCATGTCCTACAATCACAGCATTTACATATGTTACAATATGTTAGGAAACACATGGAAACAATGGCCAGATTTACACACCTGTGAAATACATGTAAATGCAGAGTCGAGATGTTCGTTTATTTTAACACCCTTTTAAACGTAGTGTAAATCTGACGCCAGATGATACGTAGATTTTCAAACGCGTTCATATGGGTCGCCCGGATGAAACGAGTATTTCCTGACGTTAGTAAATTTGGGTAATACAGTCATTTTGTGTGGTGTGTGTTCCTCCTTGGCGCCGCATGTCAAGTCAGCAGTAAGCCATGACATGAACCATACCAGCTAACAGTTCCACTGCCCCCTGAATTCGTTCAGGTCCAACACGCTTTGTTGCCATATGTATACTCTTCAATCAACTGGTCGACAATTAGCTGCACTGATCTTCTGCGTGAGTTGGAACAGTGTCTGCCTCTCTTTGTTGGAGAGCAGAAGTTGATACTCTAGGCTGTATAACCATTCCAGTGGTGCAATGAGTTGTGTTCTTGCCAGAGGGAGTCTCTTCCTGGAAGTCATTGTTATCCCAAACTAAACATACTGGAACATTTGAAGAGATATGTTTGCCGGCACCACTGCAGCCCTTTGATTTTGTAGGCGCATTTATGCTAGAGCTCTTTTCAACTTCCAGGAGCTTTGATTTTGAAATACAATGTCCTAGGCGGTCTAATGTAGACACTAGTTCCATACCAACTGTGAGATGATGCACTGAAGCAGCCAATGTTACATGCTTTGGAGTACGTGATTCTACTCTACGGCTGCAATACACTATGTCTTGTGCAATTGCAAGAATTTGCCTCTCTGCTGTCTCAGGAACTTTAGACCCGATGTTCCATAGTCAAGGTTACACACCACCAAATGTTTTCCCCATAGACTTCTATAGTAACCTTATAATTTTTTTAAAATAGACAAGCTATCAACAGACATTCCATGTACACATGCAAGTACACTCTGGCCTTTAAACTACAATAAAAACACAATATCAGGCCAACTTGTCCGCCTGCGTTTTATGAGGACAGGAAGTGGAACACATCAACCCCAGTTCCAAGCACCAAATGTCACCTACTGGAAAATATCTGTACACACAATAAGCATAAGTCATGGTGATGAAAATGACAGCACTGAATACTTACAAAATTGTCGTCAGTTTTAATCTCACTGGTTGATATATGCTTTTAAAAAACATATAAACATCTTACACTATTTCATCCAATCACAGCTGTCACATGTCTCTATCTCTTCAATTGTTTACATAATGCTTCTCGGCTCAGTGAGCAAGCGATTCTCATTTAGTTTAGTATAACCTGTAGGAAAATTTAGAAACATTTGCCCTAGGCAAATCTGTGACTTATGTACTGTATATACATGTAACTTCTCAGAAAAAATATAAAACTGCATGAAGCTTCAATACTTTTTCCTGTCCAACATATCTATATGGCACAAGAATATAGTGATTTGCTGCACTGACAGAGCTGTAAGAGTTATATCATGTCTATTTCACCAAAGCTATCCAAAATGCACTTCTGCATTAATAGAGAAAGTTTTTAAATCATACATATACCATGGGAGTTTACTCTTATTTCACAAAAAGGGGCCATGGGTTAATTCCATGCATGACTGGGACTGCCTTGATCATATCAATCCAAACTATATTTTGAACGACAAAAAATCATGGAATTCAGGCCAGAAATTGGACAGGTTTAACATTAAGCAGCTTTAACATCCTGACATATGTAAGGCTGGATAATGAACTTTGCCAGAATGTAATAAGTGAGGGGTTGGATTATGCCTAGCAGTCTGAAACACTGACCACAGTACCCCGTCAGCCTGTTAGTCGATCAAGGCAAATGACCCCTTCAACAGATGAAATCACTTTTAGACCACAGCATGATAAGAACTTACACTTGAATCTATTGATTCATCAAGCTAAGACTTTGAAATACTCTCCAGAACTTCAAAACTATTGACTGTGTATTGTTTTGAGGCTGTTACACTTGCCAATTCTCATGTATAAGCCAGTTTAGAGGGAACAAAGTGAAAAAATCCACATAACTTTGGAAATTTATTGGTTACCCTGCCCTAAACTGAATATTTTAATTACAATTAACAGTATTTGGCAATATCAGCTAAAAACAGAGCTTCTCTGCAGTAATTTATGGGTTACTGGGTTAGAGAAAGACACAATGTATTTGGGTAAACAGGGGAGATAATTTTAAGATATCAACACTCTCATGTCAATAAAATGTGAATTCAGACCCATAATATTACATTCCACAAGGGTCAGTTGTTATTATTTACATCTAAGCAGCTTCTGGGATTGTTGCCACAGCCCTTATTTCATGTCTGGGAAGCTGAAATACTACACACTGAGGCATTGACGGGACACTGTCAGAAATTTCTAATGTATGAGGATGACCGAAGTGATGGAATTTGGTAGTGAGACATTGTGGTGCCTTAACTGACTGGGACACTTTAAATGTACTATATGTACCTACATGTCCAAGTACTGCAACTTCTACAAGGTGTGAAGCATATCAAGCAAAGGGAGTATGCTTGGTTAGACACTGCCAACAACAGACTTCTCGGCCGGCTTGTCGGTAAATACCACATTGGATGTGAAGGCTTTTTTCATATTTGTGAAGATACACCTCCCATTCACCAACAGGCATTCTACAAGCTGAAAATAGTGTTGAGATTACATTAAATGTCAAATCATAAAATCTATAACAGCAATGAGACAGTTGTTAATAAAACAGAAATTCATTTTGAAAGTCCTATGGGTGAAAAAGGGGTATTATTTTAAAAAAAAAAAAATAAGGTCGTTGCATATTCAAAAGGGACAGGCAGAAAGAATTGATCATATGCTACACTGGTTTTGCATTTAAAACAAGGGTTTGTGACATGTTCTGCTGTCAGCAGTGAACATATTTCATGATATTCTTATCATTTGACTTCAAATTGACCCCTCAGGAGATTAACTTAGACACTCACATTGTTGTGGCAGTGGTGATTTTAACCTAATTTGTTGTCAAATTCATCAGTTTCAACAAATTTAGAAGCCAGGGAACCACTACTTGATGGTAAGACTCACCGCGGAGGGTCTTTTTCCCACTGTTTCATTCCACAAAACTAAGCAACGCTCATATTCTGACACTCAAAACAATCTATTCCACTCAAAACAGCCCTATCTTTACTCCCAGTACCTTTAAATTTGCCTCTATTGATTAATGCTAACATGTTTCCATGGTGAAATAAACACAGGAAATCATGTAAAGTATGAATTACTGAAAAGTGCTCAAACCCTACAGGTTACACACCACCAAATGTTTTCCCATAGACTTCTATAGTAACCTTATAATTTTTTAAAAATAGACAAGCTATCAACAGACATTCCATGTACACATGGGTACACTCTGGCCTTTAAACTACAATAAAACACAATATCAGGCCAACTTGTCCGCCGTTTTATGCGAGGACAGGAAGTGGAACACATCAACCCCAGTTCCGCACCAAATGTCACCTACTGGAAAAATATCTGTACACTCAATAAGCATAAGTCATGGTGATGAAAATGACAACACTGAATACTTAAAATTGTGGTCAGTTTTAATTGCTGGTTGATATGCTTTTAAAAACATAAACATCTTACACTATTTCATCCAATCACAGCTGTCACATGTCTCTATCTCTTCATTTGTTTTGCATAACACGCTTTCCTACTCAGTGAGCAAGCGCATTCTCATTTAGTTTAGTATAACCTGTTGTTTCTGTTTTTATCATCTACAATTCCAACAATAATCCATGCCAAAAGATTGAATAGAATCACAGGAACCACACTGCTTAGTGACTCCTCTGAAATGTCCTGAGGTGATGGTGGCCAAGGCATGTCTCTCACTGTTTGTACCTCATGGTGAACCATGTGTGATACTAAGCATACCTGATGCACTTGTTCAGCTTTCTCATCAAGATGTAGTCCAACATCATCATCTTCTATATCTCGCCCTGCAAATCTCTGACATTTGAGGCCCCTGCTTCAATATACATGCCTTTAGGGACGATATCAGAGAAAACATCATCTCAGATTCACTTTGAAACTTTGGATGCCAGAAAGAAATCACCTTCCAAATGTCTTATGATATGTTTCTTCAGGTTTTCCGACCTGTAATTTGGCTGATTGATGCCCACATCTTGAAGAATTTCAATAAATCTATCTCTAACATCAGACATCTTCCAAACTTCACATCCATCAATGATTCCCTTTGAATTTCATGTGAAAGACGCTTGAATGCCTCATCATAGGCATTGTCTGTGGATGTGTTTTCTTGGACAAAGGTAAGACTTTTACTGTGAGTATAATGAACTACTTACATGATCTATGCACAAGTACATCACCAGCAATACTATCGGTTCCTCCTCTGCACCTCCTGACAGCTGCATGAGTACCCTCTGATCATTTCTAATTGTTGCAGCTTCGTCGTGAATGTTTCAACAGCTGAGTACAAAGTCTTTGAGCTGGCAGCTTCTAATTTGTGCCTGTCTCCATGCAGACATTTGTCCTTCTGGCACATGATTCACTTCAGTATATCTGATTGAGAAACACTGGATCGTGGTCAATGGTGTTATTGTCACATCAGGCACAAAACCAAGCTACACCTTTGATGTTTCACTTTGTTTCTGTGTCTTCTGTTGTTTTTGTTCAGAGAGTTCAATACTCTTGCCTAAGGTGTATGTAGCATAACTCAGTCACAACCTTGGGTAACTCAATTTCACCATCAATATACACCTTCAACTTGATGTAAACAGAGTCTTTTCAATGTTTTGCAGCACTACAGAATGTGTTCCAACGATGTTGGTGTAAATTTTTCCAATTTTTCCGGATTTTGTGAGTAACCATGTAATAAACATTCACTCAATTTGCCAGTACTAGCTGTGCTGTAGGTCGTTTTATCTTAGGCTCCATCATTTAGATCTTGAAACCACAACCCATCAGTCATGTAATCAAGATTTAGTTGTGCAATGTTATCAGCAGACTTGCAGTAAATACACTGCATAATGTCTACATATAGCATAAGTTGCGCTTAAGACAGATTCCATAACTCAGTGTTCTTGGGCTCACCGCTCACCTCACATTTGCTGTTGTTAGGGGAAGGAATATTGAAATGTTAATTAGTTTCTTCAGGCTTATTGGATCTTTGATAATTCTTTTTCTGTGTGATAGAGTTTAAATATACCAACATAAGAATATGTATGCATCATAGTATAAAAGCAAAAGTTGTCATAATATAACAAACAGTGTCACTGTGAGCTGCTAATATGAGAGAGAGAAAAATGAACGATTTGGGACAAAAATGTGCTAATTTATCACATGTGCACTTGCAAACATTATTTTAAGTGCATAATTGTTGTTGTTAGTTATATGTTACCTGAGGGTGTCGAAGGGTGTTCTACCCTTTCCTCCCTAGACAATCTGTCTATCCAGTCTGGTTCTGGGGATGAAGTAGCTAACATGGATAGTCAAAGATAAGTCTGGTATGGTGTTCAAGTCCATTTATTTTGGAATGAATTCTCACACAAAGGTCCTCAGATATTGCCTAGCATTCCTGGTCTACACACAACACAGATTCACAAACTTCATGGAAGAACTTGTTGGATTCTTGTACAACTCCTAAAGTTACTAGTTCATCTGGAGCCATTCTCTCAATATACAGAGCTTAACCTCTCAAGTCAACGGTGGGGCCCAGAATCTCCTCTCTCTCCCAGTCAACTAACAAAATAGTCTTCATAACAATTTGGGCTCCTCCCCTGAAATACTGTCCTACACCATATAAAAATGACTCATAACCCATCTGAATAATAAGTTACTTTCATTAGTCCCTTTTCAAATGACTCATATTCCAGCTGCACCACTAACTACAATCATTTCTCTCTTCCAAGACTTGATTGGTACCATCAATGTCTTCCATCATAAATGTACTTTAATAGTGAGCTTAAATCATTCGTGAAGCATTCAAACCGAACCGACTGGCAGAGGCCAGAAGATGCTTAATCGAATCATTACCTGTGTCCCTTTTCTGATTCTTAGTACCAGATATATGACCTGCCTATAAAGCGAATTTTGAGGACCCAAAATATATGTCTGTAGAAGGGGTCGTCTTATCTATGAGATACAATTTCACAGAAATATTTTTCAGCTCGCCAGTGCCCCGCCATGATTAAGTTTTCTATTCTAAATATCCTGGTTATACATGCCCCTCCTGTTGTAGAGCACTGAGTCTGACTGAGTTTTTAGTTTTACGCTTTTAGCAATATTCCAGCAATAATATCAAGCGGGGACACCAGAAATAAGCTTAACACATTGTGCCCATGTGGGGATTCAACTCGGTCTTCGCTGACGAAATAACGCTTTAACCACTAGGCTACCCCACCACTCTCTGTTGTAGAGCATGTCCCATGACTGACGAATGACTTAAGCTCAGACCTACACACAAGTAAGTTGTCCAGAACAATTTTACATCAATCATACAAAAAAAAATACAATATCAAAGAGATAATTGAGTAACTATGTATCTGAGGACCAGAAAACACAAAATTCAAATACAGGTAAATATCTCAGATAGGATCTGTCTTTACGTTGTAATTTATCTGAGAAGTGTAACAGAATACCCTTTTAACAAATGCTTATTGGAAGTAATAGATGCAGATATGATTAGTATAGATATCATAAATCAAATTGAGAGGTAAACTTTTGGAATCATGAACATTTTTCTTTTCTTTTCATGCAAATCACAATGAGTTTACAAGATCAATAAACTACTCATTTCTCCCTATGCTTCTTGTGAACCCAAAGCCAAGTTGCCTCTCCCTGGTTCCAGTTAAAATGGTCCCAGAAAGCTTGGCTCTGTGGAGGGCAAAATAACCTTATTTTCAGAGCCAACTGACCAACCGGAATAAGGTGCCATCAGTCTCTTAACATAGAAGATGAGGCCTTCGGAAGGTCAGGCAATGGTGACGAGTGTCTAGAAAGAGATGAACAAACGACATCTCGGGAACTGGTTCCACCCGCTTGGGACGATAATAATTTATCAGTGTCCTCACATCAAATCGGTCCAAAATATCCCTGGGTGGGAACAACACTGGATTCTGATTCTGGCTAAATGTCAGTCCGCACTCCAATAAACGGGTCCTCATATGGTACTTTTGACACCTCGGCACTGTTCAATATTGAAATAGCTAGGTAGCCCGGAGGGTGTATGGACCCTCGGCCAGGAAGGCCTCCAAACCTTCAATAATGGGTATATCAAATTGTATGTACATGTCCCCCAGAGACCATATAATATATGGTCTCTGGTCTCCCCGGTGCCTGATCTTCCAGTGTTACCAGACGGAAATTGCCCCCTGTTATTTTCAACAGTGTGGCTGCACATCCTACATGTTGAACTCACGTGGCACGATTTACATAAAGTTACTGGGGAAAAGTTCCTACAATCATTGTGGATCGGAAATATTTCTTGTGTACAGAGAGCACAATATCTCAATGCCTCTTTACCTGAATATCGGTTCCCACAGTAAAGTAGGTGACACTTAAGCTTCACAGAAACTTTTAGCCACTTAGTCCGATTGTGGACCAGAGATAGCTTGCCAAAGTACCATCCTTTGGGATGGGTAGCAGTCGCCAATATATTTCCATATAACCTTGTAATTTCGCGCCCATGTCAGTATGTAGCTCTTGTAAGTGAAACAAGATAGTCAAATCCTTGTTTCAATAGCGCTTTAACGTTTTAGAGCCACGAGGAGTGGAAGGTCAAAATATAGGCCATACATTAGAGAGCACCGCCACCGATCTCCATAGCCTTATCTATATGCCCCAAGTGTGATGGGTTTCTTTAGTCCAGGCATGACAGTCATGCAGCTACCATCAAAGCTCTTTTTTATTCTAACTGACAAATCAGGTGGGCTGGGCGAGAACAGAATTGGTGGTCTTAAAGAGAAGTTGCCTCTCTTTAATTTACTTATTGAACTTTCAGATGAAACATTATTTTGTGTCCCCATGTTATAAACATAAGTACCAAGACATCTCAAAAATAACGAGAGGTGACATAATCTGATCCACAGTTTGTAGGGGATGCTAACCCGAGGGGACCAATTATAAAAAATCTTCGCCAATGGTAGTCACCACATATTGCGGGTCTGACGGGGCCATGATAAATGCCCTAGGTTCACAAGTACCGATAATCGATAGCAGCTAGGGTATTACAAACGATCCAAGGAGTACAATTTTAGTACCCCGTGATAATAACTACAATAACAACAGCAAAACACAACAAAGCCTAACTAATGGAGGTATGCACTCTATGGTCAACGACCAGTGACTAGCCACAGTATACCACAGAATAGTGCGCCTAATAATCTTTATAAAATGGTAGCTGAAAGCAGTGAACTTAGTTTGTATTTAGCAATAAGCAAAAGCAGCACCATTCAAGCAGTGATATACTTCGAGGTACCAGAAAGCCACACAAAATCCCATGCAAGCTGACATGGCTTTATTAAAGCGCAGAGTCTGATTGCGGCCAAGCAGCTCTATATACAGTTGCAATCAGACTAAGAAGAGTTGTGCATAACTTGCCAGTGTGTATTCCATACTTGGAACATTACAATATCAATACAACAGTCAACCTATAATTAATCATGCATCATAGTCAAAAGTAACTCACATACCTCTGGTTGTAAATTATGTGAATCACATACAATGTGTTAAGTATTAAAACACTTGAAAACTCATATGCATCTACTATTTTTCCAATCAGCTATTAATAAAATCAAATGCATGATTAAGACATGCATCTGATACAATCAACACATCACAAGTAAATATTAATCACATATGGGAAACAGTCCCAGGTCATTCCGACCTTCAATCCTGAACCATGGCATCTAGGTGAATTGATTCACAGGACGGAATCATTCGTCTTGCCCAACAGTTTCACCCTCGGGTCGATCTGGTGCGCCTTCCCATTTTAGTTCACACCTGACTCATTTGGTACACATGATTGCTCCGGACTGGATCACTTCATAGTTTGGGTTCACCTGTTCGCTTTTTCGGTCATCTCATCGGATTGTTTGCTCGGGTTCATCTATTCGATCTAGATCTCGAGACTCATTTTTCTGCCTCCCCGACTCAGCAGCATTCTACAGTTCACTTGCTTTCACCTGTTCACTCTCCTTCTAGATGCCGGTATGGTTTTACAGACCGCCATTCTCCCTCACATTGTTCTGGTTCTGCTACTGGGGCTGCAGTACTTTACCAGAATCATGGAACCTCTGCTCGGGATCCCTCTCATGTGCCAGATTTGGATACAATGCTTCGGGCTATTACAGTGGCTTGGAATCAATGTCAATGTCTCTACCCGGTAGTTTCGACTTTGTGGAACCTTCACATGTTCTTGCAAAGCTTCAACTATTCTCTGAGGACATCTCCAGATGACCTTAATGAGATGTCGAGAGTATGTGACAAGGAAGAAATGTTTGTATGTGATGAAAGGTTTCATATATACTGAGCAGCAAAAGAAACACAAGTCTGTCTTTTGTCAAATTTTTTGAATAGAAGACAACCAAAATCATGTCTAATTATTTATTGTATAGAAAAACACTGTCAATTTAACAGCTAAAAGTTGCTGCTGACATTGAATTGCAATAAGTTCAAATTGAACACAGTCCATCAAATGGAGATACCCCTGAACGCTAAAAGTGACAGTCTCTTTAGTAGCCAGAGTAGCCACCTTGAGCTTGCACACAGGCTGTGCAACGTGGCCTCATTGAGTTCACTAGAGTCTGAAAGAATGCCTAAGGGAATTGGTTCCGCTCAAAACACCAATCTCTATTCCAATTGTGCAAGTGAGAGTGGCCCCAATCTCCTCCGTCCAATGTCAGCCCCAGAATGTTCAATGGGAGCCATATCCGGGAAAGAGATGGCCATGGAAAATGTTAATGTTGTTCTGAGCCAGATAGTCCATTGACACCCTTTGCTGTGTGTGGGGCTGCAAACGCCGCTGGCATTGTTGACGCCAAAATTGGCCCTACATATGGCTCTCGCAGTGGATTCCAGCAGCCTGAAGACGACGCCTAATCGTGATCGCTGAACACTGCCCCTTGACCCAAGAACTAAGGCTGCTGTTACTGGTGCTGCTTGAGTTGGTTCCTTAGATGACTAACCTGGATGAACCGATCTTGTGTATGAGTTGTCACTCGCTGCAGTCCGGTACGGTGACGATCAGCGGTAACCCCGGTTAGCTGATGACGTTGAGCAAGTCATGTAATGGTGGTAAGATGACAGCCCAATTGTCTAGCTACAGGGGTTGCAGAGCTACCTCCGTGTAACTTTCCAATGGCCATTCCCTCTGCTCAGTCGTTAGTCTAGGCATCGCTTTTGTGTGGCGGTACACCTCATAGCCAATACTGAACTGTTTTTGACACAAATCTTTATAAAGGATACCTCAGAGTGAAATGCATGCTTTCCATCCAGAACCATCGATGCACATGCTAAAATTATGGTTTTGCTGCACTGTTGGTGTGTTTGTGGAAATGGTTCGTGATGGATGTCAAATTGCATTACATCATCTCATCTGGGATCATTAGGTTATTTTACCATGAATGTTCCATAAACATGGCGCTTCCCTTCATGAAATTTCATTTTTTCAAACTTTGCGTTTCTTTTGCTGTTCAGTATATTTATACTGCTAATGAGATGATATGTCAAAGACTATGTGACTAGTGGCTATGTATTGAAGAAATGTTTTATACATGAGACCGAAATGCTTTTATATTTATATTTGTTATAAGAATAAATAAACTCTTGCTAATTTCTTTTGCTTCGTTTCATATGGGTCATTCCATTTACCTGCAGAGGTACTAAGGGTTCATATGTAAAAAGCAATCAACCATGAGATGTGTTTATTTAAGGACGTATGACTAATGGGACATCATGGGACACCTCGACGCCAGCCACACCGAGCCCCATGCTGACTGTTATAAGCTGTATCCACGCCGTCAATAGCATTGATGGCTCTGTGGTATTTTTATGCAATGTGATCCGCGATATCCCATTCTTTTTAGATGTTGTGATCACGCTTTGATTTGATGCAAACGAAAACTGTCCATGGTTTCCATGGTTTGCTTAACTCCGTCCCATGGCTGGATACAATCCCATTTTGAGTATAATATAGGTTAGGGAATAACCTTCAATTGGTAATCTGACAATGTTTAATCAATATATTTCAGGCTGATTAAGTTTAGATTGTCGTATAAATAAATAGAGAGAGATAAATGGGCTCCTGTTTACCTAGATTATAAACAAGAACCCCATGAGGTTCAAGCAAAGGGATTATTCCTAGTCGTATATAAATACGACAATGCTGATGTTTATGTTCATTTGCCCAGTATATTGTTAACCCATTCAAAAGTAATACATCTTCTGAGGGAGTATCTCCAAGATAAAGTTCTATTAGAATGTAGTGTAGAATGTAATTTTATACTTATATCAGGGTTTACTAAAAAATCCAACTGGTGATCAGCAATACTAAATATTAATGCAGCTTGTTTGTTAGTGGGGCTAACATAGAGCCTGTGTGACCTGCTATTCTCAGAACTTGTATCGCTTCATTACTTCAGGAGTAAAGAATGAGAAGAATCCTTATTTTTACCTTCACCACCGCCGGTGGAGGCCACTTCTGCTAGTCTGTAAACATTGTTTCTTAATTCTAAGACATAAGTTGCCTTCAACACATGGTTCAATCAAACACTCGAAAGTGTCCCCAAGATCAGAGAACGCTTATGGTAGGGCATTTTCTTCTCGATTGTTGCATTCTGGGACCAAGCATTCATCATTATTTGATGTGCAGCTTAACGCTTTAGATATCCAATATACTGTATATTACCATCTATAAGCCGACCCTCAAACTTCACCCTTCAAGTCAGTGTCAAAATGGTATGTTTCGTATATACACAGACCACAGACAACTGGCAGTTACCAATAATTATAACTTTGGTCCACATTATTCAAGAATTCACAATCATATTGGCGCCTACTCACGCGATCGAAATGAAGTGTAGTTGACAGAAAATGAATGTTATATTTTCTTTAAATTGCTTGCTCCTTTTACCCCAATCAATGTGTACAATTTCCACCAGAATTCATCCTGTTATATTATTGTGCATGTTTGAACTTGATCGCCGGAAACATGTGCACAGCTGATTGCTATTTCCAGCTCAAATACACATGGTTATCATAATCCCTGCAAATAATACAATGCCCAGCAAAACAACTTACAACTTAAAAGGTAAATAATCTTGTCTAGTGATGTTTAATTGCAAATTTGACGCCTTTACTGACAAAGTCGCTTTTATGTTGTTAGTTCACTTGCCAAGTGATACAATGTTGT
This sequence comes from Haliotis rubra, assembly GCF_003918875.1. Classification (NCBI taxonomy): domain Eukaryota; kingdom Metazoa; phylum Mollusca; class Gastropoda; order Lepetellida; family Haliotidae; genus Haliotis; species Haliotis rubra. Next base: position 37,893 of record NW_025765525.1, on the reverse strand, counting down.
TTTCTTTACCCTGGAAGAAAGTTTGACTCTAAAGCATAACCCATAGATAAGCTGACCCCTTCTTCAGACTGCTTTTTCGGTCCTCAAAATTCGGCTTATAGACGGTAGACGAAAAGCATAACCTATAGATAAGCTGACCCCTTCTTCAGACTGCTTTTTCGGTCCTCAAAATTCGGCTTATAGACGCTTGTCTGATCGAGATGAATGAACAGCTCGTGATAGGGCACGATGTCCCGTAATTTCGACTCAGTTACGGTGGTATGGGATTGTATTTCATTTAGGCGTGAAATGAAAGTGTTTTCGTCAAGGGCTTACTGCATCTTATGGATCTTCCCCAGTAGTTAATATCAGTGTTCCATCCGACTCTTTTAGTTTGAGACTGGCTCCAATGGGTTCAAAATTTCGTTGTTCAGCATACTTAACGCTATTATAACCGTCGGATATCGTGGTGCCAGTTTCCTTTGATGAATAGGCTCTTGATGTTTTTATTGCTATTGATATTCGATCATCGCGGGTAATAAGTAAGATTGCAGAGAGCTTCTTCGAGTCCCCTGACGTGTTATCATTTCGCTGCGGAAGCAGTTGAACGAATTCGCCATTCGCGGATTCCCGGGTGATGAATGACGCAGAAGTGCATTAAATCGATCATGGAATGCGCTTTGCAGGACTTGTTAAAAGCCTGTCACGCGACAAGTTTAAAAGGAGAATCGACGCTGTTTATCCTAGATGATTGCAGCGGGAATAAAGAGATCGTTAAAAATACACATGTTATCGTATTTAGCCTTCTCGGTCATTACATGAAACACAGCTTTGATAGAACAGAATCAATGGTCAGCCTTTATTAAGGGATTCGTTCGGAAGAATGTCTTCGAAAACGCTGATTTCCACAAAACCAAGTGAGCATGTGTGAAAGAATTGACAGCTGAACAAACACGCCAAACTCTTATTGAAAACGGACCAACCCATGGCTTATACAGTGTGCTAGCTTAGCAAAATTCTAGCAGATCCAAGCAAGATTCAAGCAGATTCAAGCAAGGTTCAAGCAAAATGTTTAGCAAATTGAATGTATCACCACTATAAACGATATATCAAACCACGGTATTTGAAATTCTTGTTCTTTTTAACCTAACATTCCTATCGCTTTGTTTGGGTTAAGCTCGATTTTGTTGCATTAGATGTAAAATCGATTGATGTACAGTCGTGCCCTGTTTATCCGGACACTTGTGTTTTTTCTTGAAATTGTCCGGATAAACAAATTTTCGCATATCTGAACCAAGGACAACATGTAAAAAAGACATACAAAGAAGTGTCTCACAACGAAGCGTGCGCGGTTATGTGCTTTGAAAGCACGGATGATTCCTGCATCCATCGTAACCCAACAAACTTCCAGATTAAAGTCACTACCAAAATAATGGACGATGTCTAGCCTAGTTTATCAAGCGTAATTATAGTGACACACAAATTGACACACATCAAAAGCAACTCAAAATTAACTCAGTGTCACCGTGCTAATTACAGGTTGTTAATCCTCTGACAGCTTCAAAAACTGGCGACTTCTTTTATGTAAGCATCATAATGTCGCGCAGTCCTGTCAAAAACCTTGCATCTGACTTTTATAAAGTTTTGAGATAAATGAAAAAAACTGTTTCATTTTTTTATGTGCAAACTTTAACACAATGAGAAAGGGATTCGTAAACAACACATGTTCAGTATGTGATATTGGAGTGAAATGCCTTTATGGTTTGTGCAAAGCCCATGGAGCAGATGTGGTCCGAAACCAATGTATTTATGACAAGAAAAAAGATTATCTCAACGACGGCGTAATTGACTACTCAGAATGATCATCATTGATGGCCTCCACGACTTATGCTTATGGGCATAGTTGTATTAATTAAAAGTAAAATCAACACACATAAAAGAAAAAGAATTCTGTTCAACAACAACAATTTTTAACCCGGTCAGGGAACTTAATTAACCAGAAATAAACCTGTCAGAGGAATTTCGCTGCAAAACCCCATTATGAATGCTACTTAATTGAGGGTTCAACGAATGGATATTCTGATGATGACATGGACATACAGGAGTCAGCCATCAGCGGAAGGTGAGGACTGATTCAGAGTTAATTGTCTCGATGGAGTGCGTCTTACTACTAACTGGGTCAAGATAGCTAGTTACTATGGGTCAGGTTTGCCCATGACAATTGTATGTTCACCGATTACGTAACCGAAAGTGGAGTATTACGTCACTTGGATCTAATGATGTCATAGAGGGCATCAATTAGAGAACCGGAAGTGGCGTCATCAGTAGTATAAGGTGCCCATAAGTGACAGTAAGTACCGTCATATGATCGGAAGTGACGTCTTACCTCACAAGATCATTGAATGTATGTGATACCCTCACAATTGCCATCCTTCCCAGGTGGTGGAATTAAGAAGTATTTTGCATGTGGTCATCTGTTATTTCAGGACGGCGTTCTCTCACAGAACGTTTAAATCCTGTGAGGATAAGCAGTAATGATATATCTAAAATATAACAGAAAAGTAAGGAATTCTCTCAATTGTTTTGGTCAATGTAATACTAGGACCAGATAAGGACTAGATAATTACCCAAATTTTGGAAAAAATTATAGTAAATGGGTGTTTTGGCTCAGGGAGCTCTCTTCTGTAACCCACCAACCTTATGTGGGATTCTGGCTAGCACAACCCAGATGGAATGTTGAGCCAGTTATTATGAACAATCACAATTACTGTTTGTTATTATAGAATAGAAAACTTACCTCTGGGTTGTGCACTTGACACCCACCCAGAGTTTTTCACTATTCCTCCCCTCTATATATCACAGAAGATTAGTGGACAGGAGAACTGTGTGACAAAGCGCTAGTAAAGAAAAACAGTGCTGGAAAAGAGCACCCAAACACATACAGCTATGGACATGAAAACTTTGATTTTCAACTTTACACAATGGGCGGTGCACATGATTTACGTGTATGTTTGGAGTCAGTTGTGTGTTTTGTACCTCAATGTAAGCGTAAGTGATGCTTCTTCACTGCGATACCACCAAGAAAATTTTCTCCCCTTAATTTCTTTCATTTTTTTTTTTTACGGATAGTCAATAATACGCTTACGAAGTGGAGGAGGAAATAGCTAGCACAACCCAGTGGTTTTGAGATCAAGAGATTATTTAGAGATAAACCTAGTGTGTTTGAAAATCAGAGACATGCTTTACTGAATTGATGGCGACTAAATTTCCAATTGGAACCCTAACGCCAGAGCGTGAGGTTTCAACTGAACTTTAATTAAGCCATCAATTCAATAAAGCATGTCTCTGATTTTCAAACGCATCTAGAATTATCTCCATTCTATGAACCATTTTAAAATCGAACTTCCTGCCGGCTCTGCGAGGAAGACACTGTGTAATCCGCATGGGTACCGGGACGAGGTAATTGAACTTCGTCTGTGAAGGGAGCGGTAGGTGCCGTTCGTATTTTTTTAACATTACAACATAACAATATTCTGTCCAAAGAAATCAAACTACTGTTTATTCAATGCAATTATGTAATACCGAGGACCTTGGGGTTTTTCATCCCAACTCCACCATTACTCAAAACCAGCCTATTGTTTTGTGGTGCCGTGAAACTGTACCCCCTGGCCACACTATAATGGAATCGTCTGAGCTACTTATTTTCTTGAAGCAGACAGTTACGCTAACAGTTTGAAATGGCGGACGGAGCCAGTGTTTACATTTAGCTTAAAAGGTTGAAATTTGAAGTGACAGTGGGCAATACTTGACTGACTGTCGAATCTGAACCCTGCAGAATCGAAGAATAGATCCTTTCCTGATCAACCTACGACCTGTAACTCATCAAAGACTGTTGATTTTATGACCCGGCCGATCATGATTTCCGTGCTGCCTCCACCCGGCATGCGACAAAAGGGTGACAGTGCTGCTGCTTAGTGTACATGTGACTAACTTGTGATTCCTTGGAACTTTGTTTTCATCGTTTGGGACTGGACTGTGTCCAAGCGTGTTTCAAAGTAGATGAACATAACGAAGTGGACAACCTTGCGGGGAAGCTGGCAGAGAACAGGAATTATTTTGTGAGCGATGCACACGGGATTTGATGGAGTATGACTATGGAGTGGCATAAATGTGGTGTTTAAGCTGCCAGACCGTTAGATCTATCTTGCAAATTTCCCATTCTAAAATTAAATATACCCATTTACCAGGTAGGTAAATGTTTACTAATCATTTTGCTGCATATTTTGTATAGATAGGGATGTATTTTTACAAGGCTTCTGATTTATATGTTAGATATTGTTTTGTTTATGTTTGGGGCCGTGTATTGTAATTTGAGTTTGAATATTTTTATAATAGAAGGTAATATGATAGTGAGGTTCCCTCATAATTGTGGGGGGTAAATCATATAATTGTATTTTCGAGTTTAAATAAATGTTTTATCAGCATTTCCATCACATCTGTTGTGTTGATATCAGTCATGTTGGTGGTCAAGCTGAAGTAGTCGCGCGGCAGTAGTTCTATACGACGGCGAGTGAAGCGCTTAATGAAGTCAAATGCATTTTAATCCAAAATTTCCAATTGCCTATGTGGAATATTAGAAAGTCAGTGTCAAAATCCATGGAGTTGTTGTTATGATCCGCCATCATTGTGGTCAAACGGAAGTAGTTCTCACAATCAGATTTGTTAATGCGCCGTGAAGCTGCCTTACAATCAGATGGCGTCAATCCACAATTGATGCCGTCTGATTTTTCTGAACAACCAATCAGAATCTAGTATTTTCTTGACTCATGGTAGAATACTTGGTTGGATACAGGAGAGATAATTCCTAAGTCTTATATCACTGTCAATTATTTTTGGTGATGGAGGACAAACTGTTATCGACACTGACAGTGCAAAAAGGTTTGGCTTCAAGTTTTGGTATAATTTGGTATGTTTGTCTAGTGTTGCCTAAGCTGCTCAAAGGTTGTGTACATTTCCTTATAATCTTTATTTTTGATAGATAAAACAGTCTGCTTCTTTTACAACGAGCTTCATGGCTTCAGTGGCTGATCTTCCAAAAAGTTGGCACATGAAGCTGGGTGGCCATGACAAAAATTCTGCATTCAGCTTTCTCAGTTGTAAATTATCTTTGTTCTGGACTCACCCCAAGCCTGACAGGTCTGCAAGCATGGATAAATTTGAAATAATGCCACAGCTACATGAGTATCTCAGGTTACTCCAAGAACATTTATCCTATTAATTTCTCCAAGATTACCAATGGTAAATTCTGCCTCAAACTCAGGTTGACAAGGGTGATGCACTCTTTGTTTGTGAACACTGAAAAGTTCTGACTTGGCCCATGTATAAATGTTTCTTTCAAATATGATATGAATGTGACAGATGACATGTACAAATGCATTCCTTGTAACTAAAGCGCCTCTTACATACACTCTTCAAAAGAAACGCAAAACCCAAATATCAATGAAAGTTTGGTGTTATTCAAGGACGTGTAGATCAGCTGAGGAAAACAAAGATACATGAATGAAATTTTGTGGAGCAATGCATTGATATCTTGTCCATGTTTCATTAGAATAACAGTCATCACAGTCATTACTGCTGTCCACCAGGTGGTGTTGAAGTCAGCACCTCGAATGACCACCTCCAGCTGCTACCACTGCCCGACACCTCCTGGATACAGATCGAATCAGTCGTTGGATGTTTTGTTGTGGAATCCTTCTCCATTCCTCCTGCAGCATGTGGAACAACTGTTGAAGATTCTGTGGTGGAATAATGATGTCGACGCATACTCGCCTATCGATCTATTCCCAAAGGTGTTCGACTGAGTTTAGATCAGGGATCTGGAGGGCCAGGGGAGGGTATTGATTGATAGACGTACTCCGCCTATCGATCTGATCCCCAAAGGTGTTTGACTGGGTTTAGATCAGGGGGATCTGGAGGGCCAGGGAGGGTATTGATGTTGTTATTGGCCAGGTCGTCCATGGTGGCACGGCTGTGTGGGGCCTGGCGCTGTCCTGTTGGAAGAGCTGCCGCTGACGGTCAACAAAGTGAAGGACATTCGGACGGAGAATCTGGTCGATGTATTGATTGGCTGTCAGATTGCCTTGGACAAGCACAAGTTCCGATCTATGGGTGTATGAGATCGCTCCCCACACCATAACACTTCTCTCCACCGAATCTGTCCACCTGTCTGATGCAGTTAGGAGCAAAACGTTCATGACGTCGCCTGTAGACACGGTCTCTACCATCACGCCACCTGAGGAGATAACGATATTCATCGCTAAAACCATATGTGCCTCCAGCTTTGCCAGGTTCCATGGCAGCACCGTGTTATACCATCTCACTTTCCGCCGACGCCAATGTAGTCGTGTCAAGGAGGGGCTACTTTTGGACGTTTGGCACATATTCCTACTTCGGACACGGTTCCTGATTGTCTGATCGGACACCCTTCGAGCTCCAAACTGTTCTTTACTGTGTCCCGGAAGTGTACGATGGCGGTCACGTAGGTTGGTTACCCGAATGTACTGATCTTGGGCAGGTGTGGTGACTCTAGGTCTTCCTGATCTTGGATGGTCGAATTTGTTTGATCGAAATCGATCACACAATCGAAGTTATTATGCTGGGATAAACGCTGAAGATCCTTGCCACCTCACTCTTTTGATTCGCCAGCTTGCAATCGTCCAATTGCCAATCGGCAGCATTGAGACGTCCCATTTTTGTGTACAGTACTTGCACAGATCGTGGATGAAATTGTGACATTCATTTGGGTCTTTTATAGACACATGCTGTACTCATGCTTTGCATCGTGAGAAACAATCATTGTGCCTGATATTCGTGCTGCATGACATCCACGCACATCATGACAATCCTGATTGAAAAACATTCAAAATCATTTTGGTTGCGCTTGGTCAAGCATGATCTTCTGAAACATTCCAGGAACAATGTGCAACCCTAAAAAATGTTTGAGTTTACATATGTGTACAAAATTGTAAAAGTATCATTCTTGAATTTCCCATTTTTATGCTTTTTTGAAAAGTGTATTTACACCAGAAAATGAGAATTTTTGTTGGCTTCGTAATATGGCCATGTATATATACCTTGTATGTCCATCCAAGTATTTTAGAAGATACAGTGGTATGGATTGTTCTCAATTAAATCATGAATATATTTAAAAATGTGAAATTTACCTTATACTACTGGCATACAGTTTCAATAACACATTACCTATCTATTGCCTATTACCATTATTGACAGTTTTCCTACTCTTCACATGGCAGTGTAGACAGGTAATTTTCAACAGTTTACAGAGATTAATATTACTTATTTGTTGATTTTAGATACTTTACTATACCAAACCTTGCTCTTACTCTTTTACCATACACTATTATAAAATAGAGTAAATTCTCTGAATCCAAAAATAACCCAACATTTAACTAAAATATTCCTGTTAAGATATTATGAAAAGTGTGTATTGAATATAGGCAGTACATATGATTATGAAGGGTTATTTTTGTATCTGGTAGGTTGGAATGAATAAGACCCACTTATACTGACTTTAACTTATTTTCTTTCACCTGGCTATCATTAGCTAACTTTCTGTCTACCTACAAAGTGAATAATAAAACAATATTCATTCACTCTTCATTTCAGACCCTCCTTCTATATCTGGACTACCACCAACACAGACTGTCACAGAGTTCTCTAACCTCAGGATAGACTGTAGCACCTACACCACACCTGGCAACCCTCCAACAACAAGCTACACATGGATTCCATGGTGGTTCTACTGTCAGTACTGGGGCTGTACTTTGACAGAAGGAACATCAGCAGGAGTCAGGGAGGGGACTACACCTGTACTGCCAGCAACAGTCAGGGGATCAGACTCAGACTCAGTCAGTGTGGATGTACAACGCGATGAGTAACCAGGTAGTTTTCTTTAGACAAATAGTAACTTTAGATAAGCATGAAAATGAAAACATACAACTTTATGGATGACAACTCCTTGTTTATTGCATTAAAGCGATGTTTCATGTACATTGTTACATTGTTATCAAGCTAAAAGTGACTACAACCAAATGGTGAGAAGCATATATAATATATAATACGGAAACTCCGGCCAGTAGCATTACTGCCTAGTCAAGGTACTGCCTAGTCAGTAGCGCTACTGACTAAAACGACTAGACAGTAAGTTTACTGGACCTAATTCATTTTTCCGCTTATTGCCTAAGTCCGTAGTAGTGTTACTGACTACAACATTTCAAACAAGAAGTAGAGTTAGCGATGCAATGTCAAAACAGGCTGGACAAATGGCAAAGCAGTGTACATTAACATTCCAGAGTTTGATTGACTGATGATTCATGTAGCATCGCTTACTCAGACATGGTCAGTTGGAAGGATGATACCAGACAAATCAGTTTGGTATTGCCAAACAATAGCCTCCTAGGCCCCTTTACTCAGGATATAGTGACTGCTCTGCATGACAAATGCAGAGAGAGGGCAGAACCATGGCCATGAAGGCAGAAAGAAGGCAGAGCCAATGGCAAGAACGGCTCAGAACGCCACTGCAATGGTGACTGTATTGAACATGCTCAAAACAAATGCAGAGCAGTCACACGCCATGGTTGATTGATCACAGGACGCACATGGGAAGGCAGAAACGAAGGAAGAAGAGTGAAGGCAGAGAGGAGAGGCACAATGGTTGGGCTTAAAGGACGCCTGGCTACATAAAAACTTTGTAAACTGTGGCGTTGCCCCTGCCTCCTCTCTGCCTTCATTGTGCATCCATCAAGCATCCGCTTATGGCTCGTTGAGCATTCACTCTTGCCTTCATTCAGCTTACTGGCGAGCATCCCTTTGAACAACCAAGGCGCTCGCCGGGTGCCTTACTCTGCCTCCCCCTCTGCATTCCAGATTACATATAAATAGGGATTTGAGAACTGCCGGCTTGTGATCAGATCGCCTCACCATGCCTCCAAAAATGTATGCTACTAGAATGGCCAAAAAATGGAGATCTTGCTGCATGACAATACCCATGTTGTAATGCGGGGAGGCTTGGGTATTTGTCCCTAGTTGCATAGAACCTGAGGGTTACGGCAAGTTTCCCCAAACCAGGCTCTAAACTCAAGCCACCAATTCATGTTCTGTTTGGCAATTCTTAGGCCAACCCGTTAGAGGAGTTCGTGCAAAAAGGGCTGGCTCCATTCATTCTTCTAGATGCAGTTCTTGCATTAGTTGGCTTTAGTCCCTGAATTGCAAACCGTCTGTATTGCATCAACCATGGCGGACCAACAGCATTCTCAATCTTCTTCTTCTAACGTCTATTTATCCTTCTGTTTAAGATGGCAATGGCTATCTGTTTGAAAACAATATTTTTAAACTTATCCTATCTCACGGTATGCACCTCTCTTCTTCTACTCATATGTGGAAACGTGCTGTGGTAGGCTAAGTTGAATCAAAACTTCTTGGCCTCTCTGTACCACCTGACCTCTGCCCCCACTCTGATAGCATGACATGTCAATCATCTCTAGAAGCGTGCAGTGCGCCCAGATGTCACGTCCCCTAGCTGTCATTCTCTTTCTTGTCTACCACTGCTGTGGGCGTGTGTTATGTATGCTTGGTCTGCCACTCTTCTCTACTTTTTATCTCACGAGGAAAGTACTCTCGATATTCGCGGAAAGATAACACTGCACGATTTGTTTTTTCCTGCCGCTGATCCTCACACACTGTAGGTTGATTGTATCGGATGGTGTGACGGGCCTCACTTCCATTGCTCTTCTTGTGCCAATTTGATGATGAAGCATTCTCCGTTACTATCGGAATGGGCACAAGACAAGTGGCAGACAGGGATCGTCAGAAATTTTCCGGTTTGCCATCACGGTCCTGATTGACAGTTCCAGTGACTTTTCTCAAACACCTGAAACGGCATTATCAGCACCTACTGGCAATGTGTCTCTAATTTTCTGGATCGGCATTTAACTTACCTACAATGATTTATTGTAGTGCGAGCATGTGTAACGGGCAATCCCTCCAACTCCAGTGATGATATCAAGTTCAACAATCCTGTTAGTTTGGCGCTTTTTCCATCTAGTGTACCGCTTCTTTCGGTGTTACGCCCAGTGCTACCTGATTATGTATGGGTCAGGTGTACTCCAGTGCGCGTAGCTCTCACACATCTCGACGCCCAGAGCGGATCTACTGCAGTGCGCTTCTGTTTGGTTCGACACTGCAGGCCAGAGTGTCGCTTCAGTTCGGTACGCACTTTGCACCAGCGCATCACTCTCACCAAGGGAAGAAGAGGCCAGTGCACCGCTTCACTTCAGTTCAACGCCTGCTCGGTCCAGCTCACTCAGCCCAGTGCGCCGCTTTTTATCAACACTTCAGCCAGCGCGGCTCTTTCGACTGGATCTACGCTTTCAGACCAGTGTTCCATTTTGACTGGAACAACGATTCCTAGTGAACTGTTGTTTCATCGAACACCTTTTTCAGTCCAGTTCACCATTACTGTATGGTACAACGCTTTAGACAAGTGCAAACCGCCTCAATTGACTCAGCGCTTTAGATCACGCATCCAAACTGATCACACCACCAACCGATCACCTATCCGGATCCAGATCGGGCCGAACCAACCTAGATCTCAGAACTGATCCTGATCGCCGAAACCATACCAGATCGCCGCTTCCAACATTATTCACCCGATCCGACAGTGTTCGTTGAACTGTCAGCATTCGCCAAATCATCTGGTTACCTCTATGCACCTACCGCCATCAGGACTTTGTTTGCTAGTTCACACACTACGCTACTTTACAGTGGCTTTTTCTACCATGAAGTTTACCTTCAACACTTCTTCCTATTTCTCGCCTCATACCTTATTTCTACAGTTTTACCAGTGCTCAGCTTGGCTTTGGGGTTAGGTTCCTGCTTCTGTGTCTATGTAATGGACAGTGTGTTAACTCCAGTGCGCGGTGCTTTCATTCAGTTCGGCACTTCAGAGTGCACATTGGGTTTTATTGGCTCGTTTATGCAAAACCAATGCGCTTTTAATACTGCTAGCCGATCATCTCCAGAATGCCGCTTTTACTTCAGTGCGCTGCTTTCTAATTTATCATCACTTCCATCCAGTGCACTTCCAGTTAGTGCATCTAATGATTATGAACACAGTGTGTCTTTGGACAGGTTATGGTGTATATGATTATGAGCACACTTTGTTTTGTACACTTGGAGACAGGAAATGCTTTTTTTGTATTTTAATCGCATTTCTTTTGTACATTGAGAGGAGGAAATATGACTGGCATAATTACGTTTGTCAGTACTTTGGTCACAGATAAGCATTATGATGGCAGAAAAAGGTGAAATTTTTAGATGGAAGGAAAGTAGGTGGGGATTTGATTCTGATGGTTACAGATATACACGCGCGGAAGGAAAAGAAGAATGGTTCAGTTCCCTGGAGGTGTCTCCATACCAGATGTCTGTCCACAGTGACCAAACGCAGAGGGCACTGTTGTGAGATGGAAGCCTCACACACATGCTACAGATCTAGGTGATATTGCTGCGAGATGTTTGACCAGCAACATGAAGAAATGTGCTCGGGAAAAAACTAACCACTATTCCTAAGATCTGCATTGGAGGAGAGGAAGAAACTGCTGGATGGCCCACGAAGAAGCAACACCTATGGATATTGCTTCCAATCCATTTAATTAGCCTACTTAAGTCACTCCAAGTCCAATTAGTAATTTATTACCTATCAATTAAGCGGTATGAACAGCATACCGCCAGAAATGGGACTCACGGAAGTCGCGACTGCCAGAAATGGGACAACATGCTTGACCAATTTAAAGGTGTGATAATCTCACTGCCAGAAATGGGACTGCCAGAAATGGGACTAAATCTTCACCAGCTCAGATCTCTATGAGCAGAACACTCAGATCAATTATCCCCACTATAGAACAACAGTTAAGGCCCAAAACTGTAAACAGCAAGAAAATTAGTCAGAAGTTACAAGAGAAGAAACTCAAGCAGCAAAAATATATACTATGACAAGGGTACCAAGTTACTGGAAGGAATTGTGCCCAGGTTAAAAATATCTATGCTGTATCTATGGACTGGAAAGGGATGTTTGCTTATCTATCCCTACCTTCAGCTGTACTCGACAAGGTGATATGGAAGACAAACTGACAGAATGCATAATTATTCTGACAGCTCCAGTTTAGCCAGGCAGGCCTTGGTTTCTCAGACTATTATCCCTAATCACAGAAGAGCCATTAACATTCAGAGCCATTAACATTCCCTCGTTTCCCTTTGACGGCAAGACCTGACCAGCAACTTCAGAGCACTTTCTTGCTTGATATACAGTGAGACCCTAGATATTCGGACATATTTGTTTTCATGATAAATTGTCTGGATAACTGAATATCTGGATTTCTGTCATCTAGGCTTCGTGTTGAATCGGAGTGAGCATACACTTCTGGTTTAAATCGCCCAAACACAGCATGGTCGTTTTGATTTGCCAATTACAATTCAGTCTGTGTCAGATAGGCCTACTAATCACCACCAGTACCCCTGTTGATCGGAATCTGGATTAGTAGATCATGTAGCGCTATAAAATTTCCGAAGTCCCGTGCTGGGATTCAACCACGGACCTTCTGATCCGAATTCGGACGCTTGTCCACATGACCGGAGAGAGGTTAACCCGCCAGCAAGCTGACAAGGTAAGGATGTCATCTGTTAGGGATGACACCACGCCCTGCTACATACTCCCTCGTCAGCAGAAGGCACGCCCCGAGCCGCGATAGTTGGGTACTGAGACTTATTTTGCTCAAATTTGACATGAACACGCCAGCCCCACGCTAAACCAATGTAGCTGCTATAAAATTTCCGAGTCCCGTGCTGGGATTCGGAACCACGGACCTTCTGATCCGAAGTCGGACGCCTTTGTCCACATGACCAAAGAGGTTAACCCCGTCAGCAAGCTGACAAGGTAAGGATGTCATCTGGGATGACTGACTCTGCTACATACTCCCCTTCAACAGAAGGCACGCCCCGAGCCGCATAGTTGGGTATTGAGACTTATTTTGCTCAAATTTGACATGAACACGCTCAGCCCCACGCTACCAATGTAGCGGCCATAAAATTTCCGAAGTCCCGTGCTGGGATTTGAACCACGGACCTTCTGATCCAAGTCGGACGCCTTTGTCCACATGACTAAAGAGGTTAACCCTGTCAGCAAGCTGACAAGGTAAGGATGTCATCTGTGGATGACACCACGCCCTGCTACACATGTCTTGTGTCAAAACAAGTGGGACACTCGTGCTTCACTTCACATGGTCAGCTTAGATAAGTGATAAGTGAGTCAATTTTGTATTCATATGTTTACATGACGGTGATTGATCAGAGATGACGTCACACCTGGAAATGAAAGTAACCGGAAGTGATGTCACAGACAGAAATGATGTAACAGGTCCTCTTCTCCCATAACCATTAGTATGTTATCTTTCCTTTAATGGGGCTTCTAAAAGGTAGTCTTTGGATGTACATGTCCATTCAAAAATTTGTTTTGTCTGAAATTAGTCTCTACTGCACCTCTGCTTTGAAGGTCCTTATACACCTGGGCCTAGATTTTCAAAGCCTCTTTAGCCTAAGATAGTCATAAGTTAATGTTAATGTATGGCACTTTACTTAATTATCTTAGCCTAAGAGAGCTTCGAAAATCTAGGCCCAGTTCAATATTTCAATGTTGTCATTCAGGAACAGATGTTGCAAACTGTTCAGAAACCTTAAAATACATCCAATATAGTTTGTGTTAATCTGTAAAACATTATATCACAGAATCACTGAATAAAGGTGAGTTTTAGTACTTTAATATTCTGCTTTTCCTAAGTAGGTGTAAATTAATGTATTGGTGAAGTAATGTCACAACAACATACCCACTTCAGAACATATACACCTGGAAAAAATTAAAGCACCCGTAAATATCATGAAGTCGTATGTTTCATCTAACATTAGTGGTGCATGTTTTTCTGTAAGATCATGTCTTGAATACAAGGAAACAGTACAGTTTTCTTGAACATTTTAACAATGGATACAAAATCTTTTTGGGGAAAAAATGATACCTGTTACAAGATATAGAGAGAGGAATAGGCAACATTGCTTGTATCGGTCGATATCTCGTGTAATCTCCATGTGCTTAGATAACTGCCTGTACCTTACGTTGCATACCTCCTTATCAGCCGTCATATCCGTGCAGAGGAATCTGTCCCCACTCTTGGTGCAAAGCTGCTTCAAACTTATGCAGATTTTAACAGGTGGTACACATGCTTGTATCTGTTGCCTGATAAAGTCCCAAATGTGCTGCAGGGGTTTAGTAGACCGAAGAATTATTCTGAATGAAAGCTGTCACTGAACCATCACCCATCAATGGCCTAGCATTGTCATCCATAAATACAGGTCTTGTAGCAAGAGGATGATTATCAAAATGGGGACAACAAATGAACTTCCTGGATATACTGATCATACCTGAAATTCCCATGTATTGTCACCAAGTCAGGTTTACAGTCACAAGAGACACATCCCCATGTTTTCGATGGAACCTCCTTCCACCAAAGGCAGCGTTTGGTTGATGCTTGCTGCAAATGCTGTATTTTGCTGGCTCCACACTCTCAAGCATTCATCAGATATATCAAGAAGGAATCAGCTTTCAGCCAAACAATGTATACTTCACCAAGACCTCAGATTCCAGCGTTGATGTGGTAAACACAAAGCCAAATGAGATAGTTGGTGACGCATTGTTCATTAGAGGACATTTGATGACCATTCTAGTGTTGTAGCCAGCTCTCCTTTGTCTCATAGTGACTCAGTGAAATTGCAACCAGTGCTGTTGTGAATAGATGTCATTGATAGAGCCTCAATTGTGCTCCAAATTCATGATCTGGCGTCACCCTGGGTCGTTGTGGAACATGGACGATATGTCATCCCCTTGGTTTCCCTGTTTTTGTGATCAAACGATTGACAACCAACATACCAGAGTTATGAATACCAATAATTTGCCCTCTCTTGCTGTCTGATAATCTTCTTGCAAACTATGCAAATGAATTATATAAATAATGACATGTGGCTACTTGCACAATCTGTGCTTGTTGGGCTTCAGGGCACTCTCCACAGTCTGTGGTTTGGGAGACACAATTTCCACCAAGTTCACTTGGAATAATTTCTTACTGAAATGAACATTATCATCACATATATCACCATACACAAGCTTAACTTGAACATAGCAGTAAACATATTTAGGGCTGCTGAACTTTTTCCACTTGTATATAAACGATGTCATTTGTAAAATGTCGTCAGTTGCTGAATTTCTGTATAAGTTCAAGGTCACATCATGTATTCCAGGCGGACCCTACCAGATCTCCCTGACCCCTTCCACCTCCGCCTACAATGTGACAGAACACCGGGCTCTTCCATCAATCACATGCTCCGCCCTCTGTAGACCCGGATGTAGCTACAGGTGGTTACACAATGGAACAGACTTCAGCAGTGGAGCCGTGCTCCAGGGACAAGCTGACAGATCCAAGACAGGCTCCTACCAGATGCATCAGCTCTTCTAATACACCACGGAACAGGTGACAGTGATACAGTCAGTGTTGATGTTCAGTGTAAGTATAATAAAAATGAGTCTACACTGGCGCAGTGTTACAGTCAGTGTTGATGTTCACCGTAAGTATATAGTCTACACAGGTGACAGTGTTACAGTCAGTGTTGATGTTCAGTGTAAGTATATAGTCTACACTGGTGACAGTGTTACAGTCGAAGTGTTGATGTTCAGTGTAAGTATATAGTCTACGCTGGTGACAGTGTTACAGTCAGTGTTGATGTTCAGTGGAAGTATATAGTCTACACTGGTGACAGTGTTACAGTCAGTGCTTATGTTCAGTGTAAGTATATAGTCTACGCTGGTGACAGTGTTACAGTCAGTGTTGATGTTCAGTGTAAGTATATATAGTCCACAATGGTGACAGTGTTACAGTCAGTGCTTATGTTCAGTGTAAGTATATAGTCCACAATGGTGACAGTGTTACAGCCAGTGTTGATGTTCAGTGTAAGTGTATATGCAAGTCTGCATGTTTACAAGTACCTCTAACTTTGATAGGCAGCCTACATAGAAAGCCCAACTGATTTGTCAGTTCAAGATAAGGTTCTTCCTATATATTGGTTATCTGCAATGCCCTTCAGGCATTTTCAAAGAATATTTGTACCCAGTTTTCAATTCTGATGGATATGGACATTCATTCAGGACACCAAATACGTGAGTTTGGTAGGTGCAGGATTAAGTGTGTGTTTTTGTGGATTTTATTTGTCACACTTGCCTCAACAACAAGTCTTCATTGTATGTCAGTTCTGAATCAACAAGTGAATGTATTGCACATGACTTCATGCCTGGAAACTTCTGGCTTCTCCAAGTCACTTTCCTCATCAGCCCTGTATGTCAACAGGGCAGACAATTTTGTCAGCATGGAATGCAACAAAACTTAAAATGGGAAGGTTATGTTGAAAGAGAGATCTCATCAATCTATCCACATCTGGGTAATTTGAAAGAGTTAACATCATGTTCAAGTCATGAAGATAAGGCTGATCCATGTAATTCAATGGTGCCATAATGGAATTTATTAACTTATCAGAGATATGAGTATAGTTACATGTCTGCTCTTTTGGGAAACCATATGAAGCATTATCTCTTGCAGACATGTTTTTTAAAGAGTAGAAAGTCTGGAGATTCATGTACTCGACTCTCTGAAAGCTCCATCTCTGTCAGATCTCACCCAATTAGTGGCTGTAGGAATCATTGGGGAGAGAAACATTACTCCATACCAGCTCCAAGTAAAACTGTGGATCAGATTGATTGTCACTCAAAGTCTTATGTGGCAGCAGCATCAGTGCCTCACACTGTGAGACACTGAAATTGACTTTCCATACCTTTTTATGTGGCAATGTTATTCATCTTGTAACAATGATCTTCCAAGTATGTGTGGGTACTCGGTGAGGAGCAGCCATGTGCTATATTTAGACTTGTACTATATTTAGACAGAGTTCTGGTAGGTACTACATGGTACAACAACCCTATACTCTGACCCAGATAGTTGGAGAATCTTGTACAAGTACTAGCTGTACAAGGATATCACCAAGGCTACTGTCATATACTGGCTTAGGTACTTTTTGTCTGACAGCTTATTTGTTTACTCCTGTATTTGCTGAACTAACTGCCAAGGGAGTCTCACAACACTTTCCCTAACTTTCACTTAACATCCAAACTGACTTGTAAGGGATCTCCTCACAGCTCATTCATCAATTTCAAGTGTGTTTTTAAAAATTGAATGCTTGAAGGTCACACAAATGATGTCATGTCACCAGAAGCAATGTCATAAGAACTAAAAGTAATGTCATCACAAATGGGAGTGATATTATCAAATAAGTAGGCAATACTTTTACAGGTGACTGTTTATTCACGATCGATCATAATGGGAGATCTGCAATGAGAATAAACACATCATGTATAACATGGATAATTAAATAACAAATAATCCTCTAATTATCAGAACTAAATGACGTCATAGAATTCTTGGTCATATCTTGGTCAGAGTCAATACCTGAAACTGATACCTGAGAAAAATATATCTTAATCAGAGTCCAGTTTTCAAATGTTTCTCTCAAAAGTTTCAGACAGTTGCGTTTGCTATGAGCTCACACATTTTGTTGCACTTCATGAATTTCTCTTGTAACTGACCTTAATAAAGGCCGGCATGATCTCATTATTAAATAGGATTTGTACACATAAGTCATTTAGGTGTAGATGAATCAGCAGTCAGCAATAAGGATAAGTGTTTCATGATTACCGACACAATGGCAGACCATAGTCAGCTCTGATGTCAGGTGCAAGGCATGGCATTGCAGAGATCAGTGCAATGATAAATAAGCTTTTGAATAACATTGTAAACAGTTTTTACATCATGTGAAAATATAAAAGAGGACTATAATCATGTCCAGGCATTATCAGTACCTGCTATCCTTCTTTAAAATTAAATGTTATTCCACTTTTCAGACCCAGCCAACATAAGTATGTTTACGCCAACTCTCACAGTGTCTCAGTGACAGTTAACGAAGTCTGATGCAGTGACCTTGAGATGCCAGATTGACAGTAAGCCCTGGTCACTCATCACTTTACTGAATGGAACAGGGGGAGTTGACAAGGGCAGATAACTCTCTGACAGCAACATACAGACTGGACTCAGCAGACTGTAGACAAAGAGGGAACTACTCCTGTACTGCCAATAACAACATCGGGCACCTGTCACCCAGAGGGTGGAGCTGCTGGTTAAATGTAAGTACCGTATATATGTCCGTAGATAAGCTGAATTTTGAGGACAAAAAGAGCAGTCTGTGGAAGGGGGTCAACTTATCTATGGATTACACTTTCATCAAAAATTTTCCAGGGGTAAGAAAACAACATTGTATCACGCCTCGCGTGAACCAGAGACCATATACCGAGGGACGGGCCTCAGCTTAATTTGGAACTGATCACTGCCAGCGAGACAAAGCGATCATTACCGCTGAGGCTTTGCAAGATCTGCGAGATTCGAAGGAGGCTCACATTGGTGTTTTACCTTCATCTATATCATCCACAGTAAGTTAAACTACTTTCATTTGATTTTGTAAGGGATGACAACCATTTATTGTAAGTATCTGACATATGTATGGAGCACATAGTATCTTTGAAAGTATACCATGCATTATGGTGATCCCTTTGTTGTGGTCAAATAAAATGGCTTCCTTCGGCAAATCGTGGAAAATAGACATTTTTCTAGTACATCTTGTCAAGTGAAACGTTAGCAAAGTCCTTAGTTACTGGGTTGTATTGAATGATCGGTTATTTTCTTTTCATGCAGTGTACATTATTTCAGTAGTTTAAATCGGCAATGAAAGTGTATCTAGTTGCAACCCTGTTATTTAGATCATACTGAAAACATGTGATTATGTTATATCTTGTGATCGCTGGTTTTAGTAAAAAGCTCCATGAGAATGTCACTTATATTTTTGCATTCAGCACTCATTTCTGTATGCATTGATATGAAAAAAATAATATGCTTTTATCTTATGATGTTTTTTACAATGATGTGAAAAACACTAGACCACGCTGAAACGTTTTAGAATATCGCTTAGCAATTGTCCTTTAGTTAAAATCAGCGATTTTCAATATCAAAACAAATTGAATGAATATTGTTCGGGCTTCAAATTTATTACCATATTATTTGCTTCCATATGTTCATATTATTTCCCTTGTCACAGTTTGAGTCACTGTACTGTAAATGTATGTTCTGTATACTAAATATTCCACTGTACTGACGTTAAGTGAAAACTGGGTGTGATCATGTAAAGTAGAAGTATATGTTTAGCTTGCATTTGATTATTTGTTCTTTTAGATGCCACGATACAAAAAAGGATGCATTGGAAGGCGATCTAAGCGTTCTGGCACTAAGTCTAAAAGTGTGGATCAACAATCAACTATAAGGGATGCAGCTTCACCGACCACACTTCATGACAACACAACATGTCTACCAGGAATATTTGATGACAATATGTAAGTACTGTGTGCATGACAATCATTATGGATTAGATAATACACAGTGATTCGCGGTCTGCAAATAATCGCCTCTAACGACAAGCTTGGTCAATATTCTAACCCGGACCTTTATGGGTAAATGTTGTAAAACATCCATGAATATGCAAAAATGTTTGGTGTTTGGAAATCTTTATAAATTGAGTAGTATGATTATATTTTAATATCTTAATTTTTGTTTCAGTGTTAGACAACTACAGTGGGCTGAAGCTTGGGCAGCTTTTTACATCTGTCCTGCTGAACACCACCAAGAAGCAGTTGCAAGTGAATCTCACAGTCATGGTGCATCAACAGATTCTGACAACTGCTCTGCTGATGCATTTTATGTCCTTTGTGGGCAAAATGCACCAGTACAACCCTGATGACAATCTCGAGCGTTGTCACTGGCATACTTCATCACAGAAGATACCAACAATACGCATGTTTGAAAAATACTTTATTTGAAGAGTATGACCAACTTGGAGACTTCACAAGTATTCGGACAAAAGAGGATGTGATAAAATTAGCTCAGTTTTATGAGGGTTCTGACTTAGCTGTAAAACTGGCAGTGACAATCACACCATCACTGATGGCATCTATCTCTGTTCACAGACAGAAAATTGGACATGATCATGATTTTTGGATTGGTTTGCCCAAGTTCTTTTCAACTCTCACAGATGTCAAGAACCTTCTGTCAAGGCTGTCGTCTTACCATGTCTGCCTTGGAAATTATGAAGACAAATACAGCCATCTTGTTCCGATAGGTGTTGGGTTGAGTCAGGCAGCTGCTTATGGCATATCAGCATATAGAGAATGTGACTTTGGTGTAAACATGAACGGCATTGAATTTAGCTCAACCATTCGATCAGCTAGCTAGCTTTGGGGAAAACGAGATGCGCGAGCATTGTTGTAGGTACCTTTCTACTCTCAGGAAAGTACTGTCTCGCAATAGCTTATCTCCTAAACCATGTCAGCCACACCCTCACAAACTGTCTCATAAGACACATAAGCACATGACAAAAATGGAACTTGTGAACAAATTTCAAGCTGTTAAAACTCACAATCAGGCACTTAAGAGTGAATTAGGTCACTGAAAAGGAAAGTGTTTCATACAATTGGGAATAAAGGACTAAAACTAAATACTACTAGCGATGAGGACTTGAGACACATGCTGAAAGAATACAGCTCCGAGGTACAAAGAAGTTATCCGGATGAAACTCTCTGCAAAGATTATTTTGGGAACAACAAGTGAAGCATTCAAACCTAACCGACAAGCGTTCAATGAGATGGCACCCTACGGTGATCAAATGGTGTCTTTTACTTGCGGAGCAAGAGCAGAAAAGCTTATGATGCTGCATGGCATACAGGTTTTATAAAATTGCCAAGCAAGAGAACCCTATTTGATAATTCCCATTCTTTGCCCAGTATTCTTGGATTCCATCCTGAATATGCTAAACATCTGGGGCGGTATTCATAAAGCTTCTAAGAATTTTCTTAAGAGTTAAGAATTCTTAAATCCACTAAGAATTCTTAGTTTCCATAACAACGTTCTTAACTTGTAAGAAAAAACTTAGACAAGTAATTTTGTTCTTAGTTTTGTTCTTAACTTTAAGAAACCTCATGAGGACACCTAACTAGTTAAGAAAATTCTTAGTTATCCAATATGGCTGCTCCGCGGAAACGCAAACTTTCACACTAGGAAGAATGTTTTGATATGTACACCGACAGAGAGTTATTACGACGTTATCGTCTTGACAGAGGAGGGATAGAGTTTGTGACAGGCTTGATATCGGATGAAATCGATGCACTTACCTTTAGAAACCGGTCCTTACCAGCCCTATACAAAGTGCTTGTAACATTGAGGTTTTTGGCTACAGGCAAAATGCAGCTTTGCAATGCAGATGACATGGATATTTCACAATCAACAGTAAGTCGGGCTGTAGCGCCAGGACGTTAGCTGCTCTAAATGCACCTCATATTGTGCAGAGATTTGTCTCGTTTCCATTGTGTCAAAGACAATTAACCGATAACGCTTAATGAGTTCGCTCCACGCTGCAAACTTCCCAAATGTGGCGGTGTCATTGATGGGACACATGTTCAAATAATCGCACCACACGCGTGAAGCGAACCTGCGCTTGTGAACCGAAAACACTACCACTCAATCAACACCCAACTAGTTTTGATCGCGATACGGGATTACCGGACGCCGCCGCCAAGTGGCCAGGATCAACACATGATGCACGGATCGCCGAGAAAGTGGCCTCCAAGTTCTCTTTGAAACAAGGAGGGTACCAGGCAACTTTCATTTATTAGGAGACAGTGGGTATCCCTCAAAAACTTGGCTTCTGACACCATACCTCCGGCCGAACAACGCTAACCAACTTGCGTATAACCGGTAAGTTAATTCAATTAGACTTACTTCCCTTATTTTAGGAATGTCAAAAGTTGAAATGGGTTGTTGCAAAATTATGATCTCGAAATGAAATGTGAACTTGTTCAAATAAAATGAATACAATCCAGTGTTTAATTTGAGTGTAATTGATTTATTACTGAGTCAGTATATTGTCAAAGCTTTATTAGACATTTCACGCCAATAGAATTCCATTATGATTTGAAGAAATATGTTTTTTCCACATGTCTGTATATTCAACTTTGAATTGTCAAAATTATTTATGAGACACCCTTACCAATTTTTGGAACATTTACTCATATGCATTTTGTTATCCCATGAATAATACCTGAGCGTGATAAAAATACAGTACAATGCATTTATTGGTGTTCACAAGGATACATATAGATGTTTCTTTACTAGACAATATAAACTGGAGGCCATACAAAAGTCCTGCTTTATATCACTGTTTAAAGATACTATTGGTCAGGCAAACTAGTTTTAATTTGTATTGATTATTATATTTTTGGGGTCATCTTGAATGAGCATTTTACCTTTTCCTCAAAGAAAAATAAACAAAGGTCTGAAGTGGAAAAATCCATGTCCATTTTAGTAATGACAGGTTTCTCTAGTGTAGCAAAAATGTGATCAAGGAACAGTAATGTGACACAAGAACATATTTACCGCGTGGCCATATTATCAATTCATGATGTCACATTGATATGTAAGTGCTTTGCAGGTATATTGAATTGTTTCATTGTGTGAAATGCATGCTAAATTATTGATGTGTTTTTTCTAGTCCTATTGCAATTTGATTTTTCAACAGTTCCCACAAGAGAACCCGCAGCATCGTTGAAAGGGGAATCGGGCAGTTGAAGAAGGCGATTTCATGCTCTTCATGTTGAGCTGAGGCTCAGTCCCCATAAAGCCTGTCAGGTGATTGTGGCCTGTGCTGTGCTACATAACATTTGTAAAACCAGGAACATCCCTGACCCAGAAGAAAGCAATGACATTCCCCCAGGCACCCCACAGCCAGAAACGCTACCACATCCCCCCACACCAAGCAGCAGCAGTGTGACTTCAGGTGTTGCTTACAGAGATCAGTTTGCAAGAGTACATTTCTCATGTGAGTACATTATAACAAAACTCTGATGTGGTCCACAAAAAGTTTATTGTTGCTTCTCAAACAACTTTAGAATGTAAAAACAACAACCCAATAATCAAAATTTCATTTTGATCCTAAAACATCAGTGTCATTAAAAATGAAATGTTGTGACAATAATAGTTATATTCAGGTTATATTAGAGTGTTATAATGACAAGAAAAAGAAGCAAAAAGTCCTGTACCTGATGGTTTTACTTCTGAATTTTACAAATTCAATTCTGGCCCAGTAATAAAAAAAATGGATAAACATACTCTACAAAGATATACATTCTTGTGTCCTTGTGAATGGATTTGCTGATCCTTTCTTTCCAATATCACGTGTAAGTTTCTTTGAAATTGGCCCAAATCAAATAAGAGAATAATCAAAGACTATAAACCAATATACATATATGTTCATAGCTGTATAGACTCTGATATTAGCATCTTTACATACTAGTAAATACATATTCTCTTGAAGGTGTTAAGAACATGCAAATTGTTAATCTAATGGCTCACTAACACCCCGACCCTCAGCATGCTGACTACTTGAATGGTGTACTTAAGCTCATGAGTGTAGTAGGTTCCTAAGAATACATATAGTTCTATAGACTAAGACGTTATCAATTTTGTAAAGTAACACAACACTACTGGATTACAAAAAGATTGAATGAAAACATTGGGATGAATATTTTTTCTAATCTGAAAAATTCTTCACATCTCAAAAATGCCTAAGTCCAAATATAAAAAAATTCAAATAAAATTAAAAACTGGCATAATCACTTGAAAGTTGGCACTGTACCTCTATCATTAGTGCGGAAGGCTTGGGCAAATATGAAAAGAATGAGATGAATAGTTTTCCACAATCAGTAAGACAAATTTATAACTCTGAAAGGACAAAATACCCCAAAATTCACATAAAATTACACAATCGGTGAAATAACATGAAAATCATTACTGCCCCATTAGCATTAGTGCGAGAAAGTCATGTGCAAAATTTACTCCTCCCAGTATTTTTTCAGCTCTTTCACTAAGACTGCTTTCCTTAGTTTGAGAACTTCAATTTCCAGTTTTAATTTTTCAATCGTTGATTCTGCATGTTCCTTTGCAGAGGCCTGGCAAGTATGACAGCTTGAGGATGGAGCAGTTGGAGTTGAGACTGGTGGACACACTCTGACTAGGGGCTCGCTCACTGTTGTCGGCATGACTGGGACCTGCACCCCGGAGAAATCCAGCCTCCTCAGATCAACCTCACTGAAAGTGTCTAATCTGTTAAAAAAAACAGAAATTGTTAGTCATGTCGTAAATAAATGTCCTACTATGCCATTGGTCCGAGTAACCATAATAACTGTTTACTAGCCTTAGAAAATAATAGGACCAACTGTCTGATCAGCTACAAATGGAGTGCTTTCTTTGGATGTGTCACTAATGCTGACTTGGCTGTTGCAAATCTATCAGTATTCATAAAAATAACACTCAAATATTTTTATTGGTTCAGTTTCAAGCATTGTACCTTTTGATGAAATATTATATTGCATGCATCTTAATCCAAAAACCATAATTTCTAAACTGTTTGTAACGTCCTTTACATTATCAGCAAACATTTCTGTGTCATTAGCATACTTTATGATAATTACAGTTTTACATATGGCAATGGCTTCATTAGCTAATTCAAAACCCTTACATCCATGGAAAGATAATCTTTTCAGTCATTTACATACAAGGAAAATAAAATTGGGTAGTAATATCGTTGTTTCATGTTTTTAATGGTTTTAATGATTTCATCTTAACTTATGTCCTGATTCAATACAGAGTTATCTCCCATGCCAAAGTCATTTAGCTAACTGTCTCAATATTATCACATTAATTTCTCTGAAATGCTCAGAAATCTATAAGTGTTGCAGTGTTGCTATCTGTCTTGTTAATCCTATCAGATTTATTCAAAATCTTCCAATAGTCCAAAAGGGACTTTGATTTAATGATTCTTAATCTGTTATTTGTTAACAAAGCCATGTCACTCTCAGTTTGGGGGTATTGCATATATGATAATATGATAAATAAATGTCAAATGCCATGTGTATCTCATTTCTCCAAATATGAGCTGCATCACTTGTGGAAATATCAAAGTCCACTATTTATATTAATTTGTGTATATTTGTATGTTTTCCCCATGAAACTACCTGTTTGCAATGAGTAACATAACATGTTATTGTACTAACTCAGGGAAATATCATATGATGACCAGAAAATAAATACCTGTTGGCTTCAAAGCTGGGTGACATCGCCAGTACTTGCAGCATGCTGGAGTCAGTGCTGTTCGGGACCCCCGAAATGACCATATTGTCATCGCCCAGGATGTCCCTAACCACTTCCGTCACTGTTGACAGGGGGGTGCAGGATGGACCACCTCCTTTTTAAACATATCAAATTGATAATCACCATGAACAGATTCAAGAGTTTTAGGATTTTCGCAGGAAAAGTCTTGTGTTTTTACTTCAAATGCCTATTAAACATATATATACTAATTCAGATTAAAGAGACAGATAATAATTTATTTTTGTAAAATGCTTATTGAGTTTTGTTTATGACAATGTTTTATTAAAGGAAAACCATTAAATGTATAAATATGAAAGTGCATCTGAATAAATATAATTCATTAAAATGTATATTTGATTTGCCAAAATAGTATTACATTACACATATTTAAGTAACTTTAGAAATTATCATTCAACCACAAACAGTTTCATAAATATACATAACATATATTAAGTGATTGAGTGGTGTAGTATGAATAATAGATGTCTAACTGTTTCCTTTTCCACTTCCATGTGTTACATTTCACTTCTGTTATTTCATGATTACCTGTGGTGCTTGTTGACCTTTTATAGGCTGATATGTCACACTTGGCTTTGGATTGAATATTGTGCCACTTCTTCTCCACCTCTTCCACAGATCTAGTTACATCTAGAAAAACATGAAAGTTATCAATATATGCTCTATTTTGTTACAATAAATATCCACTCTTACACTTTTATTTGTACATATTGTATTATTTTGTCATAAACCTGGATACACACAAACCTGGATACACACAATTCATGGATCAATGATGTAATTACATTACTGTAAAATAATCATCTAATGTTTTGAGTGAAAACCGATGGATTTATAACTCATCATAATTCAACATTTCCAAATGAATGAAGGCACAATAATTACAATGATAGAAACTACAATTGGCCAGAAAAAGTGTGCTTTAATATATTGAAAAGATGGAAACATCAATACAGCAAGAATCAATTAAATGAGACATGAACATTTTATAATTTTATAATTATTTGAAATGAGTGTATGGAAATGTACAGCAACAGTGTGGATATATGAGCGTCGTCGATAGAGAGGAAAATTCAAATTCATTTGAAAACTCATGTCAAATTGATGTCTTTCAACCATATATTTGATTTTTATAAACATAATGATGGAATATTCTCAAAAGTAATTGGCTAAAGAAATGCATTAATTATCAATATTTCAAACCTGCTTCAATAAATCAATCAATTCATTCTGTTAAAGATCAGTTATTTAGTTGCTGAAACATTTTTTTAATAAAATAAAAGCGTCACTCACTTTGGAAGGTGGAATTGATTTCAGCGCATATGTCTGCCCATTTTTCCTTTTTCTTTTGTGCTGTTACACCCGCGCCAAATTTGCCTAGTAAGAGACTCTTGTTTTGCTCCACAAGGCGGGTTAGAAGCAAATTCTGCTCCTCCGTCCAGTTAGGTTTTCTTGACTTTTTTGTCGGTGGTTCCATTTTGCTGTCGTCTGCCTTAAAAGGTTTTCCTATCTTTTCGGCTGAAGAGTTCGTTTCCGTTACTAAAATTAGACTTGGGGTTTTCCGAAACGTCATTCGTGTACCACTAATACCGGTACGTACGATCCCATCATGCTTTATGATTTCTTCTTAGAAGATTCTAAGTTGTAAGAACATTTTTAGCTAAGATTTTTTCTTAGTTTGGGTTAATAAAGAAACTAAGAATTTTTCTTAAACTTAAGAATTTTTAAGGAAACTTAAGTAAAAAACTAAGAAAATTCTTAGAAGCTTTATGAATACCGCCCCTGATGCAGGGAAGCAAAGGCCTTTGGCATGCTGGAGAGTGATGTTAAATCCTATGTTGGCATTTTGCAGGACGAAGTAAAGTATCAGAAGGATTAAGTATACAACAGATCATCGGTATCCATTATGCAGCTTTTGCCACAAGAAGTATTGAAGCGTCATATTTATGCTCTATATTATGGGAAACTGTTCTAACGCTAGAGAACATTGGATTGATGCCTATCTTCATCACCCCATTTAGGAAATTTTTGAATTGCATCATGTTCCACAACAGGGTAATACCTACTGGACATGGAATCCATATTCATTTCCAAAACGGAAATGATATTTCATATCAGATGTGCCTCATCTGCTCAAAACCACAAGGAATTGTTTTGCTAATTCAGGCTCTCACAGTATGTCCAGACAGCTGTGGAAAGATGGTTACTGATATAAGCTGGTTGCAGATTGTGAGACTGTATGAACAATTTGTGGAGAACTCACTTTATTGTAAAACGTACAAACTTACAAGGGACCACATTGATTTGACATCATTTTCAACAATGAAAGTCAATCTAGCTGCAGAGGTGTTCAGTACAACTGTAAGTAATGCCCTTGAGGAACACTATGGAGACGAAGTGAAAGAAACTGTTAACTTCATAAGACACATGGACAAGTTCTTTGACTGTTTAAACACAAGAAGTTTAAGAGAAGGAGTTATGTCCAGAAATTCAAACAAGAAAGAATACAGGGATGTTAATGATCCTCGGTTGGATTATTTAGTAAACAATTTTCTGGAATTTTTCAAGTCATGGGAGGAGAGTGTCATGAGGCGTCCAGGTGACATCATCCAGTCATCAGACATTGTTAAGTTAATTGTAGAATGTGTTAGATACCTATTAACTAATGGTGCTGAATATGTCTTGACCCATAGATTCAATCAGGACCCACTTGAGGAGCAGTTTGGCCAGTATAGGCAAAAAGGAGGGGCAAATGACAATCCATCAGTGTACAACGTTAAGCACATGATTTCTGAGATGAAAGTTATAGGTTCATCAGCTCTGCAACCTATCAGAGGCAATATTTCACAGAAGAGGGGTGCAACCGTAGCCAGGGTAACTGTTGATGACACCCCTTGATGACATTGAAAGGTTAATTGTGGTACAGCGACTCAGCATCAGGTGTTTCAATAATCTTACAACAGTTATTGTAAATACATAATATTCTCACAGTACAATCTAGTTTGTGTTCCCATGTTCCTTTAATGTTCCCCTGAGCGATCTGCTCCTTTTAACTCCTTTGCGATTCTTAATCCCCCTCATTTCCTTCTGGAGCTGACGTTTTGAGTATTTAGCTACAGCACCTCCACGTACACGGAGAAATAAGTCCACAATGAACTCCAAGACTCTGAGCTTCAGTCCATCCTCACAGGAGAGTAACTTGTCCCAGTAGTAGTGCTCTATATCCATTCCAAAGATAGCCTCTTTCTTCAATAGAGCATGCAGTATGTATCCAGATATATAGTGACAGACAACACAATTCTGGTAGTTAAAATTCTTCTTTTACTCTTCCAATCTAGCGCGTGGTTTTTCACACTTTCACGGCGCACTGACCCTGAAACAAATATGGCTTCCCTCTCGCATACTCGCTCACTTCTCATGATCGAATTTGAGATAGTCTCAAACGATTTGCAATCTCAACTATTTTTTATAAAATTTGAAATATATTAAAACTGCTTAGAACACACATAATAAAAGTCCTCATCTTGGTATAGACATCCACAGTCACAGTTCTCATTACATCTGTCTCTTACCATGACAACATTCTCTTCAGTGATATATATATTGTTATTTTACAGTCACTATATCACAACACTGTAGTCTCTTCACTTTCACAGTTTCTTCACAGCCTTATGTCACTATATTAATATAGCCTTCTTGTAGAGCTTGCAAAGCTGAACTGGTGAAGCTCCTTTCTTTGTCATGCAGTCAGCCAACTGTTCAGATTGATTCACCCATTTAATCTGAACCATCCCTCATCTTGAAGTTCCTTGATGCCAGCTATTTCCACTCTTAACACTCTTAACTTTCGGTCACAGATGTATTGGAATGAACAGCTTCCCATACTGACATACAGTCTGTCAAACACAGAATCGACAACATTTCTGATTGCTCACCTTTTCGGATACAATTTCAGCGCACAATGTTGACATATATATTGCTGTGTCAGTTGCATCTGCCATTGCTAATGTCCCTGCTGCAAGAGTACTGCGCACAACTCGTTTCAGTTTCTTTGAACTCCAGCATACTGGCGACACCTTTCCTTGTTCATTCATCAAGAAGATCACATATGATCCCTGACTCCCTCCATTTTGTAGATTTCCTAAGGAGGCATCAGAGTGTGTCAGCAGTTTCAGTTTTCCATCTAGAGATTGCTGAACACCTAAATATTGTTTTGGATCAGTATACTCAACATTAAACCAAAATCTATTCTTTCCTGTGGCTTTCCCAGCCTTGCTGATAGTTTTAGCTGTCATGACTTCAATTGTTTCATCATTCTTGTAGTTTGGTCTTACTTACACCCTGTTTTGTCTCTCTCTGATCTTTCATTGTCTCAAGACCACCAAGATCAATGTCTTCCCAACTTGACTGTTTCTTATCATCACAACAAACTTCTTTTTCATCACTTGACTTTCAGTTTTATGTGAGTGAGTGAGTGAGTGAGTGAGAGAGTGAGCATGGTTTTACGTCACTTCAGCAATATTCCAGCAATATCACATGTTGATGACTTCATATGGGGTGGAAACAACAGATTCGTTGAAACCACGCTCTGCTGCCATTGACAGACAACAAAATTCTGGTAGTTAAAATTCTTCTTTTACTCTTCCAATCTCGCATGCGTGGTATTTCACACTTCCACGGCACACTGACCCTGAAACAAATATGGCTTCCTCTCGCATACTCTGGCTCACTTCTCGCGTGATCGGCGAGATAGTCGATCAGCAATCAGATAGTCTCAAACGATTTACATATAGTACAACACTGCCTGGTCATTGTCACTGATTGCTGATGCTGTTTGATGCGACTGTTTCTGAATGGATTCTGACAGGTGCTTTAGCATGTTCCTCAAGATGCGATCCAACAAGCACTGTGCAAAATGTGGATAATCCTGTGTGATTCACTTGTTACTTCGATCAAAATGTTGTGAATGTCTGATTGTAAGTCTTCATGAAGTCGCATCTGATGAAATTTCATCCATAACTGTTCTCTGTCAGACGAAAGGGAACAACCTTTTCCAAACTTGTCAAAAACTGAATGGAATTCCGGGTTCAGAACTGATACTAGAGTTCTGTGAACTGTTGGTCTGTCGCTGGCCATTCTTTGCAACAGCAACAAGATGAGGGGGCCCTTCAATGAGCATGAAGCATCGTTCATAGGATCAAGGATTATTGAAAAAGACTTTGGTAGGACTTCTGTAAGAATACCCCGCGATGTCGACATCTGTTGGCAAGAAAACTAGTGTGTTTTCCTCTTTACTGTGAGTATCTGTCCTGTCTGCTGAAGGGGGTTGTCTTTGTTTTTGACAGTGGAGCCCAGTCGATGTTCATGTGCTAAAATGCAAAAAGTATTGACATATTCAAGTGATGCATATTGACTGATGACATAGCATTAATGTGAGAGTTTCATTGGACTTCACCACAGGTAGTCAATATATAATTTGTGTTGAATTTAAAAGAAAGTATGTTAACTCATGGCAGTTGCTGAGGTATACAGTTAATATGAAGGAAATAGTGGAATTACCGGTAAGAAATGGTGGCCTGAGATAAATCATTCACATTTATTATTGTTTTCACTAATGTGAAGTGAAACATGCTAATGGTGACAACCAGGATGAAACTACATGTACGTATCTATCTGAGAAATGTGTATAGTTTGATCAATGTATGATCAGTGTCACTGTTGGAAGAAATGTGTTAAAATTGTGTACATTTTGTAAATATTGAAGATGCCTTAAGACATTAGCAAATCATTATTTGATTTAACAAATCGGAGATTGTTTCGGTACCTCATATGGTACATATATATACTCTGATATATTGTATAAATTGAATGCTTACCTTTAATATCTGATCTGTTGTGTTTCTTGGTAACATGACCACGAAAGCCCCAATACTCCGGTAGGTTTTACTGCCAATTGGACAAGCATATTGCGTGATGATTAGGAGAGGTGGTGATGGAGCTTTGTCATCTTCAGATCTGTCAAAATACATGTCATCACCGCCAAAGCAATCCTCGTCCACTCAGACGTTCAGTGTCACAATCTGTATATTCGCCAAGTAGTAAGTCTAAATCCAAATCGGAATTGTCCCAGTGAATAAAGTCGTCCATATCGAAGATAATGGTGAAGTAACATGTTCGTTTTCCCTTATAAAGAGGCGTACATCCGACAGCAAAAAACATTGTTTACGGAAAAGCCGGAAGTGTAAATAGTCTACATGTCGTCTGCTTGGCGGGGATGAAGGGAATTAACTCTTGACACTAAACCATTCGCGTAATGGGGAATTCCATAGTAATTCCTGTTTTTATGAAATACTCACGAGTAATATCATGAGTTCTTTTCAATTTGCCCATACTAGCCAAACTTACAAAATACCACGAAATTTGTTACCCCGAAACCAGGAAACAAAGCGTAAAGATTTTCCCAGCCATATGGTTCTAGCGCTACACACCGCGCTGGGCTCAGGGCAACACACCACTTTCGTCCGTGGCGGGTGGCGCCACGCTCAGATGGCGTCCACGATCTCTATAAATCTGAAGCTAACCATGCAACTTCCTCAATGTCTAAACCATAACCTGTAACCCTACCACTCCAAGATGCCTGTCCTTGTTAGAAGCGTTGCTCAACACTTTCGGAAAATAAGTTTCCCAATGTGGGGAAGGAGGGTGGGAATTATGATATTACTCGTAAGTATTTCCATAAAAACAGGAATTACTTTGGAATTCCCCTTTTCATTACAATACTTACTCCTAATATCATGAGACTTTGTCATAGCAGACGGCCGGGGACCGAGCCTCGTCCTGACAAGTCGCCGATAAAGGAGAGGTATTGTAAAGCGAGAAGGAAAATCCTGCAGTCATGCCGACCTAGGTCAGGTCGACCCGGCCTTGACATTGCCACCCACGCGCGAAGTCAGCCCTGACCTGGTAGGAGTTGCCCCCTAGAACATAGGGAACTTCAGTGCACAATAAATAGAGAAAGAAAATTTACTCACCTTTGGCTTCTAAAGCTTCAAGATGGTCGGTCTGGCGTTACCATGACTTCCACCCGTGAAGGGTATACAGAAGTTTCTTCTCCAATCCCGTTAAGGGAAAGCGACATTTATGGCACTAAGGAGCACAATGTTATTGGTACCCATAAGGGCAAACCCATATAACATTACTATAAACACACTAACTCTGCAACTACAGCGCGCAGTATACTCACTATTGCGGGAGGACAAATATTCCAAACTCACAGAAATATCGACATGCGTCATTAACAGAGCATTAACTGGCAATCCATATACTGTAAAAAAAACTAGCTATTTATATACACAATGCAATGAAACTTAGAGATTCACTTCTATGCCAATAATATCATATTTCCTTTTGTATGCTTTGTAAATTAACTTATTGTCTTCTGCACTATATATGCACATATGTATGGCTCTGAAATCCTGAAGTGTAGCCTGGGCCTATGGCCTCCACTACAAAAGAAAATAAAGATTGATTGATTGAACAGAGCAATAGATTCTGTGCTACTGAGAGGGAAAGCGTTTACACCCGTTTAAGCTGTGTAGCTTAGCGTTTCTGATATAAAATCTTGCAAAAGTGGAAGGTTGTCTCCAGTAAGCCGTCCTCATAATAGCATCTAAAAAGAGACTAAGGAGGCGAATGCTAGTGAGGCCGAGATAGCCCTTAATTCGTGTGATTTCACACTACTAGAGGTCAGCAGGTCGGATTTACCTGCCTGATCATAGGCTACCCTGACACTGCCCGTAATCCACTTAGAAGGAGGCTGCATGAGTTTCTCTACCTTCTGTTGTGTAGGAAATTAACAACCTTCTCTGTATGTAGTCCGTAGGGGTTTAACCCTGTGGATATACCACTTAAGTGGCATTACAGGACAAAGTAAGCGATTTGAATCCTCTTTCTGGAATGTATTGGAGAGAGAAGGGGATTGTAATCGAGCTAAACACTCATGTGGTTTCTGAGTCTTAGCCCTGAACTCTGGAAGAGCTTGTAAGCTTACTAAGTCATCCTGCCAAGCGTAAACTTTGGAAATCAACAGCGTGTAACTCACTTGGCGACATGCTGTAGCCAAAGCAGTGAGGAAGGCTGTTTTGTAAGAAACAAGCCGTAACTCTGCCGTCTCCATTGGCTCGAACAGGGCTTTCCTCAAAGCTTCGAGGACAAAAGAATACATCCCATTGAGTCAACTGTCGACACCGCGGACGCAGACATTGGCGTAATTTAGATCTCTCAGGACTGGATCCCTGAGGAAGTCCGGGACCCCCGCTTTGGCGTATTGTGGTACAAATTGCAGAAGCGGTAAAGACTTAATAGTGTGAGCTTTAAGGTGTGAATTCACCTGTAGGTGATTTAGAAACTCGGCTAAGTCTTTCACCATTGGACGTAAAGGTATCCACCTGTTGTGATTTAAGTCAATCCACCCAGCACTGCCAGTGTGACTGATATAGTCTCTCAGTTGCCTGGACTGAGTGGCGTGTTCGGCAACTGCTTTAGAAAAACCTACCGGCGTCTGGAGAGTCTTTGACAGTTTCCAGGCGTGTAGGTCTAACACTCCGGGTTCTCGACTGAGGTTGCACTTACAGATCAAACCGATGTGGGCGCTATCAGTGGGGCCACTAAGTGCTTTCGACCGAGCAGCGTGGAAACCACGTTTGAGCCGGCCATCTCGAGACTATGACAGTGATATCTGAACTTTCCTTTCGCTTTCCTTATCACCCGATCCAGTATCGGGGGTGGAGGAAAGGCATAAGCGACAAACCCGTCCAATCTAGCGTGAGCATCGTTATTGCTTGCGCTAAGTCCGGACACAAACAGGGGCAGAGAATATTCCTTTCACCACCCGAATGGTGTAGTGTCCATTCGTCTGTACCACCATGCCCCTTCTGCTCAGAGCGTCGGCCAGTACATTTATCTTCCCCTGAATGTGTTGAGCTATTAAGTGACCCTTCAGCTCTCTCATTTTGTTGAGAACTATGAGTGTTCTCTGACAGAGTTAGGAGTGTGTGTCCCCTCCTTGTTTATGTATGCGACAGCATACCCCAAGTGGGGTTTGAACACCTCCACTGCCCGATTGACGCTTCCATCTCCAGGACATTGATTTGGAGATTAGCGAAGGTCGCGGTTCCACTGACCGTTGGCCTGTAGGGTGCCCAGATGA
Source organism: Haliotis rubra (assembly GCF_003918875.1). Lineage (NCBI taxonomy): Eukaryota > Metazoa > Mollusca > Gastropoda > Lepetellida > Haliotidae > Haliotis > Haliotis rubra. The sequence goes on along the minus strand of NW_025765525.1, from coordinate 3,168 downwards.
GCCAACCAGGCGTCTTCGCGAAGTCTGTGAACAGCGACTGTGATGGTGTCGATGGAGTGTAGCGGCATGGTCTGAGACAGGAAGTCTCGCGCTAACCATTGACTTATGGATGAGTTGAACCACGTCCCGAGGGGAACGGGTGTGTCCCAGCTCAGATGGTCCCACTTGGAGGCTAGCATCAGCTGTAGCTCTCTTTTTGCCAGTTTTGCCCAGGGTAGAATTTTTTGAAAATGATTCCATCTGACCTAGGAGAGAGTGAGTCTTCTTGCACAACTTGTGTGCTAAGCGTGACAAAGGCGTTCAGGCGGTGATCGGGAGACACAGTGGCTTCAGCTAGGTCGAATTTCACCCGAGAAAATATAATTTATGAGAAGGGACTAATTCCGATTTCCGAAATTTATTACAAACCCTAGTTTCACAAATCGTTCTTGAATCTGCTGACTCTGTGAAGCACAGAGGAGATTCGACCTGGCAGGACTCAGAGAATCGTCCAGGTAAGCATGAAACCCGGAGACCCAGGCAATGGAGCCTTGCTACCACTGCTTTCATGACTTCGGTGAATACGTGGGGGCTGAGGCTAGACCGAGCGGAAGAGAATGGAACTTCATTACGCGCGATCCTCGAACAAAAAGCGGAGGTATTTTCTCGGCGTTTTTGTGAATAGGAATGTGAAGATAGGCGTCTTTTTAGGTCTATTGAAATAGCCCAGTTGCCTTGATTTAGAGAGGTTCTTATGGAAGTGAGAGTTTCCATTTTGAGCGCCTCTACTAAGCGTGTACTTGTTCAAGCGAGACAAAGAGTCTAATACTGGCCTCCAGTCTCCGTTTCTTTTTGGGGACTAGGAACAATCGGGAGTAAAATCCGGCCGGGATTCGGGAGGGGAATGATAAGCCCCTTTTCGAGAAACTCCCCTTATCATTTGACCATAGCGACAATTGATTTTTTTATCCTGGGGAGGGCAGACAGAGGAGGTGGCATGTTAGCGGCGGGTATGAGTGCGCGTGAAACTGAATGCAGTATCCGACCCTTAGTGCGGAATGTACCCAAGGGTCAAAGCGTCTCCTCTTCCCATGCTGGTAGAAGTGTGACAACCTGCCAGCTATAGGGAATTCTGCCCCTGATCACGGAGGCCTGACTGGGTACGGGTCCAGTGGACACACTAGTATGGAGGCTCCCCCTGTGGAGCTCCGGCGACCTTTCTCTTTGGGGAAGGAGTCAGGAAGCGACCTGTGGCCTTCCCTGCTGGCCCCAGACCCTTAGGTCCGCCCGAACTTGACTTCGCTGCCCTTGGGTGGCTCTGTTGGAGGACTGCCTCGTCCCCCTTTCTGATTCAGTCGGTGTCGTTTTGGCACCAGTGGGACTGGAGGCTAGGCGGCAGTTTGGGGGAGGAGGTACAGTCAACTTCCCCATGGAAAGAGCCCGGAGGCTGGCCCGGGTGTACAGCACGTCGTCCATCCGCCTGTCCGCCAGCTGCTGCATTCGGTCAGGGAGACCCTTGCCGAAGAGTTGCGAAGCTCTCAATGGGGGCACACCCTAAACTGGCGCCCTTGTCTGCTCGTCGTAAGAGCAAGCAGCCAGGGCCAGCGTCTGCGCCCTCGTTAGCAGGAGACCTGCCATGAGGCGCGAGCAGTCAGAACCGATGTCATCCTTGCTTGCAAGGGAGGTGTGTCCGCCCGAGTCCTTAGGCAGGGCCAGGAAGGTCCCACCAAGAAGCCAGAAGAGATGTGAAATCACCCCAAAGAGTGGCGGCACATCTCCTCCCAGCTCCCCTCAGGTTTTCCAAAGCTATCAGAAATTTTGCTGGGTTTGCCATGGGTAAGCGTGGAGAGGAACTCAGGGGGCGCGGGGGAGCTGCCAGGGAGAAGCGGCTCCGACCCGTCTGGCGCCAAAGCAAGAGGTATGTGCCGGACCCGTAAATATGAGGGGATAAAGCGGGTGGGCACTTTACCCGTCTTCATGGATCTACCGTCCTCCGGCAGGTCTGAATTTCCGATCCTCTCGGATCAGGTCATTCAGCTCCGTCCATATCTCATCCAAGTACCTAGAGAGAAGGGTAGGGAGAGGGAGGATGCTTAGGCGCCGCTAGCGTTCCCTTACTCACCTGAGCCGAGGTCAGGAAAGGCGTGACCTCCTGCCGTGGGGTTCCAAGATCCCGAAGGATTTGCCCGTCCAATCGCACTGACCAGAGGAAATCCTTCCAGGAGGATGGATTCGGTGAAGGAATAATCCCCACTGTGCTTCCCTCCCCACCCTCGAGGGTGGATGGACCCAACTAGGGACAGTCAGGTTAGGCCCAGTGGGTCCCTTCCCGTCTGCCCTGGGCCCGGTAGAGGAGGGAGTCCCCACCCTAGAGGTGAGACTCTTCCTGCATTACACAGGATGCTTTCAGTCCACGGATGAGGAGTCATCGGGTCTGAGTCCACGTCCATGGGGCGCTGCCCGTCCCCTTGAGGCAAACCTAGCAGGACTGTCTGGGCCTGCACGGTTGTCGCACCCGTATCTCGCCCTAACAACCCGAGCAAAAGGTGAGGTAGGATCCCTTGGAGCTGAAGGGGCCTGTGGGAAGCTTCCAGTGGTCGCTACCCCACTAGGCACATTCTACTGTCCCCTTGAATAGGGGACTCCGTAGAAAAAGACAGAACCTGCTCCAGAAGCAGAGCTTTGCCTCTGGATGGCCTGCCACATCTCTGCGGGAGCAGGAGTGTCCCTGGCCGGGACTTCGGGACAGCCATACCCTGGCGGCACCCACCGCCAGGGGCGGGCTGGGACCCTGACCCAGTAGCCAGGTCATTACAGGCTGAAGGCTGGTGTCCAGGGAGGGATGGATTCGGGTGAAGGAATAATCCCCACTGCGCTTCCCCCCCACCCCTGAGGGGTGGATGGATTCCCTAGGGACAGTCAGGTTAGGCCCAGTGGGTCCTTCCCGACTGCCCTGGGCCGGTAGAGGAGGAGGTCCCACCCTAGGGTGAGACTCTTTTTCGTATCTCTAGCCTAACAACCCAAGCAAAAGGTCAGGGTGGGTCCCTTGGAGCTGAAAGGGCCTGGAGGAAGCTTCCAGTGGTCTGTGAACAGCCACTTTCGCGACAGTGTCGGTGGGTGTAATGGCATGGTCACAGAGACAGGAAGTCCCAGCTTACCATTCACTCTAGTGGACGAGTTGAACCACGC